>NC_091461.1:20844396-21203562 GCF_027789765.1 Dendropsophus ebraccatus | reverse complement strand
CACAGTGGGACACGTATGCTTTATGCTGTAATATGTGAACAGGAGTGTTAGCCATCCTACTCACTAGGATATAATATACAGACCCTGCAATGATATAACTTGGCCTACATTTTGATATGCAGATTCCTCCCTCATCCCAAGGCTACACAACATTTGCTCGACTGTGATTTATGGGTCTTCACCCTGTTATCCATTCCACTACCTCAGTGCCGTAAACTATAACCCCTCTCCTGTCTGCGCTCGGCCCCTCCGCCTTCTACATGGCTGCCCTCCGGCTCAGCTCTTGGCTTTGTCTTTGGAGCGGCCCACTCGTTCCTCGCCTCCTGCCTTGTGTCATGTATTACATAGCGGTCAGGTTAGCAGATGGGATTGAACTGGAACACAAATCAGGAATGAGATCATAATCCAAGCTGTATATTTCTAGGGAATGTAATAGGATTTTTTTCGCACCTGCAGTTTTTGAAAATTTTTGAACATTTTATTTTCTTTTTAAATCTTATTTTTCTTTGTCGAGTCAGTATCAAAAGTATAGAGGACACGAAAGAACACAACAGGGACTGACCCCATGGGCCTTATTGTTCTTCTCTTTTCA
Source organism: Dendropsophus ebraccatus (assembly GCF_027789765.1). Classification (NCBI taxonomy): domain Eukaryota; kingdom Metazoa; phylum Chordata; class Amphibia; order Anura; family Hylidae; genus Dendropsophus; species Dendropsophus ebraccatus. The sequence continues at coordinate 21,202,970 of NC_091461.1, read as the reverse complement.
TCGTTTTTACTAGCTGTCCACATTTAATGTTTCTTTTTTTGACTAATAGGTCGTAATGAATTATTGAGGCATCCTATTTTTAGAATTAAAAAAAAAAAATCTGGTTTACATTACATCCTTTTGGTTCTAAAAAAAAAGAAAAACAGACCTGTCAGAATTCATTTATTTCATCATTAATGTTAATGGATGACAAACTAGGTGACTGATTTTAATCAGTTAATAGGAGGAAGAAATTATTATTATTATTATTTTTTTTTTTTTTTTTTTTTTTTACTTAAAGGGGTTGTCAGTTATTTTTACTTGTCCCCTATCCTCAGGATAGGAGACCAGTAAAAGATTGCAGGGGAGTCCGACCTCTGGGCCCCTCAAGGATGTCTAAAACGGCGCCCTGACTCCTTCAGTTTAGGAGGAGTCGCCAGTTGACGCATGACCCACCACTCTATTCTTTCTGTATGGAGCCACCAGAGATATCTGAGTACAGCACTGGGCTATCTCCAGCGGCTACATACAGAATGAATGGAGCGGTGGGTCACATGTCAACCTGCAGTTTCATTCAAAACAAAGGAGTTGTGGCATTGTTCTTGGAGCCCAGAAGTAAGTAAGAATTATACTTACCACTATCTTATACTATCCTGAGGAAAGGGGACAAGTAAAAATAACTCTGACAATGCCTTTAAAGATAACTTTTCATATTACAGAGACCTAGGCTCAGGGACATGTGAGTCTATGGAATCAGCACTTTTACATTCACTAGCAGTGAACAGGTGCAGATGATATCTCCTGGTGGGAGGGGTTACCAAGTCAATCAACAGCTAGCCCGGCCCCCAGAGAGATCACATGTCCTGTGTGTACAAAGGGGGGGGAGCAGCGTGTTGTCAGAGTGGAGACAGAAAAGATTATTTTAGACTTCCAGAGGGGGTAAGTAAACTCTTTCCCCATTTCGGATGTTAGGAGGCCCTATTGGATTTGAACATTTATAATCTTTTTCTTATTTGGTAGATTAGCTGAATCCATTCATTGTCTATCGGAGCCCTGATATACAGATGTGCTCTTTCGTAAAGTGTACCTGTTGTAACCAAAACAAACTTTATAAACCTGCCTGGTTTCAATAGATTAACCCTTCAGAGTAGTGACATTATAATTTTAGTGTCCCCGTTGCTGTTATTGAGCCTTTGTGAGTCCCCTCTATGGTGCACAACTATTTCTCATTCTCTCCTTATCAGGGGGCAGGAGCAGAGCTGAGCTTTGCCAGTAGTGCACACACAGATACTTCCTACCTTACTTCTCTGGCCAATCATAACAGGGTACAGTATAGTCCTCTCTGCTATGCCATGAAATAGTGCTGAAAAAAGCTTGCAAGGTGCTATATGCAGAATGGAAAGAAATAACAGCATCAACAAAAAGGTCTACATATGGACATACAGTCAGCAGTAGGTACACTGACATCCATACAAGGGACAGATGCCTGGGACTCCACCTCTCTGGGACAGTGCGGATCACCTTTAGCAGGCAAGTGCTCCCTACTTACATAGGGATTAGTAAAATGATGACAGCCAGAACTATCCCTAAGACATGCCCTCTTCTTTACCCTCTTTCTCCCTATGTGTTCCATCTCTGTGCTAAACAGTTCTGCAAGCAAATGGGCAAAACAGGGTGCAGGGTGCAATGACATCTTATGGGTCACCCTGGATATATGGCCATAGTTCTTTATATTTTTACACATTTATTTTTCCTATTTGTTTTATGAACCTCTGAGGAGATAGCTCTGCCTATACAGGTAAATGACACCATTGCCCCAGCCATCGTGTGCCCGGCATCTGGCTTAGGTTCATAAAGGTTCATAGCCATCCTGTCTCGTTTTTTTTATCTTTTTAGTACATGTCACTTACAGAGATATGATACACGTATGCATTTCTTACATTCCAGAATGAACACAATGAAGGACATTCAATTATTACTCAAATCTTCCTGTTCATCTGAACTCCTGGAATGTTCCTATTATGTCGCTGGTCAATAGATCTATAATAAGAGAGAACTGCTCTATGGCTGGAGTGCCGGTGGATTCGAAATATCATGTAGTACTCTTGCAATTAGGGTTAACAAATACACCAAAAACTTGGTATTAGAGATGAGCGAATACGCGCTATCTAGTGTAGTATTCACTTCAGTACTATGGGCTACTTGGAAGTGTTTGTTAAGGGCCTGTTCACATGGAGTAAAAGTGGCAGAATTCCGGAGCAGGGTTCTCTGCCACGGAATCCTGCCTGTGTCAGTATCCCACAGTGTCTCTACGGGAGGGCTCACGCGCCTCTGCTTCCGTCGCCCTCCGCTCAAAGAATTGATATGTCAATTCTTTGAGCAGAGATTGAAAGAAGTGGAGGCGCACAAGCCCTCCCATAGACACACTGAGGCAGGTTGGATTCCACGGTGGAGAGGTCCGCCATTTTTGCTCCGTATGCCCGGGCCCTAACATAAAGCTTGTTGAAAGGCTGCTGGGCATAATACACGTCCACAGGCTTAATAAAGTGTGTCCGTCAGCAGCGGGATCCTCTGCTAATCCAGAAGGTCATGTCTCCATGGTTACAGAGACACAATCAGAAGATAACTTGGTCCCCGTATCCATGTAGGCCAAACTTTCCAGATAGCAGAGGATCTCTCAGCTGATCTGGAAAGGCCGATTGTGTCAGGTTTACTATGAAACACATGCGTGCGCGGGGGGTGGGGGGGGGGGGGGCGTTGGGGCTGGTATACTTACCGGAGAGGTCTTCTAGCTATCTTCCCTATTGCAGCCTTAGCCAATCAGCGAGTGGGACAGCAGCCATTGACTGCCTAAGTGGACTCCACTCAGCCGACTGCCGGCTACACCGGTTTTCGACCTCAGCAGCAGTAATAAAGACAGGTAGAAGACCTGAGCGGTAAGTATCATTTTCTCACTCCCCTCCCCACCAACAGAGCACAGTCCAGGTCAACTTAACCCCCTGGAGGCCAGATTGTCACTTTAAGAAAACCAGATAACCTCCGCTATACTCCTGTTGCTGGGAATACTTTACTATAGAACATGACTAGAGATGAGCGCAACGTCCGATTGTTCGGCATTTGAATACCAGTGGTTAAAGAAGTTGGATACAGCCCTAGGGGGTCTGGGAAAACATGACTGCAGCAAAAGGCTATAGGATGCACCATGTTTTTCCGTACCCCCCCAGGGTTGCATCTAACTTCTTCAAATGCTGAACAGTCGACAGTCAGGCTTGCTCGACTTGCGCTATACATACTTTCTATACATGACTTCAGCAGCCAGAGAAGTGTTGTTATCATCCGGGTTTCTCGGGAACAGATATACTGTAAATAAGAAATAGCGGAATAAAAGTTTTAACAACTTGATGGAAGAAAATGACTCCGGATCTGTAATTTACTCTGGAATATTTTCACCGGGGGAAATGGCTCCCAGAATTTATGTCTATGTGTGTTATGAGTCTCGGCTTCTGGCTTGTTACATTGTTTGTCAAGTTTGTTAAATGCGTGAATCGATCAGGTCTCATCCATCAAGGCCGATCATGAGAAGTCTATACCGTGTTAGCGCCATGCTGTAGATATAAAAGGGCCGCTCAATCATTATGAGGCCTAGCATGCCATTGGCATTATTATTATGGTGCCATTTTTCACCTTCAGTCATTGGCAGCTGAAACAGCGTTTAATCCCTTTAATGACTTATAATGCAGGGAGCAGCAAAGAATTACCCTGTTAGATTTAATGCATAGATTAATAACTTCTCCGGGTTGTGGAAAATCTCATTTAAGGGAAGACAGAATAGGTCTGGATATAGGGTGACATGAAATAAAGTGCTGCATTAAGATGGGTCTGATAGGAGCTAATGGCTATAATGAAACCATATGGAAATGGCTATAAGATATACACTATTAATGGGGAATGCTGCGAAAGAGGAAAGATTGTTACATAGTACAGTATTTCTATGTGTTTCTTACATGAAAATGTACAGAACTGGATATATATCAGGAGCCTTATACAGATAGCTTTCGGCCTAACAGGTATTTAGCCCATTTGTACCATACACGTGAATACTTAGCTATATTAACATGTCTGATCTTTCTCTTCCCCAACTTCATTTGTTAAGGAAAATGGAGCACTTTTTGCCCCCCACCTTTTACCTGAAAGCAAATGTTGGGGTGAACGGCATGTTAGGTAAATTAACTTTAGAGTTGTCTAACAGGGTTTATGTCCACCCCCCCTTCCTCCTCCCGCCACACACACACACACACATTCAGTGTACACTAAGGCCTAATTCACACTATCCATGCCGCGGTAGCTGGAGGAGGATCACGGCACGGATCACCCAAAGTGCAGCCTCCTGGCAGCAGAGTTGACAAGAGCGGAGAAGACAACTACTTGCCTACTCCCCCCTATGCTGGCTCACATGTTCACTGGCACAGGGGGAATAGGTGAGTAGTTGTCTTCTGCGTTCCTGTCATCTCTGCTGCCGGGCGGCAGGGGGGTTGATCCCTGACATGATCCCCACTAAGACATGTCGCAGTGCAGATCTCAATGGGGTCGCGGCATGGATTGTGTGAATGGCTGCATTCACTTGAATGATTCCTAAAATTGTCCGTGGTGGCAATTTTATGGGACGTGTGAATGCAGCCTAAGCAGAGCTGAGGGTCATAGTATGGGGACTTTAGGGGATAAAACTCCTTCTAGCACCTTCCTGAGCCATTCTCAGGTGACTTATTAAGACCAAAGTACTCATACGTCTTAATTCAAGTGAGTGGGGCTTACTTCTTGTGTACGCTATGGAAAATCTTCACCTTTTTGCGTTGTACCTTGATAAATTTTCCCCTTTAGTGTACTTAATAAGCAGATATTTCTGTAACCTACTACTGGTGTCACACATGACAGTATTTTTGGAGTTTCTGTGCCAAAGCCAGAAGTGGATTCGAATGGGATGGAAAATATAAGGGGACGACGTGTACTTCTTTTTCCTGTTGGATCCACTTCTTCAGCCACAAAAGCTGAAGTGTATGTAACCAGCATCTATAAACCTAACCTAACCCCTCACTCATTTTCCCTTTAGCATTTTCCCTTGTCCTAGGATCACCTATCAACTTCTAGGGCCCCAATACAATTCTATAAAGCACACCTGGTGCAAGAGGAGAGATCACGACAAGCCGGGAAGTGAAGTGCACAGCCACACACTTCTTCTGACTTCTAATAATTGGTGGGGGTCTGAGACCTCGGCCACTCAAAACTTGACATGACTATCATACCTCATTTTATTAGCAATGAGTGCAGCCATCCTGACCAGGGATTCACCTACCTTCTCTTACAATGGTATACCTCTTTTACTATCTCACTATATAAGCTGCAGGAGATACTTATGAGACCTCCATTGACAAAGAGCTGGGAGAAGTGCATTTCACTTGCTGGTTCAGGCTGCGTTCACACTACGTATATTTCAGTCAGTATATTTCAGTCAGTATATTTCAGTCAGTATTGCAACCAAAACCAGGAGTGGATTAAAAACACAGAAAGGATCTGTTCACACAATGTTGAAATTGAGTGGATGGCCGCCATATAACAGTAAATAACGGCCATTATTTCTATACAACAGTCGTTGTTCTAAAATAACAGCAAATATTTGCCATTAAATGGCGGCCATCCACTCAATTTCAACATTGTGTGAACAGAGCCTTTCTGTGTTTTTAATCCACTCCTGGTTGTGGTTGCAATACGGACTGAAATATACTTATACTGACTGAACTATATGTAGTGTGAACGCAGCCTCATAGTGATCCAGATGGCTCCATTATAAGTCTATGGGGCCATTAAACATGATTGACACCAGGGAAGTGCTGCCCTCTGCTCATTTTCCTGATCAGCACAGGTCTCCGCAGTGTGTACAAAAATGGGCAAACCCCCATCTGTCCACATGCATATTATTGGATTTATTCAGCCCTGATCGAACCCTTGATTGACATAAACTTAATGTGTCGCTAAACTCTTTGTGAAGTTGTGACCTCCTGACCATTTTACCGAACCTCTCTAGAAGAAACTGGAACATATTGCCGTCCTAAAAGCGGGAGACTATTTTCTTTTGGGAAATATTCCCATTTGTTTCACTCTCGGATAACAATGTAATAATGATCTCATAAAGTTCGGCGTATCGGGACCTTGGAGCTCATCTAGTCCGCCCGACCTTATGGCAGGAAATAAGATCTTAACCACAGAACTTGATCCCAATGAGAAGAATTAATGGCCCCAATCTTAATTAAGTCCAATCCAGTTTTACTGTTCTTTCTGAGAAGAAATATCTTTATTTTGTCGGGTAAATGCCCTTTGCTCTGTAATAATTCACCCCTGAAACTGAAGGGAAATCTATCCGGCTTAGTTTTAAGAGGCAGGTTTCGTGAATGAAGTCATTTAATATTTGGCCAAGACTTTCTATTAGCGTGGAATAGTTGGATGGCGGGCTGCGGGGGACTATAGCATTCTCAGTCAATTAGATCTAGGAACGAATCCTGGCCTAGACGGGTCTGGTTTATATCATCATATGGCAAAAAGTGTTATGGACTGCAACACCGGAACCGATTCATCTTACACAAGATGCTAATGGATGAGTAAAGAGATAGTGGTGGTCTGCTGCCTCTTCTCCTGTTACATGGAGCAATGGTAGCAGATTGTTGCTATCATTGTCTTTCATCTTCCAACATGTTGAAAGACAATGATCAGCTGACATCTTGCATGTCAGCTGATCATTGCCTTTTATTACACAAAATGATTATCCACCGTAATGGGCGATAATCGCCTGGATACGGCCGATAATCGCTTTGTGTAGTGGGGCCTTAAGACTTGACCGTACTTCATCAAGAGACAACAGCTGTGCAGCCATTGGAGCACTGAACTTATTGTCATGGTGACCTGTAAAAATTGTAGCAATTGAATATATTGTTGGGATATAAGACAATGGACTTGAAGGCAGATCCTTTTTTGTCTTGAATTGCATTCATTTTTTAAAAATAGGAAATAATTAAAATTCAATGATTGGTGAACATGCGGGTTAGCTCTTCTCTAACAGATGTGTCCACCCTTACTTATGATACAAATCTAAAAGATTATTGTAATATACTTAGAGGAGAAGTCCGGTGAAAATTTTTATTGTATTTTATTGTATTGCCCCCCCAAAAGTTACACAAATAACCAATATAAACTTATTATGGGAAATGCACATAAAGTGCTTTTTTCTCTGCCTCAAGGCTTTACTTCCTGGATAACATGGTGATGTCACTTCCTGGATAACATGGTGATGTCACTTCCTGGATAACATGGTGATGTCACTTCCTGGATAACATGGTGATGTCATGCCCCGACTCCCAGAGCTGTGCGGGCTGTGGCTGCTGGAGAGGATGATGGCAGAGGGATGCTCAGTGTCCCTCCAGTGCCCTGTGTCCCTCAGTGTCCCTCTGCCATCATCCTCTCCAGCAGCCACAGCCCGCACAGCTCTGGGAGTCGGGTCGTGACAAGAGATGAGCGAACTGCTCGGACTTTTGGTCCGAAAGCAGTTCGCTCTCACATCATGCCTTTGATCCTGGCCGCATACTTGCGCTCACGGAATTTTGCAGCCAGGATATTCCAGGGAATCCCTGTTGAATTCCCTGGAATATCCTGGCCGCATATTCGCGGGAGCGCAAGTATGCGGCCGGGATCAAAGGCATGATGAAAGAGCGCCGATGCCGTCAAACCAAAAGTCCGATGGTCCGCTCATCTCTAGTCGTGACATCACCATTTTATCCAGAAAATGAAGCCTTGATGGAGTAGTAAGTGCAGGGAAAAAATCACTTTATGTACATTTCCTGTAATAAGTGTATATTGGTCATTTTTATAACTTTTGGGGGCAATACAATACTTTAATAAAAATTTTCGCTAGACTTCTCCTTTAACTGTCCGAAATCCACTTTACAACCAGTGAGTGGCCATACATAAACACATATAGCATAGACAAATCTAGGAACACGGACCACATTTGAATAGTGCAGCATGCATTGCTATTATTGCTGCCACAATGTCACCACAACAGAACGCCAGTGGACTCCATTATAAAGTCTGACAGGTATTACTGGAATCTGTCATACAATCATTCCAGCACTAGTTGACTACATTCATCCAATAAACTGGTATTCCGATCAAAGAACATAACAAACAGCCTATTCTTACTTTTCCGTGCTCCCCCTGTGTCCTACTACATTGTCTCTGGGATTCAGCTGAACAATCCCACCTCTACTTCCAAGACCAACTCATCTCGGAGGTGAAAGCTTGTTCAGATAATCACTGGCCACGTTGCTGTTGCATCTCAGTTGGTGATTGGCTGAGTGGGCTGTCATCCCCCAGACGAGCCCGTCTCGGAAGTGGAGGTGGGACCCAAAGATGATATAGGAGGACACTACTGAAGTGCGAAAAAATAAGAATAGGCTGTTTGTTATGGTATTCCCCAAAGGTTGCAGCATTTTATGAGTTTTATTTGAGTGGAATACCCTTTTAAGGACTTTTCACTACCAAGCAACAATAGAAGGAATATCACCACCTAAATAAAGGTAGAATAAGATACAAAACACGGACCAGTAGAAATAACACTATGTTATCAATAAGAAAAAATATGCGTGCTGTGAGTAGACTGATTCTCCAGGCTCTTCTAAGTAATATGTCTTGGGAAGGTGTGTGTGAAAAAAAAAAGTACTTACCTTCATTGCTCCGGCACTACCACCAGTACTATAGTACTCCAGACGTGTAGTTTGGGGACTTGACATGGCAGAAAACTTCTACAGCTGCTGATTGAGTCTGAGTGAGCGCAGTGAGCCTGATATGTCCCTGAACCTGGACTGGCTCAAACAACGGGGATTAGATCGGCATAGTACTGGTGGCAGTGGGGCAGCCATGGAGGTAAGTACATGTTTTTTTTTCCCACTTAACCCCTTCCCACGCATACAGCACAGAAGAGACCTGCCTGGTCTACACTTTTATGGGTCTATTACAGGTGGACTACAGCTGGTTTCCAGATTGAAGATACATCATGCACATCAACAATTCAAACTCTAAAAAAAAAAAATTGTAGTTCACAAAAGTGTTCAGAAAAAAAGAAATTAAAAAAGCTGCTTTGAATTGAATGCCAATGACGTCTTACATAAATCCCAGGGTTTAGGCTGATATTTATAGAAGTTGGTTGTTCCTGATGCGCCCGACCAAGATTGAATCCACATTCTATGCATAAAATCCCCATAGTTATTCTATTTACATTACGAATATTATTTTGTCGTGGAGATAAAGAGAAAAGCGTAGCATGCCCCCACTTCCCGCTATGGCGGAATATTCTACGGTCATTATATAAAGTTCTCATGTTTCTGCTTCTTGGCTTGGAACTGAGACTAAGAGAGCGATAAAAAGGCAGGAAAGCCGAGGAAACTCACTTTATGTCCCCATTGCAAATCCATAAAAATTCAAAGAATAACAGAAAATTATAATGTATGGCGAAATAATTGTGCGCAGGTTCTCCTATTCAGCGCCGAAATAAAAGCCCCATATGACGAGTGTTTTTAATAAGTCGTAAAGTGGGAACGGACGATTTTTACAATGTCGGTAATGTCTCGTGCAGTAACTAGGAGGCTTTCCTGGTGATATTTTGTCTCTCCATAATCAGCTCGGCCCTCACATCCAGAAACATCTTGATTTTATTTGCTTTTATTTTTTTTCCTTCCAGGCAAGGATGAAGCGAGCAGCTTGGAGGTGACTTGGCCCGATGGCAGGATTTTCACCCGAGGCATCGCTGAAGGGGAAATGAACTCCGTGTTGGAAATTGCCTATCCTCTGGATGAAGATAGTGTTACCAAACCCACGGCTATAGAGGTGATGCATTTGTTGTATTCCAGGGTGATAATGACCCTGGCTTTGAAAAGGAAATATGCGAGGGTGAAGTAGTTGTTCATAAAAGCCAAGGAAAAATTACACTAACGTGACAATGAGCCACTATGTTGAGAAAAGAAGCTGTGAGAATATGTCAACATGGCCGTCGTTACGGCACCCATATGGGGCATCCACCACTTTAACATGACAAAATGGCAAAGAGCGCCAATGGTTGTAAAAATTAAAAGCGGGGGATATACAGTATTCATACATAACTATGGAGTCTGTGATAGCTTAGGGAATGGCAGCCATATTAGTTGTTTTGAAGCTTTCCCAGAAAGCAAATGTTGACTATAGATGTGAAGTCAGTTTTGACTGAGTATTGTGAATATGAACAGCCTAAGTGTCATTTACTATCTGCCATTTGGAAAACACGAATCGGCTGTGTTGAATTTTATTCGCCCAACGCTTTTCTCCGGTGGTAATAGATGGCAGCAGGGGTGCCTGGTGGTGGATCATCTTTCCATATTGTGAAAATATACATCACACTTCCCTGAACTAAACTTGTATATTTACAGGAAGATAGAGCTTTACTGAATAAAATTTTGACTGAATGACCTTTGCAAATGTTAAATAGCCATGGGGTGGAGTTGCAGTGGCATGTACATGTATTCACGTTACCGCTGCTCTCCCAGCCATGGTTCTAATGCTGCTTTTAGACGGAACGATTATCTTTCGAATTTGCACAATAACGATGGCATTTGAGCGATAATCATACGTGTAAACACAGCGAACGATCAAGCCACGAGCGAGAGATCGTTCATTTTGATCTTTCAACATGTTCTCAAATCGTCGTTGATCGTTCTCAAAAAATTCGCAGATCGTTCCGTGTAAACAGTCTTTCAACGATTTGACCTATGTGTGAGATAGGCTTAACCCCTTAACGACAAAGGGCGTATATTTACGTTCTGTTGTTGTTAAGGGCGTTCAGAACGGGGCCGCGCGGCGACCCCGCTCTAAACCGCCGCCGTCCCAGGTGCCGCATGTAGCCCGGGACCGCGGTTATTAGCAGGCACGGTCCGATCGCGTGCCCACTAATAAGGTAATCGGAGGCAGCTGTGAAAGTTGACAGCTGCCTCCGATTACAGGAGGCATCCTTTCCCTGGTGTCTAGTGGGGGACATCGTGGAGATCTCCGTGTGTCGTGCCGACCGGGGTCCGCTCCAAGATGGCGCCGACCCCGGCTCGGCACTCGTTTGTTTTCGGCTGCAGCAGCCAAAAGCAAACGAGTGCCGATCTCATTGATCTTTGCTTTATAAGTATACAGCAAAGATCTCAATGAGAGATCAAAGTGTATATACTAGAAGTCCCCCAGGGGGAATAACCCTAACACCAGGGGGAATAACCCAAACCCCAGGGGAATAACCCTAACCCCAGGGGGAATAACCCTAACCCCAGGGGGGCTTCTAGTATATGTGTAAAAAAATAAAATAAAGTGTTGTTATCAATAAAAAGCCCCCTCCCCTAATAAAAGTCTGAATCACCCCCCTTTTCCCATGTTATAAATAAAAATAAAAAAACATGTTTGCCATCGCCGCGTGCGTAATCGCCCGAACTATTAATTAATCACATTCCTGATCTCGTACGGTAAACGGCGTCAGCGCAAAAAAATCCCAAAGGGCAAAATTGCGCATTTTTGGTCGCATCAAATCCAGAAAAAATTTAATAAAAAGCGATCAAAAAGTCGTATATGCGAAATCAAGGTACCGATAGAAAGAACACATCATGGCGCAAAAAATGACACCTCCCACAGCCCCATAGACAAAAGGATAAAAGCGCTATAAGCCTGGGAATAGAGCGATTTTAAGGAACGTATATTTTTAACAATGGTTTGAATTTTTTACAGGCCATCAGATACCAGAAAAGTTATACATGTTATATATCATTTTAATCATAACGACTTGAGGAACATGCATAACAAGTTAATCAGTTTTACCCCAGGGTGAATGGCGTAAAAACACAATCCCCCCAAATAAAAGAAATGCATTTTTTTTTTCAATTTCCTCACACTTTGAATTTTTTTCTGGTTTCGCAGTGTACTTTATGCAAAAATTCAGAATGTCATTGCAAAGTACAATTAGTGACGCAAAAAATAAGGGCTCATGTGGGTCTCTAGGTGGAAAAATGCAAGTGCTATGGCCTTTTAAACACAAGGAGGAAAAAATGAAAATGCAAAAATCGAAATTGGCCCGGTCCTTAAGGGGTTAAGCGATCGCAAAACGATTTTTCCGTACGATGTATCGTTCCGTCTAAACGCTGATCGTTATAAAAAACACATTGTTCATTCAAAATCGTTACTCGTGCGATCGGGCGAATTATCGCTCCGTCTAAAAGGACCATAAGAGTAAGCACAGTGTATGAAGTCAGAAGCCTCCTGTTAATAGGCCATCAAGGGATTTTGCCTGGAAGACCCTTTTAAAGGATACACTGCTTAAAATGAAACAGGTCCTCTTATATAAATGTGGTCACAGTGCTTTTAGATAGATATCCAAACCGTTGTTCTAAAGTTCAGTAGATGTCAGCCAAATACTCATTTGACTAACAGCTATTTTTCTCAATCTCATAGGCTGTATCAATGTTTTCCAGGCAGCTCTAGGGCTGCATCCATCTTCTCCAGCTACTGGCAGTCAAACACTGAGCATTATAGCGACTCTGTACCCACAATCTGCCCCTCCAAACCACGTGTACCTTCGGATAGCTGCTTTTAATTCAAGATCTGTCCTGGGGTCCGTTCGGCAGGTGATGCAGTTATTGTCATAAAAAACAACTTTTAAACTTGCTGTCCTGTGTCAAACTTACGTGGCCTAGAGTATCTGTGCATTAGGCTGGCACAACCTCTCCTTCCCTCCTCCCGGCCCTCTTCATCATTAGGAATGCCACAGGCAGATTGTCTCCTATTCATCAGCTGTGTGAATACGGCACATGGGCTGGATCGTTAAGGCACCTGTGCAGTGTTCACTGCAGAGGAATAGGAAAAATCCTGCCAGTGTCATTCCTAATGATGAAGAAGGCTGGGAGGAGGGACGGAGGGGCGGTGCAAGGTTAGGGCACAGATACTCTAGGCCACGGAAGTTTGGCACAGGGTTGCAAGATTAAAAGTTTTTAGGACAATAACTGCATCACCTGCCGAATGGACCCCAGCTATCCGAAATTACAAGTGGTTTGGGGGGGACAGATTGTGGGTACAGAGTCGCTTTAAAAGAGAAGTCCCAAAGACCCAAAGAAAAATGGCAGGAAGGCGGGTGTGTTTAAGAAAGTGTACTCACTCATCCCCGTGCCTCTGAACCGCCTCTCCCGGGTCCCCTTCACATCAGCCCGGGTCCCCTTCACATCAGCCCGGGTCCTGTAACTCCACTAGATGCAACGTCACGACCCCCGCTGAGTGATTTCTTGCCCAGCCAATCAGTGACTGGGGCGGGACGCCTGGCAAGCGCTCAGTCAGCCCGTGACGTTGCTACTGCAGGAGCTGGCTACGTGACATATCTGATTTCCTGCAGACAATGACAGCAGCAGTGATGACCCTGGAGCAGCACAATGGAGGCACAGGGATGGGTGAGGTCACTTGTTTGTTTTTTTCTCAACCACCCCCTCCTGCCTGACGTTTTTTTACAGTTTGTGGGACTTCCTTTAAGGATTTTACAAACCCAAACTTACTGTATGTTCACTCATGTCCAACCTCGCTTGGCCATTCTTGCATGTGTACTGAATAGAAAGAGGGAATTAAACCGCTGCCAGACTTCTCTGGTGATGGCTAATCATTAAGATAATTATTGGGCATTGAAATTCAACCTGCTTGATCCTTTTTTCACCAACATAATTAGTCAATAAAGATTCTGAAAAACACATAATATGGCAGCTGGATCCACTAAATCCAGCAGATCTGGCTGTTAAATGTGAACTATGGGGGAGATTTATCAAACATGGAGTAAAGTGAAACTGGCTCAGTTCCACTTTTCATTCCTCACAGACTTTTTGGAAAATGAAAGGTGGAATCTGATTGGTTGCTAGGGGCGACTGAGCCAGTTTCACTTTACACCATGTTTGATAAATCTCCTCCTATATGGCTATATGGCCTATATATCTGTGCTATGTTGATTAACTATGAAGATATCTACTGTTGAGACTGGCAGTAAAGTAGCTCTGAGTCAAGAATTAAGATGTCCATCACCTTAGTCAGCGAATCTCTAAGTCGGGGATGGGAAGCCTTCAGTCCTCCAGCTGTTGCCTTGGCTAAAGCTTTGGCTGTCCAGGCATGATGGGAATTGTAGTTTTGTTACCGCTCCAGAGTTAAAGGTTCCCCATCCCTGGTCTAAGGTGTATGGAGACTTTCTGACTAGAGATGAACGAACCGGGTTCGGGTTCGAGTCGATCCGAACCCGAACGTTCGGTATTTGATTAGCTGGGGCTGCTGAACTTGGATAAAGCTCTAAGGTTGTCTGGAAAACATGGATACAGCCAATGACTATATCCATGATTTCCACATAGCCTTAGGGCTTTATCCAACTTCAGCAGCCACCGCTAATCAAATGCCGAACGTTCGGGTTCGGATGGACTCGAGCATGCTCCAGGTTCGCCTTAGCAACAGATAATATTAGTGGAGAGAAAGGTTGGTGCGATGGATTAAAAAAAATTCCAGGATCCTGCAGAAAACTTTGACCACTCACAAACAATGTGGGAAAGTTTATATGATGTTTTACGTTCATTATTAATTTTTATTTGTAGTGTTCCTTTAAGAAATTTCCAGTCAGTCCAGTATGCTGCCGCAAAGGTCACAGCCGCCCACCCATGTTATCATCCATTCGAATAAAAGCAGCGTAGCGTAGACGTTACATTAGACATGTATGTTACTAATATGTTCTTATAATGGCGGAAAAAATAGAGTTTCTTTATTAAATGGAGAGATCCATGGATGGATGGAGAAGGTTTTAGTCTTTGCGTTTTACATAGAGGTCAAACAAATGACTTTTTCATACAGCTAATCACTTGACTAAATAAAACTGGGAAGGAAATTGCCTTTTGATCTCTTTCAATATGACAGAAATGATTATAATTTGCTTTTACCTCATTTATCTTTTTTTTTTTCCCCCCGAGCAGTGCGGCCAGGGCTTTTCAATGAATGAAAATGGACATTGCGGAGGTAAATGAGGCTTTAATGTGCTTGAAAGAAACACACCTGGATTATAAAAGGAAATGTCATTATATACACATATTTCCTGCCTGGATGCCCAGTAAGCAAACGGTGGGGATAGACAAGCATAATAATAATCCATCTGTTTTACTCAATTGCTCTTTTGAGACAAGTGAAAAATCTGCATAAAATAATCGGTTCGGTGCTTTCCAGGTCATGAGGCTTTGGGATGATTTTTTTGCTTTAAATGCTTAATTTTAGATATTTTCTACAAAGTACTTTAGAGTGCTAAGAGAAAAAAACAACATAGTAAATTAACAAATCACTATAGTATGGTGCACGGTTTCTCAAGCTTCTTTAGCATCACCAACCTACCAAAGTGAATCCTGGGCCTAACCAGCAGTGCCAAGACAGGGCCATGTAGAGCTCACCCAGTACCACCCTCTGCGCCACCGTACACTGTACACTGTACAAACCAGGAGCCAGTCACAGACACTGTGCCTTCAACCAGCTGTACGTACCTGCTCAGGGGCATATTCACCCCCAAGAAAGGAGTTAAAATAACATCTCCCCCCCCCCCCCCCGCTGTACAAACACCACGTCTCTTACGCCCCACAGAGTAATAGTTCCCACTTTTTGCTTGCAAACAATATGCCCATTTTGTACCCGCATATAGTATATTGACCCCCTGTATGCCCACATGTAGAATGTAGGCCCCCATCTACGCCCCCATGCAATATGTAAGCCCCCTCTGTGCCCCATTGTAGAATGTAGGCACCCCTCTGTGTCTCCATGTAGTATGTAGGCCCCCTCTGTGCCCCCATGTAGTATGTAGGCCCCCCTCTGTGCCCCCATGTAGAATGTAGGCTCTCCTCTGTGCCCCCATGTAGTATGTAGGCCCCCTCTGTGCCCCCCTATAATATGTAGGCCGCCTCTGTGCCCCCATGTAGTATGTAGGCTCCCCTCTGTGCCCCCGTGTAATATGTAGGCCCCCCTCTGTGCCCCCATGAAGAATGTGGGCCCCCTCTGTGCCCCCATGTAGTATGCAGGCCCCCTATGTGCCCCCATGTAATATGTAGGCCCCCCTCTGTGCCCCCATGTAATATGTAGACCCCCTCTGTGCCCCATGTAATATGTAGGCCCTCCTCTGTGCCCCCATATAATATGTAGGCTCCCCTCTGTGTCTCCATGTAGTATATAGGGGTCATGTGTGCCCCCATGTAGTAAGTAGGCCCCCTCTATGCCCCCATGTAATATGTAAGCCCCCTCTGCGCCCCAATGTAATATGTAGGCCCCCTCTGTGCCCCCATGTAGTATGTAGGCCCCCCTCTATGCCCCCATGTAGTATGAAGGCCCCCCTCTATGCCCCCATTTAATATGTAGGCCCCCTCTGTGCCCCCACAGAAAACGATGTCTGAGCTGTTCTCTCCTTCCCACTCTGAACTCCTTCTTCCCCCCTGCCCTTCATAAACAGTGCCCCTGGCTGGCTGTCTCTGTACTCTGTGATGCTAGGAGGGTTAATCAAGGTTGAGGTCACCAGCAACTTGCATTACACAGTCTCCAGAAGGGGGGATTATTGAATATATATTTTACCTATCCAGATAACCCTTGTAAGGCCAAAATTAGCCTGGTCCTGAAGGGGTTAAAGAACTGGGTATTTAACAAATACGTCAGAACCTCCCCAAAAAGAGTAAATTGCTCATTTGTAGGCAGCTGTTTCAGGATTTCATCTGTGTATGTATCTTGATGATGTATTCTGTGACAATGGTAACTATGTATATCCTTGTGTTATCCCAGATACCGATGAATGCATACAGTTCCCATTTGTCTGTCCCAGGGAAAAGCCCATTTGTTTCAACACATATGGAGGCTATAAATGTCGTCCCAACAGGAGATGCAACCGTGGCTTCGAGCCAAATGAAGACGGCACAGCCTGTGTTGGTATGTATAGCCGCTTTTGTATGAGAAGTGCCAGACACTATGGGGGAAATTTATAAAACATGGTGTAAAGTAGAATTGTCTTAGTTGCCCCTAGCAACCGATCAGATTCCACCTTTCATTTTCCAAAGTATATCAGAGGAATGAAAGGTGGAATCTGATTGGTTGCAACAACTGAGCCAGTTCTACTTCACACCAGTTTGATGAATCCCACCCTATACATTATATGCGCTATGTGTCAGTGGGAAATAGATTAATAAAATTAGAATATTGAGAATAAAATTAGATTTTATTTTCTATTGTTATTATAATTATTAGGAAGCTGACTACTTATAATGCATTTTATTCATAAAGGGATCGGTGACCACACAGCAGAGAGACCATGTTGCCCCTTATTGATGCCACTTCATGTAAAAATGATTTAAAAAATATAATTACATTTTCTTAACTTGTTATGTTGCGTTCAGGGGATATAGCCAGGGAGAGTGCTCGGCGGCATTGCTATCAATTCCACGGCTGTATCTCCTGATCAGCTAATTCCAACAATGGAAGACAAGCAACCGGGGAGTAAATGGCACAGCTGTCACGCTCTCTCCCCGGCTATATGTCCTGATTGCAGCCGAAATGAGCAGTGAGACCCACTGTGACATGCCCACCATATATCAAAAGTCCAACAGTACCAAACACGAATGTCTAGAGACATGCCTTTGTGGAGGTAGAAGTGGGATGCACATGAGAGAGTCTCCGATCCCAAAAAGAGACCCTATGACTACAGATGATAGAACATCGGAAAATCTTAGGTTCTATAGAACTCGAACCTTGTCGAACCTTCCGTATTTGATTCCCGATGCCTTCCCGGTCTGTGGGGAAGGAGGAAACAGCCCGGGTACCACCTGGTATTCTGGGATTCTGCCTATTACCTACCTATCAAATGTGGAAGGTTCGAGTTCTATAGAACCTAAGATTTTCCGATGTTCGATCATCTCTACGTATGGCTTCAAGTGAGGAGTGATCTGACAGCATCCAGTGGAATAACTTTGGTGAGGTTTATTCAAGTAAACTACACAGTGGCGATGCCTGGCTTGAGAAAGACCCTACGGGGTCGAAACATCGCCACTGTGTACTGTATGTTGCTTGAATAAACCTCACCAAAGTTATTTCACTGGATGCTGTTGGATTACTTTTCACTGGATGCCTGATGACATGTCAAAAGATAGTTTTGAGAACAGGTGCTACTTAAAGCTAATCTGTACAGGCCGCCATACACCCCCAAACCACTGGTACCGTTCTCTAGTCCTCACAATGCCATGTCAGGTCCCAGGGTTGGCCTTCCTTTTGGGGATGGTATTATGGTAGAAAACAAGTTTTATTCCAGCGTCGTGGGGAGTCAATGGGGCGTGTCCTAGAGTCGGGGTGGGTTGCATCCGGTACAGATACGCTTTAAATAGAAAATAAGGCCACAATATTCAGTAACAAGAGCATCCAGAGGATCCTCCGGTGGGCCCCTAGCTTTATAACTTGCACTAATGCTTACTGGCATGTCTTTTCTCACTGGTAATTCATTGGTGGGCCCCCCAGGATCATTTCCTCTGGTGGGCCCCAGATACCCTAGTCTGACACTGGTTATGACTACTATACAGCCTTAGTTCTGCTGGAGGTTGTGGTCTACTAGGATGCTTTTAATGTATAGCGTTCTAAACTTTACTAACAACTTTTTTGTTTTCTCTCTTTCCATTCCCCACTCACACTTCTAACACCCCCTTCCCTCATCTTCCTCCTTGTCTTATTCGATCTTTGGGACACCCCCTGCCACACGCACAGCTCAGGTGGCTTACTTTGGATCCTACCCTTCTTCAGCCTCCAGGTTTCAACCCCACTTCTTGCACTTCTCAGCGACGCTGCTATGCCTTGGATTATATTTCCACATATACTCTCTCTGAATGGTTCAGCCACATAAAGGCTTTTGTGCTTGGTTCTTGCAACTTATACAGTATCTGAAAGGACTGTCAGCCAAGCTGCTCTGCTCCGGGTCTGGGAACCAGATGACCCCGCTACAAACATGCCGGAAAAGACTTTGTCTGAAGCTTAGAGTGAATAGTGATATTTTCGTAAAAATCAAGTTGTTTGTTAATATGTCATGCATGTTTTCTGAGAAAACTGAAGAGAAAACCCCATTCAAGCCCTTGCTAAAGACACTCTCAAGTATCCCGTGTAAATTCATGTTTTATATTTGACTTCTGATTTTTTATATGTTGCCCAAAAATTTTTTGGTTAACTCTTTTTTGCTGCAAGAGAAGCCAAGAGAGCGGCGCAAGGTGGGTCCTCCTAGGCCGGGGGAATGGTCGGTCCCAGTTGCTCCTTTGTAAACTGATAGAAGATCCCTTTCGCAGGGTTGGCCTATCCTGGTCTGTGCTTTGCCTGCTCCCAGTCCTTGTAAAGGAAGAAGCCTTATCTCATTTCTGTAATTATTTCTTTTCTTTTTTGATTTGTAATGAAAAGAAATGTTACGAGTTCAACTTTTTTGCAGTCTTCCAGTCATCGGTCTGAAAATATATTAGAAATAAAATGTACAGTCAACATATAGAAATGCGTCCAATAATTCTCTTCAATGTAATTGGTCCAATTATAACTATACCTACTGATTCATATTAGGAAGAGCTACTGTTACTGTAAACACGGCACTAGCTATCGGCAAAAGTAGCGGCCACTATTACTATGTGAACGTTCTGGTCTGGCTTGACTGTTGGGAGTCTTGGCAATGCTTCTTCAAGAACTTTCCCCACTGCTTTGCCCCAGTCCGCAGCTTGTTATGCAATTGGAAGGAGGAATTATAGGTTATGCCAACCCCCCTTACCACTTCCTAGTATATTCTGCATAGTTACCACTCATTGGCAGATTGAAGAGATGTTGCCCCAAAGACTTACTGTATGCCAATTTTCCACCATCTCAATTGCAAGCAATGCAGTTCCTAATGGAAGGAGCATTGCCTAAGTTCTTGCACTCAGTAGCAGAGCAGATGGGACCAACCAGAACTGGGCCCAATCTCTCCAAAGGTCCCATAGCAGCCACCTGAGCCGCCTCTACCTGTACGATGCATACAACTCATTCAACTGTGCAGATACCCACAATATATACATAATAGTAAGAACTCCATCAATGTTGTTGTTTTTTATACAATAAAACCTATCTTTTGCTGGAACTCCATATGCCTACTTTGACTTTGGATGAGTATATACTATATATATATATATATATATATATATATATATATATATATATATATATTTGTTGTTTAATGTTGTTTACTGGTAGAGACAAAAAATGTACACCTCCGCCACCTTCAATAACTTCTCTGATTCTCCTCTCATACACATGAACATCCGGCAAGAGTTAGCTGCAGCCAGACATCTCTGGCTGCGACTTATCCCTCCGAGAACAAAAGGGTCAAGCAGTGAAAATCAATCATGCCTGACGCTTCTTGCTATCTTAAAGATGGCCATATACTTTCAATAACTGATGGCTGAATGATGGTCTGTTATCTCTCCTCTCCTCCTCCTGACTTTCTCATACACAGGGACAGCTTGGCTGAAATGTTCCTGTGTTCTCTATCGGAAGGGGAGGGGTAAGCTTATCTCTACCAACATTATCTGCCATCAGAGATTTGGGAGATTTGCTGATAATTTAAAACGTGGTGTGAAGGAACCTAAGCTTCCTATGGTAAATGGCCATACTTCGATACAGTCATTGTAGACATATGTAAAAATATGTAAAATGTTAGAAATTTTAGATCTAGTTATTGTTGGGAAAAATAGTGAACTTTGTGTTTCTTAGTTAACAATAGCAAGACCATCACTGCTATTTAGTGAACATGCCAAAAAATGCAGTGTTGTTCAACCTGCAACTCCACAACTATTACAATTCTACACCTCCCAACTTGGTGAGAATTGTAGTTTTGCAGCAGTTGTAGAGCCAGAGTTACTGTTCTAAGGACTCATACATGCTGTATTTTGTACAGAGCCTTAATATGGCTGCCATAAAGGTGCAGAAGACCTCCACTGATTGCATATGGAGTTTGTGAGTTCTGTTGGGTTCCGTATGGAAACATTCCTGCAATTTCCATGGAATTCCACAAGTATTAAAGTACAGTGATCCCTCAACTTACAATGGTCTCAGGTTACACTATTTTTAACTTAAAGTGGTCCTTGTTGGACCACCATAACTTGAGAACATACATGTACAATGCTACAGACAGTCAGGATCTTCAGCACATGTAAATAATTAGATGATCGACCAATAAAAGTGGCCATTTTTACTGGTAAATCCTCAGTATTACTGAAATGCTTGCAGTGATTGGCTCTCCAATATCTCCTCTCTACAGAACAGTGTGATACTACATGTCCTGTACTGTTGTGTGTCTAGTTTCTCCTCTACAGTACAGTGTGATACTACATGTCCTGTACTGCTGTGTGTCTAGTATCTCCTCTCTACAGTACAGTGTGATACTACATGTCCTATACTGTTGTTTGTCTAGTATCTCCTCTACAGTACAGTGTGATACTACATGTCCTGTACTGCTGTGTAGAATCTCCTCTACAGTATAGTGTGATACTACATGTCCTGTACTGCTGTGTAGAATCTCCTCTCTACAGTACAGTGTGATACTACATGTCCTGTACTGCTGTGTGTCTAGTATCTCCTCTACAGTACAGTGTGATACTACATGTCCTGTACTGCTGTGTGTGTCTAGTATCTCCTCTACAGTATAGTGTGATGCTACATGTCATGTACTGCTGTGTGTCTAGTATCTCCTCTACAGTATAGTGTGAGGCTACATCTCCTGTACTGTGTGTCTAGTATCTCCTCTACAGTATAGTGTGAGGCTACATGTCCTGTACTGTGTGTCTAGTATCTCCTCTACAGTATAGTGTAATGCTACATGTCCTGTACTGCTGTGTGTGTCTAGTATCTCCTTTACAGTATAGTGTGATACTACATTTCCTGTACTGCTGTGTGTCTAGTATCTCCTCTACAGTATAGTGTGATACTACATGTCCTGTACTGCTGTGTGTCTAGTATCTCCTCTACAGTATAGTGTGATACTACATGTCCTGTACTGTTGTGTGTCTAGTATCTCCTCTACAGGATAGTGTGATACTACATGTCCTGTACTGCTGTGTGTCTAGTATCTCCTCTACAGTATAGTGTGATACTACATGTCCTGTACTGCTCTTTGCCTGTGTCCTCTTTGGGCACCATGTAAAAGTGGCTTCATTTTTGTTTCCTTGGGCCTTGTGTGATCTGTACAGGACTCTGATAATAAATCAATCTTCTACATAGAAAGTAATTTACAGTCACCAGTATCTCTTTGCTGCTGTAAGGACTTACATTATCCATATTAGTTATCTGCTTATTTTTCTATAAATCTTCATTTTTTCTCATTTTAGGATGGTATTATAGGGCCTTCATTACCAGTTTTCCAAAGAGTTTTGGTCTCACGATACAATGGTTTGAACATACAATGGTCATCCTGGAACCAATTAATATAGTAACTTTATGGTGCGTTTACACAGACAGATTTATCTGACAGATTTTTTAAGCCAAAGCCAGGAGTGGATTTAAAAAGAGGAGAAATGTCAGTTTTTCCTTTATGACCTGTTCCCTGTGTATAGTCTGTTCCTGGCTTTGGCTTCAAAGATCTGTCAGATAAATCTCTCTGTGTAAACGCACCATAAGGGGCCGCTCTATTCTATTCTAGAATCTTAGTTCCTCAGAGCTGGTACAGCAGTGCATGGAGACTCTGAATTACCACTATATGGCCAATTGTATATAGCACTTTGAGTGGTAATTCTGGTTAAAATTATTTTGAAATTCATATCCCAAACCAGTAGCTGCAGTCTTGAATGTTTTTTGTCTGTCGGCCGTCTGCCACTGAATTACTGGATCATCAAGGCAGCAGCACAGGCTGAAGTGGACGGACTTTTGTCTTTTCTTCAGCTTATAAGCTTTGTTACTTTGAAATGAGTTCTTCTTCAGCTTAGTGTTACTGCAGGCTGGAAGGCTTGTGCCTGAACTTCTGGAAAGACACATGCAAACACACACACACATACAAACACACATTCATATACACAAATACACACACATAAACACGGACATGCACAAGCACACACACACATACATACAAACACACACACATACATACAAACAAACACACATACATACACATACACACGCACACACACACACATACATACAAACACACATACACGCACACACACACACATACATACAAACACACATACACATACAAACACACATTCATATACACAAATACACACACATACATACAAACACACACACACATACATACAAACACACACACACACACATACAAACACACATACACGCACACACACACACACACACATACATACAAACACACACACACACATACATACAAACACACATCCAAATACACATAAACACAGACACACATACATGCACACACACACATACATACATACAAACACACATCCATATACACAAATACACACACATAAACACAGACACACATACATGCACACACACACATACATACATACAAACACACATCCATATACACAAATACACACACATAAACACAGACACACATACACACATGCGCGCACACACACACAAACACACATCCATATACACAAATACACACACATAAACAGACACACATACACACACACATGCACAGACACACAAACACACACATACACACACAGTGGTTTCCAGAGTATACATTCCTCTTTTTTGCTGACACTGTGAGTCAGGAAAATAGTGCAGACTCTAAAGTCCATTCAGTATCACATCGTCCGTATTCCATGTACAGAACATGTGAATTCCCCTTACGTCTTGTTCCCCAAACTCAACCAGAAAGAAAGTGTAAGACCCCCACCCACAAATAAAGAAAGCCTGTGAGTCATTCTTCCCCCACACAGAAAAAGGATGGTCCGAACCCTCCGAGGTTCGGGTTAGTATGAACCCGAACGCTCGGCATCAGATTCCTGCTGTCTGCCCGCTCCCTGGAGCGGGTGGATACAGCGGGAGAACCGTCTGGAAAACTGGGATACAGCCTATGGCTATGGCTGTATCCCAGTTTTCCAGGCGGCCCTCCCGCTGGATCCGCCCGCTGCACGGAGCGGGCAGACATCGGGAATCATTACCGAGGGTTCGGGTTCGTACGAACCCAAACCGAACTCGGTTCGGACCATCCCTACCTGTGAGTCCTGCTTCTCCCACCCACACATAGAGAAAGCCTGTGAGTCCTGCTTTCCTCCACACACAGAGAAAGCCTGTGAGTCCTGCTCCCCCCACACATAGAGAAAGCCTGTGAGTCCTGCTTCCCCCGCACATAGAGAAAGCCTGTGAGTCCTGCTTCCCCCCACACATAGAGAAAGCCTGTGAGTCCTGATCCCCCTCCCACACATAGAGAAAGCCTGTGAGTCCTGCTTCCCTCTACACATAGAGAAAGCCTGTGAGTCCTGCTCCCCCCACACATAGAGAAAGCCTGTGAGTCCTGCTCCCCCCACACATAGAGAAAGCCTGTGAGTCCTGCTCCTCCCACACATAGAGAAAGCCTGTGAGTCCTGCTCCCCCTCCCACACATAGAGAAAGCCTGTGAGTCCTTCTCCTCCCACACATAGAGAAAGCCTGTGAGTCCTGCTCCCCTCCACACATAAAGTCTATGAGTCCTGCTTCCCTCCACACATAGAGAAAGCCTGTGAGTCCTGCTCCTCCTCCCCACACATAGAGAAAGCCTGTGAGTCCTGCTTCCCTCCACACATAGAGAAAGTCTGTGAGTCCTTCTCCTCCCACACATAGAGAAAGCCTGTGAGTCCTGCTTCCCCCTACACATAGAGAAAGCCTGTGAGTCCTGCTTCCCCCCACACATAGAGAAAGCCTGTGAGTCCTGCTTCCCCCCACACATAGAGAAAGCCTGTGAGTCCTTCTCCTCCACACATAGAGAAAGCCTGTGAGTCCTGCTTCCCCCTACACATAGAGAAAGCCTGTGAGTCCTGCTTCCCTCCACACATAGAGAAAGTCTGTGAGTCCTTCTCCTCCCACACATAGAGAAAGCCTGTGAGTCCTGCTTCCCCCACACATAGAGAAAGCCTGAGTCCTTCTCCCCCCTCCATACATAGAGAAAGCCTGTGAGTCCTGCTTCCCCCACACATAGAGAAAGCCTGTGAGTCCTGCTTCCCCTTTACACATACAGAAAGCCTATGAGTCCTGCTTCCCCCTACACATAGAGAAAGCCTGTGAGTCCTGTCCAGAGCAGTAGCAAATCCCCATAGAAAACCTCTCCTGCTCCCCAGATTGGAAAAAATACACCACTTCCTGCATAGCATACAACAGCTGATAAGTACTAAAAGAGTTTATATTTTTTGATAGAAGTAAATTACAAATCGCTGACACTTTCTGGGACCAGTGAATTTGAAAAATAAAAAAAATAATAATTTGGTGGACAACCCCTTTAACATCCTTGATTTGTATATACAGTAACTAAGCGACAACTCTTATAGATACAGTGATAGCAGCTATATATTGGGGCCTGGTGCAAATATTTGTACCAGGTCCCCCACCAACCAAATACCATTGATAATACAGGTCTCTTATATAGTAAAGGGGCACTAGACCCCTCAGTCATCAGGGATCGGTTGCCATTGCTACCACTGTAACTAGTATGGTAAAGGATGAATAGACTTTACACAGGAGGAGTACTGAGGGACTCGTCTTTCTGGGTGAGTGATTTTTAGAGGAAATGATGTGTAATGATAATATTTTTCCTCGTTACATTACATCACCCCCTGGAGACCTGCGCTTTGTCTACCGCCATCTCTAGGAGATCAGTCGCCAATGTCAGATCAAGGTCATAGTCGGAGGTGATGGATATAAATATTATTCTGTCCTGTTTTATTGCTCTCCTATTCATATTTTATACTATGCAGATAGTCGAGGTTATTTTGCTATAGTATCTTTTAGATTATTCTCCAGCGTCTGAGCCAGTTGGAGCTCGGTCTCCATACAGATGAAATTAACGCCACATATTTTTATCTCACCACTCGCCAAACAAATTGTGCTATTAATCTCACTAAAAGCATTTGTTATCAAGCATCAGTGCCGGGTCCTGGATGGCCGCCAGCTACTTCACTTTAACAAAATCAATTGCACACTTACATTGGCAAAACAAAATGTTTCTAAAATGACCTGTTTATGGAGATTTGTACTTGGAAAGGTCTACGCCGCGCGGATCACCCAATTCATTGACATTATGGAGGCACAATGAATCCTGGCTTTGTTGGAGAAGCAAGTGTGATGTAGACTGCGTATGTGCCCTATGTCGTGGGAATTGTATCTGTCATTTCGAAAGATTTTTTTTAATAAAAAAACTGCATGATTTTACCAAATTAAAGGGGTACTCCAGCAAGAAAAAAAAAACCTAAAAAACAACAACTATTCTTTCAAATCAACTTGTGGCAGAGATTTTTTATTTACTTCTTTTTAAAACTCTCCAGTTTTCCAGTACTTATCAGCTGCTGTATATACTGCAGGAAGTGGTGTATTCTTTCCATTCTGTAACAGTGCTCTCTGCTGCCACCTCTGTCCGTGACAGGAACTGTCCAGAACAGTAGCAGATACCCATAGAAAAGTTCTCCCTTTAAACGGGTTATCCAGCGCTACAAAAACATGGCCACTTTTCCCCCCAGTTCAGGTGTGGTTTGCAATTAAACTCCATTTATTTCAAATGGAGTCCCAAACCTCATCCAATCTGGAGACAAGAGATGGGGAAAAGTGGCCATGTTTTTTTTTGGCGCTGGATAACCCCTTTAAAGTGTAGCTGTCATTTCAAGCAACTTTGCAGAAATCCAAAGTGCAAGTGAAGATAAAGTCGGTAATAAGATTTATTTGGCAAAAAAGCTTCCTTCTGCACTAACTAAGGCCACCACCCACCACCACCACTTCTTATCTTTTCATTATCAAAGAAAAGCCATGTAAAGCACAGTCAAGATGAGTTTGCATTGCCCATAAAAACCTATGGAGGGTAAAGGGACAAAGAGTATGAGCAAGCAAGGAGAGCTGGGAAACAGCCTGTGCAATGTGAAGACTTTGTGGCCAGGGAAAATGCTGGATTCTCATGTTAATAAGCTCAGTGCTGATCTGGGAAATTCTGAAGGTTTACTACAGTAAGGTAGGATTGCAGGATTTTGTTTTTAGCATCTATATAATGTATAGGAGGCAGCACAGAATTTAGTCTGTATCCACACTGCAGCTGAGCAATGGGAAAGCTAATACGGAGATGGAGTTTGCAGGGGGGTAACGGGTGCAAAAATGACATAGTAATAGAATGGGCAGATATAGTCCTGCTCTTCATATACATATGAAAAGTTCTGTGACAGATATACTTTGAGAACTAATATATACTCAGATGAGGGTATATATAGGGCGGGAAATTGACCAAATCAGATATCATATGTGCATGTACAGCATGAGGTCTGGAGCTTTTTTTTTTTTTTTTTTTTTTAACTTATTAGAAATTCAATGAGAAAGAAAAGGAAAGAGGAAAAAGTCCCCCCACCCCATATCCAAGTGATTTGTATTTTATCCTATTTAAATAAATGTGATTCAGTTGCATTTTGATGACATTCTAAATGCGGAAATGCGGAGCTCCTGTCTGATGTTTTGGCCACAGGCTGCAAAAAAAAAGTTATTTACACTGAATAATGAGAATGATTTAACAAGTGAATAATACATGGTTTGCTAGCTTTTAATTATGAGTTGTGCCCCCCTGCTGATCCACTACTTAATCTTCCCACCCAATAGAGAAACTAATGACTCGTGAACACCGCTGGTTTCCATACTTATTAGATCCAAAAATTTTAAGAAACAGATCTGCCCATGGTTTTCTTTGATGCCTCCGAAACACCTCGCTATGATACTTTTACCATTAGTGTCATAAAAACGCAGTGTGTGTTGTTTTTAGCAAAAGAACAGAACGGATGCCATCTTGCAGGATAACAAAGATCAAACTTGATCCAACAATTTACAAAAAAAAAGTTTGTACACGTTTAGAATACATATTATGTATATTACATTACGTAACTTTGGGGCCCTATTACATGGAGCGATAATCGCCCTAATCAACTGATTATCGCTACGTGTAATAGAGAGAATGATCAGCCAAATAAACGATTATCAGCTGATCATTTCTTTAGGTCCAGACCTAAAATCATCGGGAGTTGGGCATCGGGAGTTACACCAAAGGCAAGGCCTGCACGGACATCGCTAATGTCCGCGTAAGCCCTTGCTGCGCAATAATTGGCCTGTGTAATTGCTCAGAAAAGGAGCGCCGATCTAGCAGATCGGTAATCGCTTACACTTTATGCCCTGCCTCCTTTTCCCTGGCCGGATTCACTTAAAGGTGCACAGCCAAGCACCCGAACCTGCGCCCTGCGTACCAAATATACACCTGTTTCCGCCATAAATGTCCCCCATAGGGTTAGTGGTTACACCAATTGTGTAAGACATCTTGGGCTGTTTTTGGCTACTCAATATTCAATGAGATTTGGCTTTGTAGGCAAAGCTATTGAATATGGGTCGAGAAGATTGTTTACGAAGGGAAGAGATGTCAACGAGCCCTTATCCGGTCCAGTATTATATATGTTGCAGTGAAATAATAGAATCCAGGAATTTGATCAAATCTTGGGAAATTATGAAATGAATATGCAGTTCCATCATTTCCCTAGGGATTTGATCAAATCACTGACCCCTTTCAGAGAAATGATGGAGTGAACGATCGAGGAGTCGCCCGGCTCTATGTTTGGTGGCAAAGGCGGACGGGGGAACAGAGCGGCACATCTCCCGGCAGGCATATAGTGGTGGGGACAGACGGGAACTCCCAGCAGGTGTGGCGGCGGAGGCGAATGGGGGAGCAGAGGGGCACACCTCCCCGGCAGGCATATGGCGGCGGAGGCGGTCAGGGGAGCAGAGTGGCACACCTCCTGGCAGGCATATGGCAGCAGGGCGGGGCAGACTGGACCAGAGGTGGATGGGGAGCAGTGCGGCACACTTTCCGGCAGGCATACGGCATTGGGGCAGACGGGGAGCAGAGTGGATAGGCTGGGGGAGCAGGAGACATGTCACAGGGAAGGGCAGGTGGGACTGGAGGCGGACGGGGAGCAGAGCGGCACATTTCCCAGCAGGCATATGGCGGCAGGGGCAGACAGGGAGAAGAGGGACAGGCCGGGGAAGCGGTAGACGCGTAGCAGGGGAAATGAGCGGAATGGAGGCAGAGAGGTGGCAGAGGCAGGATGGGGAGCAGAGCTCACAGGCTGGATGGAGCAGAAAGGCGATACGGTAAGCAAATTCTATGTCGCAGAGGAAAATTAGATCATTTCTCTCAAAGGGGTCAGTGATTTGATCAATTCCCTAGGGAGATGATGGAACGGTGCGGTCATTTCATAATTTCCCGGGAATTGATCAAATCCCTTTGTGATTTGATCAAATCCCTGATCATTTTACTGCAACATATATATGTAATAATGGAGCCTACCACGTCTGTAGAATTGCAGGTACTGTATATGCCAAACAGTGACGTTATATGAAGTTGACATAAATGCTTTGTGCCATTTAGATATAGATGAATGTGACCGTGGTCTCCACCAATGTCAGCAATTGTGCGTCAACCTAGAGGGCTCCCATTCTTGCCGCTGTCACCCAGGCTTCGGCTTTGCGTCAGGTTCGGAGAGTGAATGCATCGGTGAGTAATGGCAGTTACTATACGTAGCATTGGATATAATGGAGGGTTGGCTATGATTGCAAATGTATGAAAATGTTGGCTTTCAGTCAGCGCAATTTTTTTTTTTTGAATTAGTGTTTTTTATATTTTGTTGACTCTATGGTGTATGGTTAGTGGATGCCTGACAATGCTCGACCTCATCCAAATGTGGTGCCAGCCTATGGATCTGCTATTCATCTCCAGCAATTAAAATATATAGGAGTAGGGATAGTCCGAACTCTCCCAGGTTTGGGTTCGTATGAACCCGAACACTCGGCATCAGATTCCCGCTATCTGCCCGCTCCGTGAAGCGGGTGGATACAGCGGGAGGACCGCCTGGAAAACTGGGATACAGCCTATGGCTATGGCTGTATCCCAGTTTTCCCGGCGGTCCTCCCGCTGCACGGAGCGGGCAGACAGCGGGAATCATTACCGAGAGTTCGGGTTCGTATGAACCCGAACCGAACTCGGTTCGGACCATCCCTATATAGGAGATTAAATTTGGCTGTACATTTGGCTGGTCATTTCATATGTGAAAGCACCAGGGCTCATTATGGCCGTTTACATAGGACAATTATCGGCCAGGAGAGCTGCTAATGGACCATGCAAAAGTAAAAGGGATCAGCTGAGTAGCAAGCAAATGTCTGATCCTCAGCTTTAAATGTATTGTTATTGATCACTTATCTTCCTGTGTAATGAATAGATATGCGGCTCATAGCAAAGGGAAACGGACAGCATAAATATGTATATATCCATGCTGTCAGTTTCCAGTGCATGCATACCTAGTGTGCTGCTGTGTAATCCAGCATCCCGCTTTCTGGCCCAGCTGACACTGTATCTTCAGGCCGCCACTTCCTCCGGAATGATTGACCGCTGGAAGAGGCGGAGTCGTCTGAAGATACAGCAGCAGGACAGGAGAGCCGGAGAGCGGGATGCCTGATCACACAGCACTAGGTAATTAGGTATTGCTTGTGTGAACTGGAAATTGACAGATATGTGTATATCTGTGCTGTCAATGTCCATAGAAACACAAACTATGCTAGGATTCTTTGTGCTGCCCGGCGGCTCAATTGTTCTACGTAAAGGCACTGCAAACGAATGCTGATCTCGCTGAACGGCACTTGTTTGCATCCTTGCATTCCCCATGTCCATGGTAAAGAACCCTTAGGGCTAGAGCCAGTGATGAGTAGCTACTACAAGAAAGGGGCAGGTACCCGGCAGTTGGCTCTGAGGTGCAATGCATGCTGGGTAATGTAGTTTCCCAGCTGGGGGCTATAATATAAAACTGGGATCAGCCTCCAGAAGTGGGAAAGGTGTCAATCAATCAGTGGAGGATCAGTGGGTGCATTCTTTTTTTATGGGATCACATTAATGGTGGCTACATCTCTACCACTGCACTGATGCCTGCTATAGGCCATGTTCACACAATGTATATTTTCGTAAAAGTACAGCTGTTGTTGACGATTGCAACCATGGCGTGATTAATACAAAAATATACGTTATGTTGCCATCTATGGAATCCTGGCCAGAGCGCATACACATAGTTAACGCTCCGGCCGGGATCTCTAGTGGCGCCGCAAAAAGCTCACATGTCAGTTTTCTGCCGCTGCAATTCATTGAATAGTGGCCGCAGAGAACCTGTCAGTGCACACAATGAAGCGTGCGGCTCCGGTTACACGCTCCATTGTGTACAGAGGGGAGTTCTGATGCAGGCGCACACTGATGAGCCAGCATCAGAACTCAGTGGTGCCAAAGATCATCTGGCCAGTACTGTAGTACCGGCCTGGATGATCTTATCTGACACGAAACGGCCGGTGTTATGCAATGTGTGAACATAGCCTTATACTGTATATATATATATATATATATATATATATATATATATATAAAATTCTTGATCATATGCAGTGCATAGTGCCAGTAAACATCAACCATTACAGCCACCCAGCATCAACCCCACAAACCAATGCACAGTATTGAGACTTCCAACGTGGGACTGACACCTAACGTAATCAGGGGTTTGTAAGAGGAGCCAATCCCTTTAAAATTCAGCCCCGTATGAGTGATATGAAAACTAAGTGGAGACATTGTGAAGGTAAAGCCTTAAGCGATGAATCAGAAGGTGCAATTAGTAAGGAGTCAGTGGGTCAGATAATATATTAATCTAAAGCTTCATTTCCAACCTTCCCGTGTCAGGCTTCTCATCAGCTGCAGTAAATGTGAATACATTTGTGCTCTCATCATAGCAGCATGCGCTCCGAATAAGTAATTTTAGAGACGTTCAGGGAATGATAAAGATTAATAGATCTCTAAATATGTATTTTTATAATGTGGATTGTCTGAAATTTCTGCACCGCGTCCAATTACGGGAGTTCTGCCGTTTTTATGGGTTCTGCAGGGTCACCATGAAGTGTCCGCAGTAAATTCTCATCCCTAGCTATAATGGGATGTGGTCGTATGGTCTTGTATTACAATGAATAGTAATGTGATTGTCACCCGGGAAGAGATTCAAATTGTATTTGTTATATGTGATAAAATTTAAAGGGGTAGTCCAAAAGGATGGGGGGGGGGATATTTTTAAAGCAACTGGTTTCAGAAAGTTTTTATATATTCGGAATTTACTATTTAAAAATCTCCTGTCTTCCAGTACTGCTGTATGTCCTGCAGGAAGTGGTGGATTCTTTCCAGTCTAACACAGTGCTCTCTGCTGCCACCTCTGTCCATGTCAGGAACTGTCCACAGCAGGAGCAAATCCCCATAGAAACCTCTCCTACTCGGCACAGTTCCTGACATGGACAGAGGTGGCAGCAGAGAGCACTGTGTCAGACTGGAAAAAGTACACCACTTCCTGCAGGACATACAGCAGCTGATAAGTACTGAGAGACTTGATATTTTTAAAAAGAAGTAAATTACAAATCTAGATAAGTTTCTGTAAGCAAATTATTTGCAAGAGAAAAAAATTAGCAAGTTATGAAATATAAGAAAAAAATTATACAAATTTTTAGTATATGTTTTATATTGATGCTTCATGGTTGTTAAGATCTCTTCTTCCAGTTGTTCCAATAGAAGCTTAGAATTTTTACTATTGGGGTATAAATGTCAGTCCAGGTCATGTGATGATCATAGAAGTATGTGGTGCTTTACAGCTGTGATGACTGCACTGTAACAATATGGAGGCTGTACTGCAGCATGTGTGTCCATCACATGACCAGGACTGGTTTATATCTACTAAAGGCTCCCACAGTGACAGCAAGCGGAGATCTTTAAAACCGTGAGAAATTAATGCAGATATTATATAGAAAAATCATATATATATATATATATATATATATATTTTTTATATAAAAAAGCATGTCACTCTTGCCTTGCTGCTGACGCTTTATAGCGTGTAGTACCATGTCCTGCATGGTTATTTTTATTTAATTTTATTATTACTATTACTTTTTACAATTTATAATTATGATTTGGTTTGTTATTAAAGCAAATGTACTAGTTTCAGAAGTGATTTTTCCCACTACCTGGTCGGTGTCGGTTTCTTCACGTGCTCTTCTGCCCGGCTTTATGCACAGAAGGCGATCCCGGCGCCCTCAGTGTAATAATTTCCCCTCCCCTGGGTGATGCGCCACCATTAGAATCAATCCTGGCTGTGTCACCAAGGGGCAGGGATATCATTATATTGGGTGGCGCTAGGCCCGCCTCCAATTAATAAAAAGTTGAAATTTTTTTTTACTGCTGGAACTGTTACATTCACGTTATTATTATTATTATTATTATTATTATTATTATTATTATTATTATTATTGTGTTTATCATTATAATGATTATTATTTAACTTTCATTTCTTACTCCTTCCATGTAGATATTAATGAATGTGAGGATTCCCCCTCTCCCTGTGATCACGTCTGTCACAATGATATCGGATCCTATCACTGCCATTGTTACAGCGGCTTCTATCTTGCCATGGATAAGAGAAAGTGTCTGAGACAAACATAATACTATGAATACCATCATTTCTCATCATTTCTCATCATGTCATATTCACTATTAAGAAAATCTATTTTTTTCCATTATATATATATATATATATATTTTTTTTTTTGTACGTTCAACTTCTACATATGTTGCTTTTATACACAACAGGCACTTTCCTATCTTTAGAAACACCTGTGTTTTTTCTCCTAAATTCCCTGCTACTCCATATGAGAATTAATTCTGGGATGCCATTAGTCACCACTAGGGGGAGCTTACTGCATACAGCTTTGTCATTTAGTTTACAAACAGTATGCAGTAGGTTTCCACGCTTTCTTTATTGACAAATGGAGACCGCCAAACTTTTAGCATTTTACTATGGCGCTTTGCAGGGGATTTTGAAGTTCTGTATCAGAAAAGTGGTTCTTCCACAGCCTTAAAGATGTATTAAGAAATGAATGTGATGACAGAGTGAAATTCACCTAGAATAATAAATCCTGATTACTGAAACTTTGAAAAAATATTCTTGCCTGAAAAATATTTTAAGTGGCTAGAAAAAAACAAAACAAAGTAACAACATGCCTACAATAGGCATACTAAAATACTCTTATGGATTTCTACACCTTTTATTCCATTCAATGGCAACAGTATGAATCTTTATGTATCCAGCTCATTGGGGAAGAGATGAGCAAACTTCCAGTAAGTCTCAATTCACACAAACCTGAACGCTCAGCATTTGAATCCCATTGCTTGGAGAAGATGGATAGAGCCATAGGTTCTCATGTTATCATCCTTGCTACAAACCAATCTGTTACTGTCATCATGTCTTCCACCATACCCCCCCACCACCATACCCCCCCACCCCCACCACCACCACCACCACCACCACACCACACACACACACTCAGCTCACGGTGATCCTCGGAGAGGAGAGTACAGGGACTTATATTCATGTAATCTCCCCTCTTATCAGTCAGGGAGAATATGTGTTCTCCGACTCTCTAGTGACCCTCTGTGGCCAGATGCGGAATCTGCACATCTCACACCTCTATCTTTAATAACTTATGTGCATCTCCTATAGGGTCAGACTCTTAACTGCAAATATTTTTAAGAATTTTTTGCAAAATTGTATGAAGGCGCCCATGATAGTAAATTGCTGTGTGTCATTTTGAACATATTTTGAATGAAAAGACTTAGAATAAACTTTTATAGCCCACGGTGTGCCTCAGGCTATGGTGTGCCTAGGGGTTAAATGTAACGTAGGATTTTGTAGCACTTCTATATTTAGACCAATGTTTAGCATTAAGATGAATGGAGTGTCACAAATGGACATTAGATTTCTTGTCAGTTTAGGATCCCACGAGGCTGAGATAGATTCTCCTCGCTTTTCATTAATCTAATCTCTATTACAAGAGAGTGTAATGATGAGCCCCTTGTCTTGGTACAAGTGAAGAATAGCTCTTGTGTGGATAGGACTTCACTTGTGATGCATTTGTTTGAAGCTGCTGGTCTTTGGGTCGTGGTTACCATGGTCTCACTTTCCTTTAGTGTTTTCCTGCTAAAATAATTGAAAAATTAAAGGAAAAGGCCAGCGGGGAAGGGGGCAAAAATCATTCTAGGCAGGCGTGAGGGGGACTTATAAAGACGCTAAGCTTACCCGTCCTTGTGCTCGCATTGTGCAGCATGACCGGGCTCCCATAACCTGCCGGGTTTCATCTTCTCCCAGTTTCTGGGTTTGTTACGACTCGGCTGAAATATCACAAGCAGGTGGGATTTAGCCCGCTCAGCCAATTAGTGACTACCGTGGTGTCCCATCCCAGTCACTGACTGGCTGCACAGGTCATCCAACAGCTACAAATGCGACGCAAGTCTGCGTGGGTGCCGGGACAGGTGAGTTTGACCTCTTATGTTCCCCTCCCCCAGCCTGAAATAATTTTTTTGCCCCTCGTCGAACTTCTTCTTTAACCAGTTTTCTCTATTCGTCCCTATTCTCTTCATAACCCTTTCCCTCTGCAGGATGTACTGGCATGTCCTGCGGCGGGTGGAAAGGTTCAGAGAGGGACTGCTTTCTGCGGCCCAAGGACCAAGGCCGATCGCCGCAACCGCTAATTAGGACAGTTAAATGCAGCTGTCAAACATGACAGCTGCATTAGAATGTCTTTTGTAGCCTCTTCCCTGGTGTCTAGTGGCTGAATCCCCCCCCCCCCCCTCGCGCGCAATGCAATCCGGTATACTGGCCGGAATGATGCTGATCCCAGCTCGGCAATCCATGTATCTGATCTGCAGCAGACCAATATAATAGAGCACTGATCTGATGGATCAGTGCTCTATTATATACACAGCATTGATCTCAACGGGAAATCAGTGCTGTGTATATAGAAGTCCCCCAGGGGAACCTGTAAGGGGAAATAAAAAAAAGTGTTTTTATAAAAATAAAAAAAAAATCCCTTCCCCTAATAAAAGTCAGAATCACCCCCGTGTTAAATTATCTCATTCCTGATCTTGCATGGTAGATGTGGATGTGGAAGCTGGTTTAGGGTCACTACACAAGTGTGGTCTAGGTGTGTGAGCAGCAGCTAGTTCTTAAGAAACAAACAGAGTCAGTGCAAGGCACTGGAGAAAAGGCTGCACAGTACCAGGAATGAGACAGGTAGTCAGACAGGTGAAGAGTTAGGACAGGAGGCTTCTGAGGCAGCTCAGGCAATCCGAGTCAGCAACAGGAGAGACAGGCAGTACAGACGAGGGTCATGAAAGTGTAAACTGAAGAACTGGCATGCATCAGGATACACATGAATACAGCAGAAACAGCAAACAGATAACTTTGATTGGAATGCTAGTCACCAACAATGCTCAGGCAAGAAGCATCAAGTGAAGCTAATTTAAAAGGGCAACTCCAGCGGGGTTTTTTTAAGCTTATTTAACATACATTACAAAGTTATATAACTTTGTAATGTATCTAAATAAGCGGTCTTGCCCCGATCCCCCCTTTCCGACCCCCCCCCCTCCCGTAAGTTAAATAAAGTATACATACCCAATTACAGTCAACCCCGTCTTTTTCTCCCGGGCGTCATTTTTTTGACAATGTGGTCACAGCAGGGGGCAGGCCAGGTCTTCACCCTCCTTGGCGTCTTCTGGTGAAGTGAATGGGACATGAAAAGGCTGCTGGTGCACTTGCGCACCAGCAGCCTTTTTATTGGCTGGACCGCATCACATGGCTTCCAGCTTGCTCAGCCCTGATTGGCTGAGCTTGCTGGAAGCCATGTGATGCACTCCAGCCAAATAAAAGGCTGCCGGTGCGCATGCGCACCGGCAGCCTTTTCTCTTCCATTCACTTCACACGGACGCGGAAGTGAGGAAGTTCCGAAGACGCCGGCCAGGGGTGACGGAGTCGCGGGCAGCGGGGGATTCAAGTGCCGATCGTCACCGGAGGGATGGTGAGTATGATCTGTGTGTGTGTCTGTGGTTTTTTTTTTTTTGTAGGTCCCGCCGGAGTTGTCCTTTAAATAGGTGCAGGTGGCTCTGAAATGGCAGACAGCAGTAGTGGTGGAGACAAGCTGCCTCTATAAATCTAGAGCAGTTGGCTGCCTGTGTGCCCTAGTGGCCAAAGGTTACATTGAGGCAGAAGGAGGAAGAAGATACCAGAAGACACGAGCAACCCCTGGACGAGCATGGAGCACAACAGAAGAGGGGACAGGACAGCGCTACCTCTGGTGAATCTCGTGCGGCAGCATTACACCAGCATTGGAGGTACAAGTTATACAAACAGCACAGTTTGGACAAAGCTTGTACAGCCATACCATGGAACCATAGCTACTTGACCTGCCATCTTTTGGTGATTCAAAAGGGAACCATGTTAGGAGAAAATGAAGAATGTTTTGTTTCGTTTTTTTTAAAGCTCGGTAATATGGTATTCAATGTAACCTAGCATTTCAACCCCCCCCCCCCCCTAAAACTGGAGGCACACAGGTACAATAGAGCACCATTGACTTCTCTGGGTATCATACTAGTTCCACTAACAATTCAAAGGTTGTGTGGAGCTGTAAAATATTAGGGTGCACTGGGCTTAAGTGGTCAGAGGATGGTTATTGCTGATGGTTCTCCACAATGATTAGGGTAGGTACAGTATCTGAGAAGGTGTTCATTTGAAAGCGGGCAACATACAGATGGAGACTCCAGTACTGCTGCACAATGCATGGGTAAGCCAAGGGGAAATTTAGGAAAATAACAAGCTTCTCAATAAACTATAAAGGGAATCTCACTGTTTCACCTTCATACTAATCTTCAGTATAAAACAAAAATATGTTGCGTAACTATTTTTAGGAGAAAAAAGCATAAACCTCTATGTGAAAAGGAGGTATGCTTGGTGTATTATATTGAGAAAGAAAAAAACAATGCAACTGGGGTGCAAGGCCTTCAAAGCCTGGACAATCCTTTTACTGGGGTTAATCCAAAATAAAAGTTATCAGCTAGCCAAACAGTAGGTGATAACTAGTTGTTTAGTGAGGGTCCAATCAGTAGGAAACCCATTGGTCCTGACCAAGGTGGGAAGTCCCTCATACAGCAACAGACATGCTCAGTCACCTCTGCATTCAGTGTCAACAGGACTTCCCAAAAAGTGCTCAGCAGTGGGCAGAACTCTCATAAAGTATAAATGTATGCTGGCCACTTAATTCACTCAGGGGACAATTGACCTCTGTTCTCATGACTGGTAGGAATTCCAATGGTGGGACCCCTCTGATCAGCTAGTTATCCCCCCTCCCCATCCTGTGGATAGGGATAGATTTTAATCTTGGGATAGCCCATGTAATGCTGGATAAGGAGCTAACCTTGTTCACTTGAACAGAGACTGGAAGAAGTGGTAATGTGTGTGCACTTAATTTTTTTTTTAGACTTTCCTTTTCTAAAAAATTGCGTGCTTGAATATGCCATAAATGTCTGACATGAGACTATCCCTTTAATGCCTGGGAGCCCAGATCATTTTCATCCCTGCTCTGGTTGTGTAGATTAACTGCAGAACCTCACAATACAAAAAAAATATATCAAAAGTTGAAAACCTAAATTCTTAAAGCAATTCTGTATCCACAATCTGACCCCCCCCCCCCCCAAACCGCTTGTACCTCCGGATAGCTGCTTTTAATCCAAGATCTGTCCTGGGGTCCATTCGGCAGGTGATGCAGTTATTGTCCTAAAAAACAACTTTTAGATTGTGTATGCATTAGGCTGGCACAACCTCACTGTCCCTCCTCCCTGCCCTCCTCATCATTAGGAATGCTCTAGGCAGATTGTCTCCTATTCATCACTTGTGTCAGCACGGCACATGGGCTGGATCGTTAAGGCACCTGTGCAATGTTCAGACAGGAGAAAATGTTCCAGTGGCATTCCTAATGATGAAGAGGGTGGGGAGGAGGGACACAGGGGTGGTGCATACACAATCTAATGCATACACAATCTAAGCCCCGGCCGTTGGGCACAGGGCTGCAAGTTTAAAAGCTGTTTTTTAGGACAATAACTGCATCACCTGCCGAACGAACCTCAGGACAGATCTTGGATTAAAAACAGCTATCCGAAGGTACAAGTGGTTTGGGGGGTCAGATTGTGGTAACAAAGTCACTTTAAGGTCCAATTTTCCTTTTTAAAAAAAATCAAATTACGTTATATCTGAAATTCATTTATTGTGAAATCCCAAATTGGATATAAATTGACTAATTTATTATACTTAATGTTGGTAAAGAAGAACAAATCTTCCTTTCGCTAAAAATCTATGATGCGGCCTTGGTGTGGGATAAAGCTAAATATTGACTTTTCCGAACGTTTCTTCGGTGACTTGACAGGTATGAACACTTTTATGTGGTTTCATTAGACGCTGCCGATAGGAATCACATGGAGTGAGAGCAGAATGTGTTTATTGTTTCCAGCTCGCCCCGGCCTATGGACAGTCTGGAGTTTCTGCCCGGAGCGGTGATGTTCTCCTGCAGCTGTTCCATCAGGTGCTCCCAGGATCTGTCAGGAGATGTTACCTTTCAGAGCAGTAACCTTTAGCTGTGTTACTTCTCCAGCCTTTAATAAAGGGACTGTGTACTCTTTGAGGTTTATCAGATTGCACATAAAGAGGAGACTGTTTTACTGCGACTATGTCAGTGACCCAGGCTCTGATGTTATTAGTGACTCTCTTTCTTACGAGAGTGGAGAGCAGCCCAGAATCCTATGAAGAGGAAGCAATAATATTCTAAAGGTCAGAGTCTTGTGTTCAGCACATCTTTGTGGATATAGGTCATGACTCTCGGTAATGTGCAAATTTAAAACAAAAATATCAAAAGAGGTTTACTTCTGCCACAATGACTAATACATAACTAAATAATGTATTTGTGAAGCTAGATGCATTCGGAGCAAGTCTACTGAACTCACTAGGAGGAAGCTAGATTAATGTAAAATAGGTTTACTGAACTTATTAGGAGGAAGCTAGATCTATTTTGAGTAGGTCTACTTAATTTACTAGGAGAAGGCTAGTTCAGTTTGAAGAAGACCTACTGAAATTACCAGATGGGACCTAGATCGATTCAGAATATTGTAGGTCTACCAAACTCACGAGGAGGAAGCTAAATCCATTCAAAGTAGGTCTTCTGAACTGACTAGGAGAAAGCTAGATCCATGTGGAGTAAGTTTACTAAAATCATTAGTGGGAAGCTAAGGATCAATTCAGAGAAGGTCTACTGAACTTCCTAGGAGAAAGCTAGGTCCATGTGGAGTAGCTCTACTGAACTTACTAGGAGGCAGCTAGATCCATTAAAAGTAGGTCTACTGAAGTCACTAGGAGGAAGCTACAGTAGATTTATGTGGAGTAAGTCTACTAAAATTACAAGGAGGAAGCTAGGGATCATTTAAAAGTAGGTCTATTGAATGTACTGGAAGGAAGCTAGATCCATGTGGAGTAGGTCTACCGAACTTACTAGGAGGAAGCTAGATCAATTCAGAGTTGGTCTTAACTTACTAGAAGGATTTTAGTTCTATTAGAAGTATATCTACTGACCTCACTACGAGGAAGCTAGATCCGTGTAGAGTAGGTCTACTAAACTTACTAGGAGGAAGCTTGATCTATTTGAAGTAGGTCCCCTGACCTCAATAGGAGGAAGCTAGATCCATGTTGAGTAAGGCCCCTATTCCATGGGACGATTATCGTTTAGATTATCGCTAAGTCGTTCGAATCTAAGCAATAATCGTTCGGTTTAATAGCAGATAACAATTAACGACCGAATGAGAAATTGTTGATCAATTAATAAGACCTGGACCTATTTTTATCGTTGCTCGTTCGCAAATCGTTCGCATGGAATAAGACGTCGTTCGGTCGTTCGCAGTAGTGACAAACGCAATAGCGACCACAAGACGAAGGAAGAAGCTAGATCCATGTGGAAAAGGTCTACTAAACTTACTAGAAGGAAGCTAGATCCATGCGAAGTAGGTCTGCTCAACCTATGGGGAGGAAACTAGATCCATTTAGAGTAGGCCTACTGAACTTACTAGAAGGAAACTAGATCCATTAGAAGTAGATCTACTGAACTCTAGGAGGAAGCTAGGTCCATTCTGAGTTGGTCTACTGAACATACTAGGAGGACACACGCTCCAAGCAGGTCTAAAAAACTTACCAGTAGGAAGAGTGAAGGGACTTGCTAAACCTCTCCAAAGACCACCTTTTCTAAGAAGCCCACCACTGGTCTAGAGACCATATCTGTCTGTGACAAAGTTTTTAACTCCCATATACCCTTAAATATTTCTCGTCATCTTTGGAATAGTGGTAATGTAAATTATAGTTTCTATTCAGGTTTTACTGGACACCCATTCATTGCACAAGATGTTCCAGAGTCAGTCGTTTCAGCAGGTGACATGGCAACCACAGAGAAAGCCCTGTGCAACGTAGATGGTTACCTTTAGAATAGCTATGAATGCAATATTACTTTATTGACAGAGTAATGGACTCTCCAGGGTAATTTTTTTAATCTGTACTAGTCCATCCTTCCTAATACACAGCACTTTTAAAGAGCTACAAACTTTTATAGGGTCTTACAACTACCATACAGCCAATTTGGGACGATTCGGCATCAAATCGCCTAATAAATCAGCGTTAATTAGATTTTTATGACTTCTTGTTAAAATAAATCCCTTGTATTTCAGGTTCGGAATATGGCAGTACATTACCCTAATCTATTAGAAGCGGTGTTTTGTACAAAATCTGTAGAAATGCCAATTAAGTCGAAACACTTAATTGTTAAATATTGTATTAGTGGGTGTTGCACGTTGCATAGCGAAGTCATTCATTTCATTGTGACTTTAACTTGCCCTTGTGGGGGGGGGGGGGGGAATTCATGGAACATTCTAAGTGAATTCATCTTGTATTTAATTTAAGAGACCTATTAACTGTCAATGCATATTTAATGCAGCTGCGGAGTCCTAATAACACACTGACTAATTGCCAGGTCATTCCTGTGGAAGAGCCGTCTTGGTGCTTAGCAGAAAGCAATTTGAATAAAACCATATTTTATGATAACAATGTAATTTCACCATTAACCTTTCTTATCTTTAACCAATTTAGTCTGCTTTTTTCAAGTGACACAGTGATGCAAGATAATTAACTATTTGCATACTGTTAGATAGGCTGAATTTAAAGGAGTTTTCTGAGCAAAATGGAGAGATGAGCTCAACAGTCATTGAGCGGCACCCTTGTTGATCAGCTGATCAGCGTCCGCACTACACAGGGAATAGGGCCGGAACCATTCATTGTGTAGCTGTGGCAACATGTAACTACAGCTCAGCTCCTGTTCAAGTAAATAGCAGCTAAGCTGCAGCAACCAGTTCAAGCCAATGCACAGTGAATAGAGCCAACTGCTCTTGGCAGCATTTACTTTGTACTGAACAGCTGATTGGTGGGGGTGCCAGCAGTAGCGTAT
This sequence comes from Dendropsophus ebraccatus, assembly GCF_027789765.1. Classification (NCBI taxonomy): domain Eukaryota; kingdom Metazoa; phylum Chordata; class Amphibia; order Anura; family Hylidae; genus Dendropsophus; species Dendropsophus ebraccatus. The sequence continues at coordinate 21,160,214 of NC_091461.1, read as the reverse complement.
TACAATAGGGGTGTTTCGGGCAGTAGCCCGGGGCCCTGAGCTCCTGGGGGGCCCATGACCACCCAAAAAGACTTATACTCTCAGTGGTGTACTGTCTCCTGGCTACACTTCCGCCATGATTTCCAAAAAAATCACAGTTTTTTTATGTCAATTTTGCACAAATCAGGACATCATGACATTATCTGTCCTGTACTATGAACGCCAGGCTAGTGCTGCCATAGTTACAGTGGGGTGAGGGGGCCCAGGCTTGGTGAACAGCCCGGGGCCTATGGTAAAGTTAATCCGCCCCTGGGTGCCAGGTATAGGCACCTCAACAATTAATGACTGATGACCTATCCTGAGGATAGATCAGCGGTCGATTTTGCCCTGAAAATCCCTTTAAGTTGCCTTCTGTGATCATTTGTATCCAACGGGACAATGTTTCTCATCAAGTGTTGCAAGAGAGTCCTGGAAGATATTATACCTCTCCTGACTTTGCCAATTTTTTTGCTGTCTGGATTAGGAACAGGCACTTGAGTAGAACTTTCTCTTAGCATGGACTGTAGTCTTGGGTGAAGCCTCCTAACTCTCCACCATGCTGTGATTCACCATGTGCACATCCCAAATCTGTCCTAAAGCTAATATAACAACTTGAAATGGTTGCGGGACAATACTGCTGTGTACAAATCTATAGTTAATTGGTTTAGCAGGGAACTGGAAACTGACTAAGACAAGGTCTAAGACTTGGTGGAAGGCCTATGGTTATATTGGTTATATCAGACTGTGCTTTACAGTGGTTGTAACTTGGCACAGCCTGGTCAGGTGAACCTGAGCCTTATCACTGGTATCAGTCATCTTAGTAGTACGGTGTCACCTTATGAGGCGCCTATTTTTTGTTTGTTCTACAAGCCCCAAAAGAGAAGTCAGGAGTGAGCAGAGGTAAGTAAATACCTGTATTTTTGTATAATCTGAGTTCTCATTTAGAATTCTGTTTCAAAGTCTAAGGGCCCTATTACACGGAGCGATAATTGCTCAAACCAGGCCTATTTGGAAGATTATCGCTCAGTGTTATAAGGATAACGATCAGCCAATGAAACGATCATCGGCTGATAGTTTCTTTAGGTCCATACCTAAAATCATCGGGCGTTGGGCGCACATTGCTACGTGTAATAGTATAAAATAGTACAAAAAAGCTGCAACTTTGCCTTCTGTTCCCTTCTGGCCCAGTCTCTGCACTGACAGGCCACTCACTTAGTTAATTGTTAGTGTTTACTCACTCTTTTCAGTGAATTTCAGAGTTATATGTCTTAGGCTATGTTCCCACTACGAAAAATAACGGCCGTTGTCCGCGCCGCAAAACTACGGCCGTTGTTTTGAGGTTCCTTATAATGACTGCAATGCAATGTAACTACGGCCATTGGAGTTATTATTATTTCCGGACAGTAATACTGCAACAACGGCCGTGGATTTCAATGCGGCCGCGAACCTAAAACTTATATCTGCCGATTTAAACTTGATTTTGATGTAAAAAATTTGGTTTCTCGGGCTGGGCGCAGTATTTAAAGTAAATGACCTGTTTCAATCATGCTAGGAATCTAAATTTAAATAACGGCCGTTGAAAATAACGGCCGTTATTTTACACAGTGTGAACATAGCCTTAAAGTGTAACTATAATTTAAAACAACTTTGCAGAAATCCATTATAACCTATGGAGGCGGGGGGGGGGGCTAAGGGGAATGAGTGAGCAGGGAGAGGAGAAAACCAAGAGAAATAAGTTCGGAGGCTAGGTGTCCTGTGTGTAAATACCAGTGTTTCCATGTCTGTATGTTCACAACTACATTGTAATCAACCCCACCCTGTTAGGCTTGTCTGTATCAGCTAGTGTAACCTTTTCATTCCTGCTCCTTTGTATTTCTGCACACTCAGCAACCCAAATCTAGTGCATCAGTAACCATTTCAACCTTTCACCTTTCAGAACAAGGTGGGCTTGTTCACTTGACATAAGGATATAGGTTTTTTTTGTTGTTATTAGTACTCAACCATAGAAAACACACAAAATTTAACATAATGAAGTTGGAGTCCAACCTAACACATGGATCGTCAAGTAGGCAAAAAAATGAACACACATTGGAAAAGTAGATGTTTGTTTATGAAACCACAAAGCTTTACAGCATATACTGTACATCAAAAAGTACATATGTTTCCCATAGAAGACATCATGGTGTTTATGTATATTCTTTACCCCATTATATAACATCAGTGTACAGCATGCTCCATAATTCCCCGGCCAGACATGCAACGTAAACCTTAGAAGAAGTTTTTTTTTACTCTGTTACATCCGTTGACCGACGGAACTCGAAGAATATTTTATGTCCGATGTGCAGAGACTTGGAAGATCTGGGGTCCTTTGGGGCACGGAAGTTGACATAAGTTGCTTTTCTGTGGTTGCGAGTTCATTTGGAAGTTCCTCTGCCATCTGTTCAAGGTCTGAATAATTCAATAACTCTATACATCAAGTGAACAACGTCCTACGTCCTGATAACTAAGTGAGGTAATCTGTACATTAGTGCAACATGGAACAGGGAACATTCACATTATACAGCACAATTTCCGCTATCCAGACAGAGGTCAATATATTTGGGATCTGTCCCATACGTCTTCGGAATATTTTGTATGCAAATATAATTTTATATATATTTTTTATTTATTTTATTTTTTTCAAAAATGATTTTTTTCTCGAAAAATACATGCAAAGCAATATTGTGGGAAGTCATTGGGGACGCCACTGATTTACGGTTATAAACAGAACATATCAAGTCATATATATATAAGGTTATAGTGCATTATCTGTGGGGCAAAGCTCTCATGAATGGGGGGAGTATGGCAGGGGCAAATAAAGGGGTAGATAAGAACAAAGATCTAAAAAGGATGACATCTACTTTCTGCTGCAAGGAAGGCCATAGTGTACTTGGGGAGGATGAGGATGGGGAATTGGGATTAAAGTTGGTCACCCGTAGCTATGGGCCCTAATACATGGGCTGAGCCATTTAGTAAAGTAAAGTAGGAGCTGATCTCATTGATCGGTGCTTGTTTACTGAGCCTATTACATGGCTTGGTGAACATGTGACCAGGGCTGCACTAACAAGCACTAGATCGTTCATGCAGCCCTTGCTTAAATCAGCCGTTAGTCATATGTCCCCCATTATATGGAGAAATTTGTGCCCAACAGTCGATGGGTTTCTGACAGGTCAACAAGACCCACTCCAATAAATGAGTGTTTGCTTGCCTGATCACCATTGGCCATATTACGTGGGGCGATACTGGCCAATTTGGCCAATAATCAGCCCATGTAATGTGACCCTAAGGGCACCATCCTGCACAGACGTATACATATCAAAGACAGAGGGGTCCTACATAGTTTTTTTTTACTTATTAACAAGAACCTTTGTGAGACATCAACAAGCGAATTGCATTGTTAACAAATATGGGGTGGAGAACTGATTCATGAAAAGGCCTAGAGAGAAAAGCCAACAACTACGTCTATCTGTTTACAATATGAAGGGCCCATTATGATCCAAGCTATGGCCCCCTCTATGCTGTGAATACTATGTATGCTTTATATAATTTATCATGTTACTGCCAGGGCACTGGCCAGCCAGAAACAGTGGGATTTTTTATTGTCATGTATAGCCAAACAACTTTGCACAGTCATGTAATATTAGGGTGTGAACAGAGGTATAACCTGAAGATGCGGGGCCGTAATACAAAATCTGATACAGGGCCCGAACAACAATGCATCATGTAAGGTCCTATTACATGGGATGATTATTTGCCGAGTGAGGCCAATATCTCCCTGTGTAATATAAACAGCAATCAGCCACCGACTAAGCAAACACTCAGCTGTCGACAGATTGTTCTTTTAACATGTTTAAAAATCATCAGCCATTGTTCCATTGTTCCATGTAATAACTGATGTGTGGTCGATGGCTGAATAGAGTGAGGGTTGCACAGATATCACTCACAATGTCCATGCAGCCACATTGTTGAGTTGTGTGATAGGCTTTGTAAGCGAGGGCCAATCTGGCAGATTGGCGCTTGCTTAGGCTGGGTTGACACTATGTTTTTGCAATCCGTTTTTCAAAAAAACGGATGTAAAAAACAGATTCATTCGTGTGCATTTGTTTTTATCCGTTTTTCCATTGACTTCCATTATAAAAAAAAATGGATGAAAACCCATTCGTTTTTTTTAACGTACAGAAAAGTAAGGTCAACCACGTTTTTGTGTATGTTAAAAAAACAGATGCGTTTTAATCTATTTTTTTTTTTATATAATGGAAGTCAATGGAAAAACGGATCAAAACAGATGCACACAAATGCATCTGTTTTTTCCATCCGTTTTTCAGCAAAAACAAATTAAAAAACGAATTGCAAAAACGTAGTGTGGACCCAGCCTTACCGCACATGTCGGCCCATTACAGTACCTGTAGGAAAGAGAGACCTAATGGACCCCTTCAAGCTCCAGGGCCTAGGTGCAACCCTCTGCGTGAATGTAATGGTAATAGATGGTAATATTTATTTCTTCAGTGTCAGTAAGTTTTTCTACCTGATGAAATCTGACCTGTGTTCGGCTGTTTCACGTAGGTGAGATCTCCATGTGGAAAATCTGCAGAGTATTAGGGTGGTATTACACGGAACGATAATCGGCCGAATTGGCCCGATTCGGCCGATTATCGCTCCGTGTAATAAATGCAACGATCAGCCGATGACAACGATCATCGGCTGATCGTTGATAAAGTTTAGAACCTATTTTCGTCGGGCGCCGACCGCGCACCGCTGCGTGTAATAGCGGTGCGTGGCCGGCGACTAACGATATACATTACCCATCCACGTTCCAGGGCTGCTCCTGCCGTCCGCTTCTCCCTGCGTCCCGCGCGCGCTCTAGCGTCACAGAGGCCTGTCAGCTGATAGGCCGCTCAGCCAATCACAGGCCGCGGCGGTCCCGGCCTGTGATTGGCTGAGCGGCCTACCAGCTGACAGGCTGCTGTGACGCTAGAGAGCGCGCGGGACCCCCAGGAGAAGCGGACGCAGGAGCAGCCCTGGAACGTGGATGGGTAATGTATGCCAGTTTAGCAAGGGCTGCAAGGACATCGGTAACGATGTCCTTGCAGCTCTTGTCAAACGATTATCGGGCCGTGTAATAGGTCCAGTAAACGAGCAACGATCTAGCAGATCGCTGCTCGTTTACAGGTATTATCGGGCCCTGCTCGGCCCGTGTAATACCACCCTTACAGTACCAACAATGAGGTTTTACCAAAAATATTTTACATGCTATGGAATACATTTCTAGAAATTGACCTGCGGTGCAAATTAGTTATAGATCGTCTCTATGGGGGAGATTGATCAAACATGGTGTAAAGTGAAACTGGCTCAGTTGCCCCTAGCAACCAATCAGATTCCACTTTTCATTCCACACAGACTTTTTGGAAAATGAAAGGTGGAATCTGATTGGTTGCTAGGGGCAACTGAGCCAGTTTCACTTTGCACCATGTTTCATAAATCTCCCCCATTGTCTTTAATGGAGAAGTCAAAATCCACAAGGAACCAGGCCAGCACTAAATCCACAAGACATTATGGATGGGTTTCTGTAATGCACACTGAATATCCACAGCAATATGTTACTACCAGAGTCCCTGTTTGGTGCGGATTCGTCCTCAGGAAGCATGAAGTAGCCTTAGGGTCACAAAACAGAATTTGACCATATAAACATATAACATGATAAATAATACTAGTATGGAAGAACAAGATAATTCACGTAAAGATTACCTCCTGAAAATTACCTTTATATTCTATATATAATATACTGTATATAACTATACCTGACTATCCTTTCTTTTACTATAGACACCTCCTGAAAACCATTGAGAGTATAATCAACAATAGTATATAGCCAGCCCATAGCTTGTTGGTTATGTCCACATTTGCAACCAGGAACTGAAGCGGATTTGCAAATAGTGTATAGTGAATTTAAAGGGGGAGATTTATCAAACATGGCGTAAAGTAAAACTGGCTCAGTTGCCCCTCGCAACCAATCAGATTCCGCTTATCATTTCTCACAGACTCTTTGGAAAATGAAAGGTGGATTCCGCTTATCATTTCTCACAGACTCTTTGGAAAATGAAAGGTGGAATCTGATTGGTTGCTAGGGGCAACTGAGCCAGTTTCACTTTACACCATGTTTGATCAATCTCCCCCTCAGTGTATAGAGCTCTCATGCTGACTTGGTGTTTGAATATTTTATGTGAATGGGCCCATTACTCCCATTTGGGTCCATCTAGTCCCCCTGATGTTCTGTGTTTTTCCTGCTTTGGGGATCAGAACAGGACTGAGCTGGCAGTTCCTTCTCAGAAGGAGGATGAAGATGTAGATCGGGGGACTGGATGGAGCTGACTGGGAGCTTCTGGGGGCCAGGAGGAGACTGGGGCTAGCTTAGTAAAAGGTTTCTATTTTTGCACAACCCCTGCAGAATTACCAAAATACCCCACGGTACAGCCTGAATTCTACTCGATATGTCCAAACCAGTCTATAATATATAATCTATAACATTTCATAGAAAACTAATTAGTTATAACTATAAATATCAGAGTGAAATATTATATATATATATATATATATATATATATATATATATACAAGTGGACTTTATACAGTGATAACTTAAGGCAAAACTATGTGATGAGGTTCGATGTCATGTTATAGGGAGCCAAACTAACTCAACTACTACACAGCCGATCTCACAACCTCTCCTGGAGAACATGGAAACAGCCATATGTGGTGAGGCTAACAAGGAAACACCAACAAAGAATTGGGTCCCATGGCTAGGGCTGCAGGGGGGACCTTGGCCGCAACATGGGTTGCATGGCAAACCATTGCTATGTCATGGCCATAGCCACTAGCCACTAGCTCTAGACTAAGACTTTCTAGGCAGCACCATAATGGGGATGTATGACATAAAAAAATCTCTTACCACCCCTTAGGGGAGTTCTGTTTTGGGAGAAAAAGAACAACCCCTTTTAGGCTCAGAGGCTTTTATAATGTATTCCTATGTAAGAAGAGTTTAGTGGACTTCAGGTTAGACAACGTTCTCTGAACCTTAACGCTCGGCATTTAACTCCTGGTGGCTGGAGAAGTTGGATGCTGTCTTAGGGCTGCAAGGAAAACATGGATACATCCAGGACTCCCTAGGGCAGCATCCAACTTCTCCAGCTGCCGGGAATCAAATGCTGAGCGATCAGATTCGGAGAATGTTGTCGAACCCAAACAGTTCAGTCAGTCAACTCAACACTATAGGTAAGGCCTCGTGTTCCATTTTATATCGTTCGTCCATTTCTCTCTGTGCCATAGACGTACAATGGAGTGGCAGGGTGTATGCCCAACCACCACTCCATTCACAAGCCTACTAGTCACAGTCTTTTGTCTGGTGATCTTCTGGGGAAAGGTTCTTCTCACATGGGGGTCCCAACAGTCAGTCTTCCACTAATTTAGCATTTATTGTCTATCCAGTGGATGGGTGAAAAATACTTGAGCTGGAAAACCCTTTACTGTGACTTTTTTGGCCCATCTGGTTGAGCTGAGTTATTGTAGATGGGTCTTGTCATCATCATCACCGTCAACATCAACTGCATGATCCAGACATGGAAGGAAATCCTCATGGAAGCCATATTGTATATTGTTTCGATCCAGGTAAATGTTCATATCAGGCAGGATGTAAACAGAACAAGATGATTGAAGTTCATGGCTCAGATTAGTCAGTGGTAAAAAAAAATGCTATTGTGTTAATACTTTATGTAATTCCTAGTCCTACTATCTTACGAGCCTAGAACCTTGTGCTCTGATATCTCAGTCTCCTTATTTCAGAAAGGCCATCGTCTCGGCAGTACAGGTCCCCACAGGGACTCTCTGCCAGTCATCGGGCCCGACTGGCTACTCCTCCGCCCCCGGCACTGCTGGTGGTGCTGCTGCTGCTGCCGCTGCTGCTGCTGCCACTGCTGCATCGGTCTTCATATATCGAGATTTCAATCTTGGTTGTCGAAGGTCAAGGGAAATAATAAGATGTTTCCATGTAACCATTTACAGTTTTCTCCTCTCAACCCTTACTAATCACTAGAACCAGTGAGGAGAAGTGTGCGGCTAAGCAATTCTCTAACCATCTCGCTCCCTGAAACTTAGCTCATAGACTTAGTATGGAAGCCCTTCCCTAAGGTGAGGACAGGGAAGAGAGAGAACATGCTTTGTGGGTGCTCCTACCTGCTGCTTCTCCTGTATATGGGAACACTTGAAGTCTATAGCCTTATTCAAACGTCCTATAATCTACGGATTCGTATTTCAGTCTTCCAGTTAGTGCACATTGATGTCCATTGGGTTTTTCACACGATCAGTAAATTACAAGGACGCAAACCAATAATGAAGAAAAAAAGGACATGTTCTAGTCCAGACCCAGATTTTTTTTACGGATCCGCTCATAGTGATCAATGGGATACGCTATTTTTCACGCATTGTAATCTGTTTGGCATCCGTATTTCCGTATTTATAATTGACTTGTTGAAAAAAAACTATATTTACAGAAATACAGATGCATTACCTATGCCCAATCCATCATTTTTAGAGGATTGTACGGGCGGATAGCGGGAGGACTCTACGGACTTGGAATAAATACTGAATGTGCGCATAAGGCCTATGGCTTTACTCAATGCACCCCATAAGTTTGTTTAAAGTTTTTATGGTGGCCTGGTCATGACATCGGCATCTTTAAGTACATTAGAATAGGCAGAATCCCAAATATTATGTTATAATAAGGAATTCTGCACCAAAGTTGAGTTTGCTATTTGTCTCTATATACTGAATATCCTGCTATGCTGTCCATGGTCTTCTGTAGGACTGTAACACATTGAGCTACTACTATGCCCATATTAAAGAGTTAAATGATAGAGCACACTCAGCTCTGCTACATCTATATGTAGGTCACCTACATAAATGTGGAGGAGGTCTACTCTAAATAAAGATACCTGATAAGACGCATCATATCTGCATAATATATGGATTAGCTCCCATCTGGGATATTATAGTAACGGTCTGAATTCATATTATTAGTGTCAGCTTCAATTCTTAGGATGGCTTGTTGGTTATGGGTCTCACCACAAAGTCTTTTTTTTTATCTTAACTGCAACATTTTGGAAATATTCCGTATTTTCTCTATGACATATATCATTATCATCAGCCACCCTGTAGTCCACATTCATTTACTCTTTCTGCTAGATCTAGCCCTAGGAGTAAGTCGACTGCTCAGCCTATGGCGGCTGATCAACTTGGTTCATATTGTTCATGCAATTTGCTACCTAGATCCCTAAGATCTTCCAAAGAGCAGACTAAGGCCTCATTGGGTAAAATAATGTGGAGTCCCACTATGCAGTGCTTAATACACCACCACATTATTGGGGTATTCTTTTCTATGCAAAAAAAAAAGGCATCCGTGGAGGCTCAGTCACCTGTCTCAAAATACGGGAATAGCCAGATATCCCACCTGGGAAGGAAAACCCTTGCTAAGGGGTGCCTCCTAGTGACGAGATCACCAGACAACCCTGATACCTGGCACCTTAAGTCCCACTGAGAGGGATTTTACACAGCCGCACGTCTCCTGCATCATCCATCAAGCTCCATATTGTGCTGCCACTACTACCACTACTACTACAACTAGTACTGTTACTGCTATGGTACTACTACCACTACTAACACAGCTACAACTACTACTGCATTGGTACCAGTACTACAACTACTACTACTATGGTACTATTACCACTACAACTACAACTACTACTAGTACTGCTATGGTACCACCACTACTACTACAACTACTCCTACTACTACTATGGTACTACTACCACTACTACAACAACAACTACTGCTATGGTACCACTACTACTACAACTACTACTATGGTACTACTACCACTACTACTACTACTGCTATGGTACCACCACTACTACTACTACAACTACTACTATGGTACTATTACCACTACTACTGCTACTATGGTACCACTACTACTACAACTACAACTACTACTATGGTACTTCTACCACTATTACTACAACTACTACTGCTATGGTACCACTACTACTACTACTATTACTACTATTACTACAACTACTACTACTACTACGGTACTACTACCACTACAACAACAACTACTGCTATGGTACCACTACTACTACTATTACTATTACTACAACTACTACTACTACTACTACGGTACTACTACCACTACAACAACAACTACTGCTATGGTACCACTACTACTATTACTACTATTACTACAACTACTACTACTACGGTACTACTACCACTACAACAACAACTACTGCTATGGTACTACTACAACTACTACTATGGTACTACTACTACCACAACTACTACTACTACTACTACTACTACTACTACTACTACTACTACTACTACTACTATGGTACTACTACCACTACAACTACTACAACTACTACTATGGTACTTCTACCACTACTACTACAACTACTACTGCTATGGTACCACTACTACTACTACTATTACTACTACTACTACTACTGCTATGGTACTACTACTACTACTACTACTACTACTACTACTACTACGATACCACTACTACTACCATTACTATTATTACTACTACTACTACTGCTGCTATGGTACCACTACTAATACAACTACTACTGCTATGGTACCACTACTACTACTACAATGATACCACTACTACTACTACTACTGCTGCTATGGCTATGGTACCACCACCACTACTACTACTATGGTACTACTACTACCACTACTGCTATGGTACCACCACTACTACTACAACTATGGTACTACTACCACTACTTCTACAACTACAACTACTATGATACCACTACTACTACTACGGTACTACTACTACTACTACTACTACGGTACTACTACTACTACTACCACTACTACTACTACTACTACTACTATCACCACCTACTACTACTACCACCACTACTACTACAACTACAACTACTACACTACAACTACTACTACTGTTGATATGGCACCAGCACTACTACTACAACTACTATTATTACTGCTATGGTACTACTACCCCCACTACTACTACTACAACTACTGCTACCACTACTGCTATGGTACCACAACTACTACTACCACCACAACTACAACTACTACTATGGTACTACTACCACTACAACTACAACTACTACTACTGCTATGGTACCACTACTACTACTACTACTACTACTACTACCACCACCACTACTACTACTACAACTACAACAATTACTACTACTACTACTACAACTACTACTACTAGTAGTAGTCCTACTCAGCCGCAGCCTTTCTTATCCATCATCTTACTGTAATATTACTTCTCCAAACCAAAACAGCCCATACCTCCTGCCTTGTCTATTATGTTTCCATCCTTTTAATTGGACTAAATTTATTTAGACCAAATCAATGCTTTCAAGGGGGCATCCTCTACGTCTAGAGGAAAGAAGATTTCATCATCAGCATCAACGCGGGTTCTTTACTGTACGAGCGGTAAGACTGTGGAACTCTCTGCCACATGATGTTGTCATGGCCGATTCATTAAATAAGTTCAAGGAAGGCCTGGATGCTTTTCTTGAACAATATAATATTACAAGTTATGGGCGTTAGATTTCCAGTGATACGTTGATCCAGGGATTATTCTGATCGCCATTGGAGTCGGGAGGGAGTTTTCTCCCTGTGGTGGGGTGGTTGTCGTCTGCCTCATAGGGGTTTTTGCCTTCCCTGGATCAACACAGTAGGGTTTCCCTAGGTTGAACCTGATGGACTCTTGTCTTCTTTCAACCTTATTTACTATGTTACTATGTTTATGTTACCACCTAATTCTACAGAACTGAACCTGAAATTAATTTCTGGAAATGAACTCACGTCTGCTGTCTCTAATACTACTTATGTGACTTTGGATCCCATTGGGCGCCAGAACTTCAGGGCATCTGCTGCCTTCACCCTCCCCATACCCAGGACTCTGTAAAAGACAAATCTTTATCATTTCTGTGGAAGAAACTCACCGTATTAATATTTATGTTGGTATTAGCCTTCGGAAGGAAAGCATTCAACAATTTCCACTGTTCAAGGCACAAAGTAACTTTCAGAATATTAAAAAGACTGGTGGAAATCTGTATCCAATGATTACTTTGGAAGCCATGCTGTATAGGGGGAGCTGCGGTATATGAGTAAGAGCTGATAAACATGTGCTGAGATTACACATTCATCCACCAGACTTCTGCATAATTGAAACAATAGAGAGATATTGAATTTTCACGTTCGCTTCCAAGTACGAGATGGAAACGGAACAACAAACAGCAACCAAAAAAGCAATAAAAGTTCACTGGGAGTTCATACCTAAATTAGGAGAAGACCTGGGAGCTATGGAGGGCTAAGCCCTGCGTCTGCTTATCGGGGCCTCTTATCTGACTTTTATTATGAAGTAAAGCAGTGGAGTAAACAGCTTATCATGGTAATAAGGAGCATTTCCTTTAAAAATTATCTAGAGATATCCCCGAGTGCCCTCTTGGATGAAGTCTTTGGATTTTGTATCCTATACAACTGGTGACCACCACTAATGGCAGCCGGCAGGGCACGTAGCTGGCTCCTCATAGTCTAGAGACAATGGAGAGCTTATTGCGCTTTATGCTGAGTCAGAAGATGGGCAACAGGAGATAGGGTCAATATATACTCTATGGGCCCTATTACACGGGACGATTATCGTTCGAAAAATCATAAGGTCATTTGGATTTGTAATAGCAGACAACAATCAAACGACCAACGAGAAATCGTTGATCGTTTGATAGAATTTGCATTGACTTTTATCGTTGATCGTTCGCAAATTGTTCACATGGAATAAGACGTCATTCGCAGTAGAGACGAATGCAATAGGAACGACAAGACAACCGCAAGAATGTTCGTAAGTAACAATCATCGCTCCGTGTAATTGGCTAAACAATTTCAGGGTCGTTCGCCATAGCGGTCATTTGAGATCGTTCATCGTTAATCATTGATCGTTGAAAAATTGCTTGGTGTTATAGTACCCTAAGGGGCTTATTACACAAAGGGGCTTATTACACAAAGTGGTTATTTACCGTATTTGGCCGATACGGACGGTAATTGCTTTGTATAATAAAAGGCAACGATCAGCCGACATGCACGATGTCAGCTGATTGTTTTGTTTTAACAGGCTGAAACACGAACGATCAGCCTGGCAATGATCTGCTGCTGTCACTCTGTGTAATAGGAGCGGTGGCAGTAGACAGCAGCTATCTTCTATGGGCTGCCCAGATGATTTAACAATCGCTCGGGCAGCCCCAGCTCTATGCGGCCCCCCTGCTTTTACCTGCTCGCAGTCGGCGCATGTAATAGTACCAGCAGCCAGCAGGGAACAAAGAGCATGCAAACAGTGACCTGACAGGTCGATCAGCACGATGTCGGCTGATCGTTGTTTTTCAATGCCTTTCAATTTGTTGAAAGACAAATGACAACAACGGCAAAGATCTGCTACCATCGCTCCACATTGCCTCCTATGAGCCCCCCTGGATGAGCTAAAGATCCCCCCCACACTTACCCACTCGCTATCAATGCGTGTATAATAGTAGCAGCGCGTGTGTTGAGCGAGGAGCAAGCAAGCGCTGACCTGACACTGTATGATAAGTATACACTGTATAATGTGCACGCCCACGACACAGGTGCAGGGACTTCTCACCTTTGAAAGGAGTCCCTGCTCCTGCAAAAGACTGGGACAGATCAATTTTTCGTTTTAATAAAATTTAGCTCAAATTAGATTAATTAAAAATTGAATCTGTAATATTCACCTCTGGGGCCAGCCCTTATTTAGAGAACAGCGTTCCCTTGAGACCCTCTCTGCCTTTTCAGCCTAATCCTGGAAGAATGGATAGAGATGTGATTTGCCCAGTTTTCATACAGACTATTGCACATGCTATACCTGGATGAAGCAGCCCCTTCCCCTGTTGAGGTTAGGGGGAGCCATTCCTGCCACAGTGCAGGACATACAGAGAGGGACATATATTGTTCAGACCTTAAAGGAGAAGTCCAACAAAATTTTTATTAAAGTATTGTATTTCCCCCCAAAAGTTATACAGATCACAAATATACACTTATTACGGGAAATGCTTATAAAATGCTTTTTTCCCTGCACTTACTACTGCATCAAGGCTTCACTTCCTGGATAAAATGATGACGTCACAACCCGACTCCCAGAGCTGTGCGGGCTGTGGCTGCTGGAGAGGATGATAGCAGAGGGATGCTCAGTGTCCCTCCAGTGCCCTGTGTCCCTCAGTGTCCCCCTGCCATCATCCTCTCCAGCAGCCACAGCCCGCACAGCTCTGGGAGTCGGGACGTGACATCACCATGTTATCCAGGAAGTGACATCACCATGTTATCCGGGAAGTGAAGCCTTGATGCAGTAGTAAGTGCATGGAAAAAAAGCCCTTTAAAGGCACTTCCTGTAAAAAGTGTATATTGGTAATTTGTATAACTTTTGGTGGGCAATACAATAGTTTAAAAAAATTTTTTTGCTGGACTTCTCCTTTAAGGTCATGTCCAATTGCATCTTCTGAAATAAGGCTGCAAAAATTATCAAAGTACAAACCCAATAAAAATGTAGTTTTATACAAAGAAGAATTTACTGAATCAGACCTTATATTTTGCTTGTTTTTCATTTGTGTTTTTATAGGGGCTTTTGGAAGGAACCCGCAAATATATTGTATCTAATTTATCATGTATTAGAACTAACGCTTACAAATAGGGACTTACCCAATAAAGAACATAAAAAAGATTTATTGTATAAAGGATACAACCCGCATCCCCCGCTCCACCGGGTCGGTAATTAGAAGGCCCCTGGGAGCGTAGATTTTTTCATTCTGCTCCTGGATGTATTTGGAGATTTTCTTCAACACCTTCAATATAATATAAGCAGAGATTAGTCAATATGTTGTGTTCTGTATTGGAGACGCTGCATGGGAAAAGCATCACAATGAGGCCCTGAACGGCCGCTCTTGTAGGTTACCTGGGGGATGTGACACTATCTTACGGAACAATAGCCACCCACCAAGCTTATTTAAAGAAAAACATTTCCAGTCAAGTCATGCATTGTATAAAGTTTAGCAGCAATGGGGACCTAAGACATTGGGAAGGTCCCAAAGCCCCCCTTCTTTCTGAAATTCTACCTATTAAGCCAACCATTATCCCCGTCTTTCTTTTGTCTTCGAGATCTGGGAACCTGTCCAGATTTAGATGTTACCAGTGCACTTCACTGTATAGAGCCGCTCCGGACGCTCTATCAATGGGGCTACTGGGAGCTCTATGGCGAGTCTTAAGATGGAGGTGGGGGGGGGGGGGGGAGCACACACTGTGCCAATTAAGAAATATAATAATAATACAAGTACAAAAGAGCAGGAAGCAAATACTTAGAGACCATGAATTCCTTATAGTCAGATACAATGAAGGCAAAGTAAATCCAAAATGTGTAAATTCCCAGCAAACAAGTAAACATGCTGAAAAAAAACACAAAAGTTTTGGTGACAGTAGCATAAAAAGAGGTGTTAAGGGGCAAAAATGTTTGATATATCAGGCTATAAGGGATGTCAGCAGTCAGGGGACGTAGTCACATGGGTCACATAACATTACTGCCAAAAGAAGACAATGGGGGAACCGAGTGAGGGGGGAATTAAGAACGGCAACAAATTTAGAAGGAACCGTAATAGGATGTTGCCACGTCCTAAAGCAATTGTTAGGGGATTAAATGGCCTTAATGGGATTTTCCAGGCTTTTAGCAAAATTAATCATGGAACAAGGAATGGGGATAAGGAATAAACCTATACCGACCCATTACTTGCTCCCAGCAGAAGTTTCTTAGAAATGTCACCATTGGAGATGAGCGCAACTGGAGCATGCTCAAGCCTGATCGTTCGGCATTTGATTACCTGTGGCTGAAGACGTTGGATGCCTAAGGCTGCCTGGAAACTATGGATACGACCATAGGCCATAGGCTGTATCCATGTTTTTCTGGTATTCAAATGCCGAACGATGGGACTCGAGCATGCTCCAGTTGCACCCATCTCTAGTCACCATACACTGTGCATGGGCCAGTCACTGGTCGCAGTGGTAACATACAAGAGGAAATGCATGTGGTTTATTGTTCTACATAAATTCCGGCACATCGGAGCTGCCCATGCACCTTGCTGCAATTTAGGCTTGTGTGTTGCACAAAAATTTGCACTTCTTTACTTGGTCTGTGCCTGCCGCAGCTATGATAACTTTCCTTCAAGGTCTAGCGTAAAGTCATAACTTGAAGTTCCTAGACCTCAATGCAAAGTCTACATGGGGCCCCTATTTTAACATGTGCCATTCATAATACCAATGTCTTTCTATATGTAAGAAGGGCCATTGAGTGCTTTCTGGTACCAGGGGCTACATCAGTTTTCAAGATTTAAACACTTGCCCAGATATGGCTCTTACTAGTGTAGAAATCTTTCATTTCAGCAACATTATCTGAACTTAAACACTCTTGGGGAGATTTATCAAGCATGGTATAAAGTGAAACTGGCTCAGTTGCCCCCGGCAACCAATCAGATTCCACCTTTCATTTTCCAAAGAGTCTGTGAGGAATGAAAGGTGGAATCTGATTGGTTTCTAGGGGCAACTGAGCCAGTTTCACTTTACACCATGTTTGATGAATCTCCCCCTCTGTGTTTGATTCCCTGTAGCTGCACAAATTAGATGTCTCCCTAGGGAGTCCGTCCTTGAAAACATATAAACAGTAATAGGCCATAGGCCTG
Source organism: Dendropsophus ebraccatus (assembly GCF_027789765.1). Taxonomy (NCBI): domain Eukaryota; kingdom Metazoa; phylum Chordata; class Amphibia; order Anura; family Hylidae; genus Dendropsophus; species Dendropsophus ebraccatus. The sequence continues at coordinate 21,143,319 of NC_091461.1, read as the reverse complement.
TTTTCATGGCAGCCCTAGGGTAGCATCCAACTTCTGCAGACGCGGAGAATCAAACGCAGAGCGTTCAGGTTTGGATATTGTTGCCGAACCCGAACATTTTACAGGTTTGCGCAACACTAGTTCCTACCAGTGCACTTTACTGTAAAGTGCCTTTCGGGTGCCCCTTTACTGGGGCTAGGGTTAGCCCAATCTACAGTAAGGAAAACCAAACCCAAATAATAATCTAATAACTTGATTAATTCTTCAGTGAAACTTCTTTCAGACACAAATTTCACTAGGTATTTTTTTTCTAAAAAATATTTTTTCTTCTTTTTTATTTTTTTTTATTACGTTAAATTAGTATAAATTATATATTTTTGGTTTCTATTGTTGTATCCTCTGCGTATTTTCCATGATAAGTCATGTGATTCTTTCATTATCACACTCCAGGATTGGATAGAGGGGAAAAAACACCCCCAAAAACGCCAACATGCATGTTTTTTCCCCACCTATAGAAATCTATGAGAGGACAATTTTCAATACTTCTTAAAAAAAAAAAAAAAACCACCATGTGGCAAAAGTCAAGTGTGAATCCAACTTGATTCTAATGGAAATCGTTCTGCTTTACAAGTGATTCCCTGGAGAAATCTGGAATGAGTCTCTGGACTTTCTCACTGTAGACTTCTTCTTCAGGGAATCGGAACACTTGGAAAGCAGAAGGAATTGGATGAGACTAAATCAATCCTCAGAAGTTTTTTTTCAATTGCAGCACGCTCTGGCTATGGAATTTTGTAAAGAAAAGATAAAATAATCATATGACTTGTAATAAAAAAAAATGTAGCCAGATTAAATAAAAGAAAAAAATCTGGGAAGGGGCCTTTATTATGTAGGACAAAATGCCCAGGGATAGGCTGCTGGCCTTTGGTGAACAGTAGTGGATTATAATAGGTCCTTTGCATGCGGTAGGCCCAGGCTTGGTGAACAGCCCGGGGCCTATGGTAAAGTTAATCTGCCCTTGTTGGTGAACGACCAGTGAAAAAAGAAAAACTGTGTGTGAACAACTAAAAAATAACATCCATTGTTTGCAAAAGACGTCCGAAAATAATTGTTGTGATTATTATCCGCACAAACAACGTCCGTCATTTTATACATTGTGTGCATTGGACGTCCGTCATTCCATTGACTTCAATGCATTCCATTGATGTCAATTAAAATGCAGCAATAACGGACGCCTGTTCACTTTTTCCTTTACTTAGTGTGAACATAGCCTTTGGGTAACTCCTATTGACATTAATAGGAATTGTAGAAACAGTAGAGATGAGCATAACTTGATAACCAGCAGCCCACAGTGTCCTCTTTGGCTGGTCTCCCTGAGATCAGTGATCTGTTTGCCATAATGCTGAACAATCAGACTCTAGCATGTTCGCTCCCGTCTCTAATAAACAACACTTTGAAGTCGGCTATTTACTCCTATACGGTTCTTAGGAGACAGTGACATGGAAATACCCCTTTAAGATGAACGTGGACACACTCAACCAGTAGTCTCAATATAACATGGTAATCCTGTTGCAAATTTTGCCAATGGTCAGGGATTATCCCATACATCAGAGGTGTCAAACTCCAGGCATGATGGGAATTGTAGTCTTGTAACGACTGGAGGGCCTGAGTTTGAGGGCCATTTCTTACTAGTACCATATAGGAAAAATTCTAAAAAAAAATTCAAAATAATAACTATGTATCCAACAAATGATGATGTCCGTTATATTCTGCTCCACTTATATTATAAAACCCTTCACAGTAGTAGCAGGTCTGATTGCCTGTTGTGCGAGGGGGCTATAAAGAGGGGCCACGAGTCCCCCTTGTCACAAATAGTAACTTTTCTCAGTATCAACCAGGGCCGAGGCGGGAATAGAATCTGCTGGGAAATTAATTTTCAAAGTACAAAGGTTGAGTTTGCTTTGGAAAACTGCCCAGATCGACAGTGTGATAGAAAGAGATTGGGCAATTATCCCCCCAAAGCTTAGCCTGCTGAGTGGCTGCATGTTGAAACAACCTTTCCCAAGCATTTGAAGGAAGGATTAAATCTGCTCACCAAGAAATAGACAGATAATAATGTGAAATACCAAGTCTGACGTGTGACTCCATCCTGCTCTCAAAAGTTTAGTTGTGTCGATCTTGGACGGAGTTCAAAGCTGTAATGCTGCACGGAGACTGGGCGACTCTTTGCAAACTCAAATCCTATTTTATACAAGCCAAGTGTCCTTCAGGAAAGAGTCAAAATATAACCCAATTTCCCACCAACAACTTCCTCCACAGTAATTCGGTTCAGTTTAGAAAAAAAAAAAAAACGCAACGTTACAGCCGAAAAACTTGGCAGCGGTGGAGGATATTGATATGGATATAACATGAGAACATGCTAATCCTCTTTATCTCTAGTCAAGCGGATCCGGGCTGCCTGAAATCTCCATGTACAAAAGTGTATGCAAGGGATTGAGATGGAAAATGCTATCGTAAGTTGTGATGAAAATGGAATCAACAAATTTCGGCAAAATTTATATTTGTCCGCAAATTGTAGCTTTGCAATTGGAAAGTGAGTCGGATAGCCAGGAAGCAGATCGAATCGGGATAATTCCTTGTCAAAAATATTCAGGATATGAAGTAAATATCCATGGGAGACATAATATAAGGGTATACCTTGGATTTTTACTAATTATTTTTCCGGTAGAAATATACATTGTGTGAACAGTTCCTTAGAGATATATCCTTAAAGGGAATTTCTTGGCACAATATGCATACTGATTTTTAAGTATGGTGTGAATGCCGTTGATGCTTTTGTTACTGTAAACCACAGTTCTGTTCTGTCAATACATTAATAACAGTATATTCAAATTAGTTTGGTGCACCGACAGCGGTCATAAGCCCCCAGTACACTGTAATTGCTGCCACTGAGCGTCATAACTATGAGGTTTCATTAGGCAGAGAGATATGTCAGCAGTTGGGGATTAATATTTATGAGGAACCAGCACAGTGGGTGACAGCAATGGTAAGTGAAGGCTTTGGACCGCCGTCGGTGCACCAAACTAATTTGCATATATTGGTTTTAATGCATGAATGAAGCTACAGATTACAGGAACAAAAGCACCAATGTGCTCAAGTTTGCAGCAGCTGTTACTGTACATCTTACTAGTGATGAGCGAATATCTATTCGATCGAATAGTGAGATATTCGAATATTCTATATTCGTACGAATATCCTGCGAATATTCGATAAATATTCGATAAGCGTTCAAATCCCCCAGCTTCCAGTTTCACCCTCCAAATGGTCAAATAGATGTTTTTCACTAATCGAATACTTGTTCCCATAGACTTTAATAAGATCGAATATTTGATCGAATATTCGCGGGATATTCGTACGAATATCGAATATTCGAATATCTCACTATTCGCTCATCACTACATCTTACATGTGTGGTATGGTGCTGATAGATTCCTTAAATTTACTAAAGCCAGGCTTAAGGCCCCTATACACATGAACACACTCATGTTTTCCCCATGGACGAAGGTGTAAGCTATGGCCAGACAGCTCTGGTGATGGCTTGTCTCTCCAAGAACAAAAAGGTCAGGCAGTGAATCCCATCAAGCCTGACCCTTCTCTTCACTGACATCATCTGTTGGTGGGGAGTCGGGAGGCCACTATACACTGTATACACACAACCAGCAACCCACTTTAGTTTAAAGTCTACAGGCACCTAGGTTCATGTTCTTGTTTATAGGAAAGAATATAGTGAATCCCTATAGCACCACATATTGTTTAACAGTAGTGCCCCATGGGCCGGGACCACCAAGGTTCATCACTGTAGCAGAAGAGTTATCTGTCTGTCTGGGACAAGGCAAAACCCATGGGATGATGTATGATGTACCTTCTCATAGTGCGTCTCCATGCATAGGAAGATGAAATAGGCGGTGGCACACGCCAAGCACCCCTCCAGATAGGAGCTGCCCCCGATCTTCTCGGCTTCTATGTAATACATATTCAGGGTCTTCACCGTCTCTTCAAACAGCTGCTTCTCAATCTAAAGCAGAAATAAGGATCATGACTAAATCTCCCCTAATACCATTCCAGCAAGCTCCTTATATAATCCCAGTATTTATTCCTGATAAGACGCAGTATACACAAATTGTTCAGGAAACCTACAAATGGAAACCACTTAGAGCATTATCATCGGAGTAGCTACAATTCCTTTAACAAAGACAAAGATACTATTGGTATCTATATGCAAAGCAGCTCTCACACCACTTATGCAAGGTATATTTCCTTAAAGTCAGTGTCTCACTCCAACTATGAGTATTAAAACAGAACAGGGAATGTAGGCCAGGCCAGAGAGGAGACGATACCCGTCTGTAGTCAGCTCTTTCAGGGTTATGGCAGGGTGCGAGTGCCAGACTGCCACCATGGTGGTCGCACAAGGCTGCGTCTACCAGACCTCTAGGTGGAGACAGTGGTATGGCTGTAGCTACTAACACCCCCACGCTGTGTATCCCCAGCATGCTGTCCATCATGTAAATCCTCCACTATGCCCTATTTTCGAAGGATGTCTTATTTTCGGGGAAACAGCCTTATCATACTATCTATACTGTACATTTAAAACTATTTCAAATAGGAACCAGATTCTGGATAGTTGCCATACATAACTCCCCCCTTTTTTCTGTTCACAGATTTTACTAGAACTATTTTTTTCAAACAGCAGCTCAAAAATTTCAAATAAAAAACAGCAAATAACACTCCGTGCATCGCACATGTGTAACAACTTGTAATCTGTAATTTATTCCGACCTCCCGTCTTTTTCTATATGGAGTAGCCGCACTCTGTTCACATTTTCCTTCCTCTCCTCTGCCAAAGCGAATAGGACTATTTAATTGAAGTGGCTTTAAATGTATTAAAAAAAAAAAAAAATTCCATCTCTGGAGCCATTGCTGCCGCTGTACATCTCCCCTCATCCCAGTAATTACAGCCAGGATGGTATAACTAGCCCCCTCCCCCCATAGGCCCCCCATTGCTATTCTCCGCACTGAGTCCCCTAAGAATCTCCTTCTCTATTGATTAATGACTAATCTCCATCCTGACAAGCAGCGAAAGGATCCGAGACACTTCCCAGCCTGAACGGGAGTAGTGAGAGACTCCGAGAAGCCTCTTAAAATAGTACAGTAAGCGGGAAGACGTCTCTGACACATTCCCAGCTATAATTGTATCTAGGCCATCGCCAATATTGATGGACCAAACTCTGAAATTATGCTGAACCGGCATTTTGCCGATAGGCAGATTTCTTATTATGGAGATGTCTTTGCTGCATAAGAGAAAATGAAGGCAGAAATGCTGCAAAACACAGCAACGTCTCAGCATCCGTTCAGATAATAATGTATGTCTGCGTTATAGGAGATGCAGCCGTCAGCACATTTTCATACTTGGAGGGGTATTCCAGAGTTGAAGCACCCCTGGTTTCACATCAAGGGGGGCAATGCTGCTCACGGATCTTAACAAGGAGTAACAAGGACTACAGGCAGTACTACAGCTTAGCCACTTATATGTGCAGGATATGATTGTGTACCTGCAAGCTGTGTCCATTCTTCAAAGTATCTGCACTGTCCCTGAAAGGTAAATCAAGGCTTCCTCCTCTTTTCAGCAGCAGAAGCTGCTGTAATTCCTTCTTTGCTATGTTTGCTGCCATACATGCACCCTGCTGTCATCTATATATAATATTCCAAGATGTGTACAAGAGAGAAAAATAAACAGACACACTGCGTAGCTGCAAGCTGTGTTCTTTTTTTTATAGAGGATCTAAATTGTACCTGAAAGGTAAATCAAGGCTTCCTTCTCTTCTCAGCAGGAGGAGCAAGCAGTACATTGCAAAAGGTAACCCCCTCCTTGCTTTGTTGCTTTTATATGTTCACAATGCTGCCTCCTGTATCTAACATCTCCTCTCCACTTAGTCTGCAGGCTTCAGGTTTTCAGCAGCAGCAGCAGCAGCCCAGTGGTTATTATACCCCTTCCCTTGCATCAGTAACACCTCCCTGTACTATCCACCTACATGTACAATTCATAGTAATGTCCCTCCAGCACAATGCAGCATATTAGGTGCACTTCCACCAGTATTATCTCATATTATAGCATAGAGAAGTGTGCCCTGTGCTGTGATTGGACAGGCAACTAAGGAAGGAAGCTTCTGTGTGTGTACTACTGGCTTTGGTCCTGCCCTCTGAAATAGAGAGAATATATAATCACTGTGCACCATGGAGGGAACTCTTACGGACTTAATAACAGTAGCGAAAGCACAAAAATTACCTTGGCACCCCCTCTTAAGGGTTACTCTGACAAAAATATTAGTTTTCAATCCATTTTATAGACAAAAACATTTTTTTTCCTGAATAGAACAGGAGCAGACTGTAGACACTGGAGATTTCCATCTGTTATTATCCTCCAGTAACTGATCTGTAACTGATTTGTAATGTTGAAATGAAATTTAAATTGTCACAGTTGTATTTTTTTTCAATAGTACAGGCGATTGTAAGAAACTTTGTAATTGGGTTTATTAGGCAAATATGCCATTATCTGCATTCAAAAAGACTTTCCCCAGCCCCCCCCCCCTCTCTCTCATCCACTGCTCATTATCAGGAAATCTCAACTCTTTTACATCAGACGAGCCCTGTCTGTTCTATGGAGGAGGGAGGCTGGACATTAGTCGGCAGCAGAGAGCAGAGAACAAAGGATTACACAGTGGGAGCTGCATGAAAGCCGGTATTCAGAGGTCAGAGAGGTCAGTGCTGACTTCAGAGGAGATAGCCTGGTGATGTAGCCGTAAATTAACTCTTTGTTGTCCTGTTTTGGTGCCTCATCTCCCTCCACCCCTTCCCTCTCCATAGAGAACCATGAAGACAGGGGGGGAGCCTTAAACTGCTTTTTCTTAATAGAATGCATTTTTCGGCTAATAAACCCAATTACAAAGTTTCTTAAAATTGCCTGTACTATTGATTTCTGAAAAAAAAAAAAAAAAAAAAATTTAAACAACAGTGACACTTTAAAATAAATAATTATAGGCAATGTTGTGATTATAATGTGTGGGACATTATTATACCCGGCTGTCCAGCTCTGGTGGGAACTTGGTTTGGAACTGACACATGGTCCCTTCACTGTAATCCCTTTGTATGAAGACTTTGGTGGCCAGGGAGGCGCTTCTCCTCAGCTCCTGAAGGTTATGCATCTGCAAGGAACAAGAAGACAAAGTAAGAAAATAACACCGGGACAAAGATGAATAAAATCCCAGCATCATATTTTCTCATAAAAGATCATATGAGGAATCCTGTGGGGACGAGCGTGAAAGCCGCAGTGGGATTCTGATTGTAATTTTAATATATCGAGACGACTGGAGGAGCGGACATAATAACAAACAGGAAGCGTGGCGTCCGACCAGCCACCAGACCTACACATACAATATAATAGCGGAATCATCAATTAAAATGCCTCCTGTTGCCTACTGGATGCCCGGCGCTATGGAGGAAATGCAAATAATTTTATAACCCCTCGGAAATAATTACCGGGTGTAAAGGGCCGGATTCCTGCAGTAAAAGTGCGAGTCAAGTCGAGTTTAAAGGGAAGTTGACTCTTAAGCTCGGGGTCAAGTCTCCGTTTATATGTGATCAGATCTGATGAGACTGATATCAAGATCTCTGTTTATTCTTTGCATAGAGATGTGTTCACATTGCAGCTCAATGAAACTGTACTATTCTTAAAACCTTAAAGGGATTTTTCACCTATTTTTTCTTTTAAATCAACTGGTGCCAGAGATTTGTGATTTACTTCTATTAAAAAAAAAAAAAAAACTTGTCTTCCAGTACTTATCAGCTGTTGTATGTCCTGCAGGAAGTGGTGTATTCTTTCCAGTTTGGAGAGCAGGAGAGGTTTTTTATGGGGATCTGCTACTGCGGTGGGCAGTTCCTAATATGGACAGAGGTGGCAGCAGAGAGCACTGTGTCACACTGGAGAGAATACACTACTTCCTGCATGACATACAGCAGCTGATAAGTACTGGAAGACTTGATATTTTATAATAGAAGTAAAATAAGTGGTACTTTTTGGCACCAGTTTGAAATAATTTTTTGTGAACTACCCCTTTAAATAGATTCTGTCAGTATGTTTACACTGCTTTACAAGAAACTAGTGACAAAGAAGCAAGTAACAGAACGATGTATCACTTACATTAAAGCTGATTCAGAGATATCCTCCTTAAAACAATGACTCTAAGCATGGCGTACCCTTCCCCTTATTATGTGCATGTTCTCAGAAGTCCTGGATATTCATGAGAACCAGTTGTTTATCTAAGCTGTGTATATATATATATATATATATATATATAGTGTGTCAATCAACATCTGGAGGGTGGAGGGAGTGGCGCAGCAAAAAAACCCATTATCCTACATGTTAGGAGAACGGCTGAACAGAAGGATATAAGTAATACACTGATCTCTGGTGTAGAGAGCTTTATAAAGCATTTACAGGTGCAAGGACTCCTCTCAAAAAAAAAAGAGTTCCTGTTTCTATAGAGTAAAGAGTGAGGCCATATTCATCCCATCTAACATAAAGTCAAGTCAAATACTCTTGTAAATATATTCATTAGCAACCTTGTCTCCCTCTAATATGTTTTCTTCCTGCTTATAGTCTAGGCTACTGACCACCACTCTGCTCTAAAAGCAGTGGTCTGGCTGATCGGGTAACCTAGACAACGATCTGTCAACAATGGGAGGGAAAGAGGCGCATCTCGGGAAAAGAAGGCAAGTTTGCTAAATTATTGTATTTGCAAACATTTTTAACTTGGCAATTCCTACCAGTGTAACTATATTAATTGAGAGGGAAATATCCCTTTAAGCTCCCAGAGTGACTAATGAACCCCTGCAATGACTATTAAACCATTAAAACAACCATCAAGCACCCAGGAAAACCATTAAGCTCCTTGACAACAATCGACCCCCTCCAAATAACCATCCAGTCCCCAAGAGTAAATGTTACAGGACATTAACAATACAGTCACTGGTTGTGCTCAGCACAGCAGATAGATACTGGTACTGTGCACTCTGACAGAGGAGCTTCAAGCTATGTCAATTGCCAAAATCTATTTCTTTCTCTAGATTTGTGTGTGTGTGCGTGTGTCTGTGTGTGTGTGTGTATGTGTGTGTGTGTATGTTTGTGGGCGTGTGTGTTTATGTGTGTCTGTGTGCATGTGTCTTTGTTTATGTGCATGTGTGTCTGTGTGTATGTGCATGTGTGTCTGTGTGTGTATGTGCATGTATGTATGAGCATTTGTGTGTCTGTGTGTGTGTATGTGCGTGTGTGTTTCTTTGTGTGTCTGTGCATGTGTTTGTCTGTGTATGTGTCTGTGTATATGTGTGTGTGTGTGTATGTGCACGTGTGTGTCAGTGAATGTTCATGTGTGTATGTGTGTGTATCTGTGTGTGCCTGTGTGTATGTGCATGTGTGTGTGTCTCTGTGTACGTGCACATGTGTGTCTGTGTGTGTATGTGAGTGTATGTGTGTCTGTGTGTTTCTGAATGTGCATGTGTATGTGCATGTATGTGTGTCCTTGTGTGTGTGTGTGTGTGTGTGTGTGTGTGTGTGCATGTGTGTGTCTGTGTATAGGTGTCTGTATGTATGTGTGTGTGTGTGTGTGTCTGAGTGTACGTGTATGTGTGTGTGTGTGTGTGTCTGAGTGTACGTGTATGTGTGTGTGCGTGTATGTGCAGAGGCGTAGCTAGGATTCACGGTGCCCCATAGCAAAAAAATTTAAGGGGCCCTGTCCCCAACACACAACACAAAGCACTGTGTGTGTGTGTGTATATATATATATATATATATATATATATATATATACACACACACTGTGTATATATATATATATATATATATATATCTGCATTACTGCTGGTGCACTTATAACCCTTGACCTCTGCATGGAGCTCTTCACATTTCCCTTGCGCATCTGGAGAACAGAGGTTAGAGGTTATCAGTGCAGTGAAGCAGAGATCTCTGTCTTCTGCTGGTTAACCCTTTTTTGTGTTGCAGCATGTAAGTAAACATTGGGTCACTTACACACTGCAGTACATAAGGGGTTAAGCAGAAGGAAACATGCTTTTACCTTCTCCCCTGGGCCCCCCTCCTGCACGGGCCCCATAGCGACTGCCTACCCTGCCTTTAGGTTAGCTACGCCACTGTGTATGTGCATGTGTATGTGTGTGTATGTGTGTGTATATGTGTGTTTCTCTGTGTCTGTGTGAGTGTGTGTGTCTGTGTGTATGTGCGTGTGCCTGTGTGTATGTGCACGTGTGTCTGAGTATGCGCATGGGTTTCTGTGTGTGTATGTGTGTCTGTGTGTTTATGTATGTGTGTGTGTATGTGCATGTGTGTCTGTGTGTGTTACTCCAGATAGATCAGTACCCTTGGGGTCACACGTACCCTCCACCGTCCATCCTATGCTATTAGTGCCAGCTGTTAGTGTTGTGTCTCGCCCGCTAGGCTGTAGTGCAGCACGCCTCATAGCGATCTACCACAGCTTTTACTAATGTCTTTATGCAGGAAATGGAAACAAGAAAACCACAATCAATTAGAGGTTTATTCCCTCCAGTTAAATAAAGGAGATTATGTTGGCGCGGCCTGAGGACGGCTCCTGTCAATTATCGGATCTGCTTATCCTTCATCATAGGAGACATTTCCCAGTGATTATCTGGGTGACATAGAATACAATACAGGCTTATGTCTGCATACAGTTATATCAGGTATATGCTGTACGCTTGCCCCATGCAGAGAATACAGTGCTCAACATGGTGTGTATACAGCTACAAAGACCTCCTGGACTCTCAGAGGAGCTGCCATGTCTCCAGGGTGCCCCAGTGTCTCCTTGTTACTCTAGGCCAGGGATGGGGAACCTTTGGCACACTAACTGCTGCAAAACTACAATTCCCATCATGCAGAGGGAGCTAAAGCTTTGTCTGTCCTGGCATGATGGGAATTGTAGTTTTGCAGCAGCTGGAGGGCCGAAGGTTCCCCATCCCCGCAGGCAATGCCACAGAGAGTTGGCATCAGAACATAATTAGTGGACAGGACCACCTCTGTGATTGGCTTCAGAAGTGATAATGAAGACCCCACCGCCATTAACCCCTTCAGGACCTGGCTAATTTTCGTTATTGCGTTTTCGTCCCCCCCCCCTCATGTTTAAAAGGCCGAAGCACCTGCATTTTTTTACCTACAGACCGTAATCATTGTCTCTGTTATGGTCCTTTTACACGGAACGATTATCATTCGAATTCTCGCAATAACGATCGCATTTGAGAGATAATCGGCTAGTGTAAACACAGCGAACGATCAAGTGACGAACGATAAATCGTTCATTTTCATCTTTCAATGAGTTCTCAAATCATCGTTGGTCGTTCACTGAAAATTCGCAGATCGCTTCGTGTAAACAGTCTTTCAACAATCAAAATGCAGATTTTTTCAAATGATATATCGTTCCGTCTTAACGCTGATCGTCATAAAAAACACATCGTTACTTCGAAGTCGTTAATCGTTTGATTGGGCGAATTATCGCTCCGTGTAAACGCAGCATTTGGGTCCATTTAGACATAAAGATTATCTGACAGATTATCTGCCAAAGATTTGAAGCAAAAGCCAGAAACAGACTATAAACAGAGATCAGGTCATAAAGGAAAGCCTGAGATTCCTTTCATTCCATTCAGGGCTTTGGCTTCAAATCTTTGGCAGATAATCTATCAGACAATCTTTCTGTGTAAATGGACCCTTACATGGAGCGATTATCTTCTGAATTGGCCTGATTTAGCCGATTTTCACTCTAACAGTGCCCGAGTGTCTGAGAATTTATGGTGCGTTTACACAAGCAGATTTATCTGACAGATTTTGGAAGCCAAAGCCAGGAATGAATTTGAAAAGAGGAGAAATCTCAGACTTTTCTTTATGACCCGTTCCCTGTTTATGGTCTGTTCCTGGCTTTGGCTTCAAAAATCTGTCCGATAAATCTGCCTGTGTAAATGCACCATTAGGGGGAGATTTATCAATAATGGTGTAAAGTGAAACTGGCTCAGTTGCCCCTAGCAACCAATCAGATTCCACCTTTCATTTTCCAAAGAGTCTGTGAGGAATGAAAGTTGGAATCTGATTGGTTGCTAGGGGCAACTGAGCCAGTTTCACTTTACACCATGTTGATAAATCTCCTCCTAAGTATTGACTATAGTAATGGTAACAACAAGCTATCAAGCAGTCATTTCCAGGAGGAACAGTACATTGCAGAGGTGTAATATGTGCCACAACTAAGATTAAGGGGGGGGGGGGGGGGGGGGGTTGTTTCCAAACAGCGCTACCCCTGCCTGTGGGCTGTATATGGTACTGCAGCTCAGCCTGACCTGTGTGACAGAAGTGACTGGGGCCACACACAGCTGATATGTCTGGCGTCCTGCTGGTTACGGCGTGTGATAATCTTCCTATTTATAGCCGGTGTTTTTGCCAGAACTCGTCAGACTGATCCGCTAATTAGTAACTTGTGTTGAGCATCACTCCCATCATCAGTGCCAGATCTGACAAAGTGAGCACATGGGGGAACTGGACCGCTTCCTGGTAAGAGGTGAACAATTAGTAATTCTCCATCAGCCGGAGGATTTACCACATATCAGACATGATAAACAAGGCTGATAAAGCATGGGGGCGGCTGAGGTCACACTGACGGCTCATTTATACTGAGGACGCCCCATCTACTAATGTGTATGGAGAATCAGAGTCATCTACACTGATCAGACAATGCTCAACTAGGGGATGGCTATAACAAAGCAACAGGATAAGAAATGTAGGATTTATAAGGCTATGTTCAGACGCTGTAAGAGACCGGCCGTTCTGTGACCCAGCTGGGTCACTGAACGGCCAGTCTCAGAAAAGATCATCCCAGCCAGTACTGCAGTACGCATCGGATGATCTTTAGCGCCGCTGAGTTCCGATGCGGGTGCATCCGTGTACACCCGCATAAAAACTCCTCACTGCACACAATGGAGCGTGCGGCTGGAGCCGCACGCTCCATTGTGTACACTGACAGGGTTTTCTGCGGCCGCTATTCATTGAATAGCGGCCACAGAAAACTGACATGTCAGTTTCTCGCAGCGCTACTAATTCCCTCGGCCTGCAGCACAACATAAGTTCCATACTAATCACGGCCATTCCAACAACGGCCGTAATTACTGCAGAACTTATGTTGTGTGAACATGACCTTAGACTGTAATTACCATGATCCTTATTCCTGAATATTGTCTGTAGTGTGGCCCCCGGGGCAATATCCTGATGAAAGAGAGCCCTACCATTAGGGGGACTTGGTGTGTACAATAGTCACAGTAACATCCACATGATACCAGGACAAAAGGTTTCCAACAGAACATTGTTTATCCTTCCCATAGTGCATCCTGGTGCTGGCTTTGGCTGTCCAAGTATGATGGGAATTGTAGTTTTGCAACAGCTGCAAGTTCCCCAATCACTGTACTAGATGATGGGAAATGGTTTTGAAGGTATCAATGAGTCTCTGTGCAACTGCACAGGTTATCAGCTGCTGTATGCCCTGCAGGAAGTGGTGTATTCTTTCCAGTCTGACACAGTGCTTTCTGCTGCCACCTCTGTCCATGTCAGGAACTGTCCAGAGCAGTACCAAATCCCCATAGAAAACCTCTCCTGCTCTGTACAGTTCCTGACATGGACAGAGGTGGCAGCAGAGAGCGCTGTGTCAGACTGGAAAAAGTACACCACTTCCTTTAAAAAAAAAAAACCAAAAACTGGTTTATATAAAAAAACAGTTACTGTATATAGTTTTGTAAATCTCCGATCTCCAGAGCAGGAAATGTTTTCTATGGAAATTTTCTACTGCTCTGGACATACAGTAGCTAAAAAGTACTGGAAGACTTGTGATTTTTATCTAGAAGTAATTTACAAATCTATATAACTTTGATACCAGTTGTTTTGAAAAAAAAAAAAAAAAAGTATTTTTCGCCGGAGTACCCCTTTAAATGAAACCATATTTATGGTGCCCAAACCAGAAGTCATTGGAAGGGTCCCTGATGGCTTCTCCCCACCCCACCAGCCATGACTGACTCTACCTGTTGCTGTTCTGGCTGCTTGAAGGTTTTTCAAGCAGAAGAAGAGTATAAATTCCGGAAATAGACTAAGCGATCGGGTTTTCATTGGTATATACCACATATTTTATTGTCATAGAACCCAAACATAAAGTGAGCCCCACATGAGTGGGAGTATGGGGATAATAGACAGATGGGGGGATTATTGACTTTGAACCCAAGACGTCACTGCAGCGAGCCCCCCCCCCCCCCACACACACACACACACCCCCACACACACCACCACCACCGCCTGCCATATTTCCTGCTACTTCTCAATGAATACAATAGAGGCGTTAATGATAATTCCGATGAGTCGCTGTTAACATTTCAGCCTTTCTCACCAGTCTAATGAATCACGGGAATGAACCGGAGCCCTTTCCACTTCCAATGTATAATTCTGCCATGTACTGAATACACGTCCTCCCACTCACGGCACCAGAATAGCTCGAGTTTCCCTTTGCTCCCTATCACCCACACTATTTTATTTGCTGACATTACTGTGCGCTCGCGGAATGAATCATAAATGCTAAGAATACCTGACACTTTGGGTACATTGCCTTAAATATTCTCTTTCTTTATGTTAAAAAAAAAAAAAAAAACTATTTTAAAATCTCATATTGGAGAATTGTGAATGAAAAGAGGGGTTTGTACTTGGGAAATTCCAGCTAGTAGCTAAAGCAGGAAAACCCTTACCGGGAGGGTCTTACACTCTGGAGTAGCGGTCCCCAACCTTGTCCATCATGGACTGGCTTCAGGCAAGGCCATTTTCCCATGGCCTGGCAGGGGCAGGGCTTTTGACAAATGTGGGAGGGATTATAGCTAAGGATGAGTGAAGTTACAGTACTAGGCACTTCGTTAGGCTCTCTGGCCGGCTTGCCAGCCTGCTGCCTTTGAACTCCTTACCTCGAAAAGCTGGATCCAGTCCTTGGAAACTGGAGATGTTTCCTAGGACTGGATCCAACTCTTCCAATCACACGGAGCGGCACAGAGGTCAAAGGCATGGGGTTCATTACTCGATTCAAGAAATGAACACCATTAAAGTCAATGGGAGATGCAAGTAATATTTCAGGGGCCTCCTACTCCGCAGATGGAAGGGTGTCCGGTCCACTCAGGCTGGATTCACACTATATATATTTCAGTCAGTATTGTGGTCCTCATATTGCAACCAAAACCAGGAGTGGATTGAAAATACAGAAAGGCTCTGTTCACAAATTAAATGGATGGCCGCCATTTAATGGCAAATATTTGCTGTTATTTTAAAACAACGGCTGTTATATTGAAATAATGGCAGTTATTTACCGTTATATGACGGCCATCCACTCAATTTCAACATTGTGTGGACAGAGCCTTTCTGTGTTTTTAATCCACTCCTGGTTTTGGTTGCAATATGAGGACCACAATACTGACTGAAATATACGTAGTGTGAACCCAGCCTAAAACCTCAGAATAGTGATGGAAACAACACGGAAATGGAACTGGTACATCAGAGGGAGCATGCATAGAAGCATCTAAGACTCCCTGGCTGCTGTATTCACTGTACTGGCTGTGTACTGGACCACTAACAGACTGAGTAGACCGTCTTATCCTCTATATTATACTGGGATATCACTAGTCCTAAAAGGCACTTTGGGTAGTTGTTAGTTAGAAGCTAGCACTCCTATTGCTATATACCAGTATACTGTACCACTATCGGTATCAGTAGAACGGGTATACTCATTCATCTCTAGTGGCGTCCAATCAGCTCAAATGGTTTAGTGTCGGTTTGAGCAGAGCAGAGTACACTGTGTGGGAACTATACATTAATACCACACCAGCACAACTCTGCATGCCCGGACTGGCACTAAAGTTGATGCAATACCACATCTTACCCTTTCACAGTCCCTGGTTGTTGACTCCTGCTCTGGAGGACTCAGGATGTAATCCTTATTTTTTCCTCTGGGGGAGCTGTTGGGAAATCAAACACTTGCTCTCAGGCTTTAAGAAAGACCATGGCTGATCAGTGAGAGTTTCTACAGTTAGACAACTTATTTTTTAAATCGTAGTTGGCTTCATATGAGCAAGTTTTATTACCCTCCGACGTAAAATACTCCCTAAATGTCTGATCTTTCTAATCTTTTCCATACACATGCTGTTTGGCTAATGTTTCCTGGAGGCTATGGAAGACAAATGAGATAGATGCAATGTGATTCCTGTAGATAAACAACATCTGACAGAAAGAGATATTACTGCTCCTCTGCCCGGGGCGGTGACTTAAGTATTCATCTTCATGGAGTGGATGGAAATATTACTTCATATTAGAAGTGCACAGGTTTTACCAGATACATGTGCTCATAAGCAGGGAAAGCGGGACGACATCTGCTTTAGGGGATCCAGGCGACAGTCCGATGATTATACACGGCCGTGCCCTCGCAGAGCTCTATCTGCTTTACAAGACCCGAGTGTCATCCACCGCTGAGAGTCTCATCCAATCTATTCTAATGGCAAAGGCTTAAAGGGGTTTACTACAAATACAACCGATTCCCTGGATCATGGAAAGTTATAGAATTTTCCAGTATACAAGGAGGTGAAGAGGATCGGGCATACTGCATTTCAAGGGTGTCATCCTATTGTTTCGGGACAGTTAAGCCAGCACTATGGTCTCCTCCTCACCATAGAGACCACATGAATAATACTCATGTGTATGGGGGGGTCAGGAGAGAGAACTGTCCAACATGTATGGCATACCTACAGGGGTTATCAAGGAGTTTTTTTTTTACAACTAGTCTCCATTCATTTCTGTAGAACCAAAAAAAAAAAAAGGACACAAATGGCCTCTGTTTCTGGAAGAAAGCAGCCTTTAAAGTGGTTATCCAGTGCTACAAAAACATGACCACTTTCTCCCAGAGAGAGCACCGTTCTTGTCTCCAGTTCAGGTGTAATTTACAAAAAATCTCTATTCACTTCAATGGAACTAAGTTGCAAAACCTGCACCCAACCTGAAGACAAAAGCGGTGCTGTCTCTGGGGGAAAGTAGCCATGTTTTTGTAAAACTGGATAATCCCTTTAAAGAGGATGTACCATCAGGTACATCTTCTTTAATATGACCCATGGAAAGATCGGTGCCGTCACAGGAAAGCAGTTTTTTTGAACTGTGACCTGGTACCCATGTATGGCGCCATTCTATCCACGAGTACCCGGTCGGGGCTGAAGCACTGGAGGCGGGTCGGCCCACCCCCAGTGGGAGGGAATTCCATTGATTCTGAAGGAGCCGCGTCATAGAGGGGCGGGGGATTCCTCCCACTGGGGGCAGGCCGGCCCGGTACCCGTGGATAAAACGGCGCCATACATGGGAAAGCGATTCATAAAACGGACCGCGGCACCGGCTTCCCCGTGACGGCGCCATTCTATCCCTGGGTGAGATTAAAGAGGATGTACCTGATGGTACATCCTCTTTAACTCAGGGATGGGGAACCTTAAGCTCTCCAGCTGTTGCCAAACTATAATTCCCATCATGCCTGGAGAGCCAAAGCTTTAGCTTTATCTGTTCTGTGACAAGCCCTGCACCTCTGTGCTCATCACATGACCGTGATGAATTTTTAGTAGAAATCTGAAAAATAGGGGTAGTTCACAAAAAAAAATTCTACGAAATCAACTGGTGCAGGAAAGTGCCAGAAATTTGTATTTTACTTTAATTAAAAAAAATGTGAGTCTTCCAGTACTTATCAGCTGCTGTATATCCTGCATGATGTGGTGTATTCTCTCCAGTCTGACACAGTGCTCTCTGCTGCCCCCTCTGTCCATGTCAGGAACTGTCCAGAGCAGGAGCAAATCCCCATAGAAAACCTCTCCTGCTCTCTAGAATGGAAAGAATACACAACTTCCTGCAGGACATACAGCAGCTGATAAGTACTGGAAGTCTTGAGATTTTTTTTTTTAAATAAAAGTAAACTACAAATCTCTGGCACTTTCTTGCACCAGTTGATTTGAAAGAAACTAAATTTAGTGAACAACCCCTTTAGGTAAACATTTTCAAACAGTGAGAGATTCTAGTGAATAACAGGTAGCAGAGATCTTGAAAACCGTAAAAAATGAATTAAAAAAGTGCATCACAAAGTCCTATAATTTTTCGGCTCACAAGGAATGAGCTCGGCTTCACTGACGTCAATGGCCTTTTTTTTAACAATCTATTCTACCGACGCTGGACATGTTTGGCAGGTTGTATTTTTCCCTGCATGATCCTATTCTTCCCCCCAGGGATAAACAGCAACAGAAGTGACTAGCAGCCACTTATCCCTTCCCCCACCGCCTAAAATAACATGTATATTTGCTGAGCAGGACGTATACAGTGGAACCAGGGGTGATAACAGCAATGTCTATTACAGCATCTATAGGGCAGGGGGGTGGATTTATTACTAGGATTAGTATGATGAAATAGCCATGTATTATATTAGAACTAGACTAAATGTATGACTGCCACCTCTAAGTCCTTATCCAATGTGTATGGATTCGTAATATAACGTTTTCAGTGCAGAACAAGTCTTTACCAGATGCCTTAGGTAGTGCCTTACCTCCGGCTGGTACAGAGGATAGAAAATGTTAACATTTAAAGTGTCACTGATGTTTAATTTTTTTTTTTTTTTGTAGAAATCAATAGTACAGGCGATTTTAAGAAATTTTGTAATTGGGTTTATTAGCCCGAAAAATGCATTTTTATCATGAAAAAGTAGTTTGAAGCACTCCCCCCTGTCTTCATGGTTCTCTTATGGAGTGGGGAGGGGGTTGAGGGAGATGAGGCACCAAAACCAGACAACAAAGAGTTAATTTACAGCTACATCACTGGGCTATCTCCTCTGAAGTCAGTACAAACCTCTCTGACCTCTGAATAGCGGCTTTAACACAGGTCCCGCTATGTAATCCTTTGTTCTCTGCTCTCTGCTGCCGATTAATTTCCCTCCTCCCTCCTCCCCTCTCCATAGAACAGACAGGGCCTGACTGATGTAAAAGAGTCGAGATTTCCTAATAATGAGCAGTGGATGAGAGAGAGGAGGAAGGGGGGACCTGGGGAAAGTCTTTTTGAATGCAGATAATGGCATGTTTGCTTAATAAACCCAATTGCAAAGTTTCTTAAAATCGCCTGGACTATTGATTTCTGGAAAAAAAAACAAAAAAAAAAAAACAACATTTTAACATACTGATCCTCTGTACCCATCTTCTACTATTCCAACAATATTACTGGAATTGATAGCAGATCCCCCTCCCTTCCACTCATATAAATGGATCTAAGGTGTAGTACCTGTGCAGGCCAGGGGTGGCACTGTGGAGAAAAAGTTAGAAGGGGCTGCAGCCCTTTACTGGAGTTGTAACCTCTTCATTCTCTGGGTATGGTATCCCATAGATCTAAAAGTGATGGCTTATATTAGCTATAGACTATTATATTCTGTAGTGCTAGAAATTCCTTATTAACAGGTCTGTAACCTATGACTTTATTGCTACAGAGAAGTTAAAAGCAATTAAATAGGTGACTTGATGGAAACTGTAAGAAAACAATGCACAGGAGGTGAAGGAACTTGATATAAAGCCAATGGGTGGGCAGAAGGAATACTATAGTACTTAGGAAGATCACTGAAAAGATTTCCGCACTCTTCAAGGTTTTTCCGAAAGAACATTTTTCACATTGTTTAAACTGTTTGTTTGAATGTATTAATCTGGATGGGAGGCCCTTTGCCCTTTGCCCTTTGTACTTTTTATTTGACTTTAACATAATTAGGGTTCACTATGTTACTGAAATGAGAAGCTGATCCGGGAGTCTCAGGTGAGAACATGTATCTGTATACAGAGCTGTGTCCATGTATACAGTGCTTGGGATGAGCGCTATACATAGGGAACCCTAAAGGACGACCCTAAGGGCTGCTCAGGCTGAGGCACCTATATAAGCGACCAGCTACATGTATATATATACTGTATATATGCATGTGTATACATGCACCTATATAAGCGACGAGCTACATGTATATATATACTGTATATATGCATGTGTATACATGCACCTATATAAGAGACCAGCTACATCCCTCTCTGTCATCCACAAGATCTTCCTTTGGGATTAAGTGCACAGACTTCTAAATGGGATCTGCCAGGTCACATGGCTGCATATCAGGGATGGGGAGATGCTGAGCCCGGCCCCGGTTATGACACCCACACATAGAGAAAGCCTGTGAGTCCTGCTTCCCCCACACATAGAGAAAGCCTGTGAGTCCTGCTTCCCTCCACACATAGAGAAAGCCTGTGAGTCCTGCTTCCCTCCACACATAGAGAAAGCCTGTGAGTCCTGCTTCCCTCCACACATAGAGAAAGCCTGTGAGTCCTGCTCCTCCTCCCCACACATAGAGAAAGCCTGTGAGTCCTTCTCCTCCCACACATAGAGAAAGCCTGTGAGTCCTGCTTCCCTCCACACATAGAGAAAGCCTGTGAGTCCTGCTTCCCTCCACACATAGAGAAAGCCTGTGAGTCCTGCTTCCCTCCACACATAGAGAAAGCCTGTGAGTTCTGCTTCCCTCCACACATAGAGAAAGCCTGTGAGTCCTTCTCCCCCCACCCACACATAGAGAAAGCCTGTGAGTCCTGCTTCCCTCCATACATAGAGAAAGCCTGTGAGTCATGCTTCCCACCCACACATAGAGAAAGCCTGTGAGTCCTGCTTCCCCCACACATAGAGAAAGCCTGTGAGTCCTGCTTCCCCCACACATAGAGAAAGCCTGTGAGTCCTGCTCCCCCCATCCATACATAGAGAAAGCCTGTGAGTCCTGCTTCCCACCCACACATAGAGAAAGCCTGTTAGTCCTGTTTCCCCCACACATAGAGAAAGCCTGTTAGTCCTGTTTCCCCCACACATAGAGAAAGCCTGTGAGTCCTGCATCCCCCACCCACACATAGAGAAAGCCTGTGAGTCCTGCTCCCCCCACCCACACATAGAGAAAGCCTGTGAGTCCTGCTTCCCTCCATACATAGAGAAAGCCTGTGAGTCATGCTTCCCACCCACACATAGAGAAAGCCTGTGAGTCCTGCTTCCCCCACACATAGAGAAAGCCTGTGAGTCCTGCTTCCCCCACACATAGAGAAAGCCTGTGAGTCCTGCTCCTCCCACACATAGAGAAAGCCTGTGAGTCCTGCTCCTCCCACACATAGAGAAAGCCTGTGTGTCCTCCTTCCCCCCACCCACACATAGAGAAAGCCTGTGAGTCCTGCTTCCCACCCACACATAGAGAAAGCCTGTGAGTCCTAGTACTCTGACCACATATGGAAAAAGTCTTTGACTACTATTTTCAAGTCTAATCATACAGAAAGCTGGTGAGTTCAGATTTACAGTTTACTCATATATAAGACTGTGACCCCCCCCCCCCTATCTTTTTCCCATTCATAAAGATCTCAATCACTCTAAGTGATCAGGGAAATCAGGATTCCCATACTGGAAGTACTGAGAATGCCATATCCCTAAGCTGAGCATTTCTCCCTCTGTTCTCTGCTGACAGCCCCCTGTATCTAAACAATAAAGTATTTTCATTTTTCATCAATCAATCAATCAATCAATCAATGTATTGTAATTGTAAGCAGTGTATTTCTGTATACTGTTGACCACACTGCCCTATGAGTTCTTCTAAATAGACATCCATACAGTTATTGTCATACATCAATATACCTGAGCTATAGTTATAAGAATATAATCAAAGAGTAACAATGGTGAATTCAACCAAGTCATACAAAGACCTGAGACCCCCAATCAGTGTCGGACTGGGTTACTTTGGGCCCACCAGGGAATTTGATTCTAGGGGCCCACCCAACATACACCACATCTAGCCAGCGCCAAACCTTTCACGTTATTATAGCGACTTTGCACAGAGCTGTGTATGTGACCAGCGATGCTAGCTCACTGCTAGTAACTTGTCAGCAGGTTTACATATAAGAGGGGAAGTTACAAGTGATTGTACATAGCTCACAGGCGTGTGCAGCAGTGCTGTAGGATTATATGTTATCCTGGAGCTGCCAAACAGGGAGGCCCAACTTTTTGTCAGGGGCCCACTATGGGGTAGGGCCCACCGGGGGATGGCCCCAATGGCCTGAACAATGGCCAGATCCCTGCAACCATCATCAATGAAGAAAGGACTGTGTAATATCTGACCGGGCCTGGATAGTCCTTTGGGTGGGTAGAGAAACCCTATAGATACATGACATGTTTAATAAGAAATATAACACATCTCCATCAGTCACTATAGACTTTGCGTAAGACCAGATCAGATCAGGCCTTTACAAAAATTTACTACATTGTGTTTCCATACAATACACATGCAATGTATATAATATGTAACAATACACATACAATGTATATAATGTAACAATACACATACAATATATATAATGTAACAATACACATGCAATGTATATAATATGTAACAATACACATACAATGTATATAATGTAACAATACACATGCAATGTATATAATGTAACACTACACATACAATGTATATAATAAGTTATGTGTCCTATATGGATGCATTATGCTTGGCTCCTGTATGTGCATTAGTCTCAGTTCCCTCCACTAATACTGTATATAATGTAACACTACACATACAGTGTATACAGTAAGTTATGTGTCCTATATGGATGCATTATGCCTGGCTCCTGCATGTGCATTAGCCTTAGTTCCCTCCACATACAATGTATATAATAAGTTATGTGTCCTATATGGATGCATTATGCCTGGCTCCTGTATGTGCATTAGCCTTAGTTCCCTGCACTAATACTGTATCTATTGCACCTGAGCAGCTGTAAGTTTCCTCCAGCACCTATAAGCTCCGGCTTTGTAGCTTGCAGCCTGGCATTAGCAGGGCTGGGGGCTGACTGTACCTCGGCCATGTTTGGTGCAGGGATGACACACTGACAGGGGAGGCTCCTGGTCCCAGCACCGGATCCGGGGGAGCTGCTGCAGCTTCTTCCTCCTCCTCCTCTTCTCCTCCTCTTCTCCGGTACTTTGTATCAGGGCAGAGCTGTGTCCTTGGGGATCCCGTGTCCGGGTCGCTGACACCTCGGCGGGGATTTGCGGGGCTTTGTGCCGGGATTAGTCCGGGGATCCTCACACCCTGGAGGCGGCAGTGACCCGGTGCTGATCGCTGCTGTCCCCGGTGCTGAAGCGGCTCGGGCGGTGCTGGCGGCCGCTGTCCCTGGTGCTGAACGTCTCCCCTTCCACCAGTGACAGAAGGAACATCCGCCCCGTCTTGTGCTGAGCTTGGAGGATGGATGGGAGGAGCATGGGATCCTGAAGGCTCCATCCTGACACCTATACAAGACGTCAGCTCTGCTGTGCTGCATGCCAAGCAGGACTCCCACAGGCTAATGCCAAGCAGGACCCCCACAGGTTAATGCCAAGCAGGACTCCCACAGGCTAATGCCAAGCAGGACTCCCACAGGCTAATGCCAAGCAGGACTCCCACAGGCTAATGCCAAGCAGGACTCCCACAGGCTAATGCCAAGCAGGACTCCCACAGGCTAATGCCAAGCAAGACTCCCACAGGCTAATGCCAAGCAGGACCCCCACAGGCTAATGCCAAGCAGGACCCCCACAGGCTAATGCCAAGCAGGACTCCCACAGGCTAATGCCAGGCAGGACTCCCACAGGCTAATGCCAAGCAGGACTCCCACAGGCTAATGCCAAGCAGGACCCCCACAGGCTAATGCCAAGCAGGACTCCCACAGGCTAATGCCAAGCAGGACTCCCACAGGCTAATGCCAAGCAGGACTCCCACAGGCTAATGCCAAGCAGGACTCCCACAGGCCAATGCCAAGCAGGACTCCCACAGGCCAATGCCAAGCAGGACTCCCACAGGCTAATGCCAAGCAGGACTCCCACAGGCTAATGCCAAGCAGGACCCCCACAGGATAATGCCAAGCAGGACTCCCACAGGCTAATGCCAAGCAGGACTCCCACAGGCTAATGCCAAGCAGGACTCCCACAGGCTAATGCCAAGCAGGACTCCCACAGGCTAATGCCAAGCAGGACTCCCACAGGCTAATGCCAAGCAGGACCCCCACAGGCTAATGCCAAGCAGGACTCCCACAGGCTAATGCCAAGCAGGACTCCCACAGGCCAATGCCAAGCAGGACTCCCACAGGCTAATGCCAAGCAGGACTCCCACAGGCTAATGCCAAGCAGGACTCCCACAGGCTAATGCAAAGCAGTGCCCAGGACTCGGACAGGCTAATGCCAAGTAGGGCTCTGGACTCCCACAGGCTAATGCCAAGCAGTGCCCAGTGCAAGCCAGGCATGTACTTACTCAAGCAGTGCCCAGTGCAAGCCAGGTATGGACCCACTGGAACAGTGCCCAGAGTAAGCCGGGCAATGGACCCACTCAAGCAGTGCCCAGTGCAAGCCAAGCATGGACCCACTCAAGCAGTGCCCAGTGCAAGCCAGGCATAGACCCACTGAAACAGTGCCCATTGTAAACCAGGCATGGACCCACTCAAGCAGTGCCCAGTGCAAGCCAGGCATGGACCTACTCAAGCAGTGCCCAGAGTACCTACACATCTTTATAAATGCTAAGCAATGCATAGGTGCAGCAGAGCTGTGGCACAGTTCACCATGATTTTAGGATGTGCTGTTAAATTGTAAATTTAACCTTTATCTTAAATAACAATAGTGCAGCGAGAGGGAATAATTGTACATCCTTAGTGTCCTCTGCTCTATAAGTCCATTTCAGCAGGTTAGATGGCAATACCCATCTGATATACAGTAGTTATCCCCTTTCCTGTGGATCTCTCAGCAATGTCAAGAACAAGGACCCTTGTCTCTCATTACAGACGCTCATGCACGTGCACTGCCACCCCATTATTCTCTATAGGAGCCACATACAGTGTTCAGCTGTTGCTGGCAGATCCTATAGAGAATAAATGGAGCAGGAGCATATATGTACGACCCATAGCTCCAGTCTAACAGGAGACTGGAATTCTTATTATTCCGATCATGGGGCCCCAATGGTCACTACCTCTGTGACCAGCTAGATACCATGAAAAGGGAAAACTTTGTAAAAAGGAAATACCCCTTTAAGGGTACCTATTATTTCTGAAGCATGATCAGTAGGTGTCTGGATGTCTGGATGGACTGTACTCAACTGAGCTCCTCTCCTCCTGTAAGGATCAGTGGGGGTCTCTTCACCTGGACCCCTACAAGGGGTCAAGAAAATGAAGTTCAGTGAGGAACCAGGGAGCGCTGCAACAGCGACAGCAGTGGATTGATGGGGGAGGGGGGGATATCTCCCCTTTCATTTAGCCCAACCTGACTCAACTTTAATAGTAAAAAAAAAATCCCACCAGACAAACCCTTTAATATATTCAGATGTTGAGCATTATTTAAAATCACAAATAATGTCCATAACACTTAAAAAGACCTGTAAATGCCATGTTTCCAATTCCCATTGCAAAATGTTGCATCTATAATAAAACATTGCATTACATACTAGAAACATAGCTCCACATGGTGTGAGTGCCAGAGGTAGAAGCTACATGTTTCTAGCCTTTATGGCCTATCCTGATGTCTAGATGGGAATAGCCCTTTAAGAGCTCCACCAGCCCTGCTAGATTACGCCATACAGTAGCTCTCCATGCAGCATAGTTGGTCTGTGAAGCAGCCAGAGGTCAAAGATTACATGAGGTCTGGGAGTCTTTTTCATTGTCTTCTGACTGAAGGTCACCAGGCTCATTGATGCCTTTGTGTGATTCATATACTTCTCTTGTATATGTAAAGAGAGAGGAAACAGTACTACTAGTAACTCATTGAAATATATCTCAATAGTGAGGAAATAAATGTCTAGTACAGGAATCTCTTATTCTTAGCGCCCTAGCCTATTCATCACCCCATAACTAGAGATGAGGGAATCTCAGATATGGATATGGATCATGATTCTTGATTGTTTACTAGAGATGAGCAAATGATGAGTACGTTTGGGTTCGTCCCAACCAGAACTCTCAGCATTTGGTTACCAGTGGCTTAAGAAGTTGGATGCAGCCCTGAAAAATATGAGTACTGTAATGGCTAGAGTAGTGGATCCGCTGGACCACAGCTATCGATGGAGGAGTCGCACCATGGAGCGGAGTCTAAGGGGCTGCTGGTCTTCGTTACAGTCCTTTGTAAGGGTCCTATTCCACGGGCCGATGGGGGCCCGATCAATAATGTAAACTAGCGTCGATCTGCTAGACCGGCGCTCGTTTACTGGGCCTATTACACAGCCCGATAATCGTTTAGGGAGGGGAGCAGGGACATTGTTACATTGATGTCCTTGCAGCCCTTGTTTAAACACCATACTTTACCTAAGCATGTTGCAGGTCTTCTCCTGCGCTCCTTCTCCCGGTCCCGCACACAACAGCAGCTTCGGTGCAGCCTGTCTGAGCTGACAGACCGCTCAGCCAATCACTGTCCACGGCGGTCCTGGCCAGTGATTGGATGAGCGGTTTGTCAGCTAAGACAGGCCACATCGAAGCTGCTGCAGGACCGGGAGGAAGAAGGAGCGCAGGAGAACCCTGCAACATGCTTAAGTAAAGCATGGTGGTTGTGAAATCGTCGGTACCCGAAGATTTTAGGTCTAAACCTAAATAAATGATCAGCCGATGACACGATCATCGTCTGATCTCTGTCTCTATTCCATGGAGAGATAATCGGGCCGATTCAGCCAATTATCGCTCCGTGGAATAGGACCCTAAGGCAGGATAGACTTGCTGCCGCAGTTGATCCCCCCCCCCCCAGGTCGTGACCTCAGAATTTACATGCTAACGGTGGTGGCTGAGGTGCAATGAGAAGTGGAAATGGCTTGTGGTCAGGCAAATGTCTTGGGCAGGCGGTAGGTACTGTAGTCAGCAAACGGGACAAACAGTAAGAGACACGGACAAGCGAAGCAGGAAAAGAACTGCGTCTCATAAGGCTTTGAGCACTTAGGATCTGGCAAGGGATCCAGGAAGAGGCAGGGTATTTATTAATGCAGGTACACGTAGGGAACAATTAAGAGTACACTGGCCCTTTAAATTTCACTATGTTGGCACACATGCACACCCTAGGGGACGGGGACATGCACACTGGCCAGGAGGCCAGGGGACAGGAGCGGAGAACGTTGGAGGAACAGAGGGATGACCTACAAGTGGACCCTTGACCTGGGACATGGGATGCGGTGTCCATTGAGGCAGGAGGTAGAGAATAAAGAGCAAGGCAGCGGCCCGACATGTGGGTCATGGCCGCCGGCCTCTTGTGGGATGTCTGATGGTATCTTCACACCACAGAGGAGATTTCCTTACTCTATGTTGAACATCTCGCTGCCAACTCACCTGTGTCCGTTCTTTATTAAGTGCTCCTAGTCCTCGCTTTATCTGGGATCCTCAGGAGGCCCGGAGTACATTAAGTCATTCCATCAAGGAAATCCTAATCCTTTCGAAATGTTAGAGGAAACACTTTCCCCCGCACGCGTCTTCACAAGGCTTTTAAGTGGTTTCTGAATTTCACTAAGCTCTGAGGGATATTATAAAGGGCAGGAAAATAACTAACATGTCCTTGAATAAAGATGAAATGAATATTCCGAGACGTGTGCAGGAACAAATTGCTTCCTTAATATTCATCCATTATCCAAATACTTTTCCTATTACAAGCAGAGGTGAAGGTTCTTGGGTCCCAATGCAGAATATGGAACCGGACCCCCACCACTAAATAAGGACCCTGGGGGAAAGGATCTGTACAACATAGTATGACGCCCAAGAGGTGAGATTCGGCTACTCAATAGAAGACTTATGTTTGTAATGGCTGCCATTCCATTGACTTTGGGGAAGGGGCCGGCTGTTCTCCTAGTGACCACTTGCTGTTCTAATTGCTGTTCTGATCAGATTTCTCTGCAGCCGCTCCTCCAAATTACTCAGCAGTTCGGCCAGTAGAAGAACATTCTAGACATAGCCGATAATGTAATTATATAGAATACAAGCAAAAGTTCAGCACAATGTTAAAGGATCTGTCTGGTTTAGAACTTCATTATAGTAGACTGGAAGGACCCTTAGGTATGTATGAGTCATCAACATCTAGCAGGGATTCAGCAGGGGTGTATTACAGGGACTGCATAGTGATTTCAGTGGGGACTGTATAATGCTTGAACAGACCCCTCCATATAGCTCAGCTAGAGGCTTGGGGTATCAGGGATGTGATACACTGGGATGGGTGTATGGTATGGCCATTTAAAAAGTGATTAATGGTGTACACACATGCATACACACACAGATGCATATATAATGTACACACACATGAACACACACACACATATGAACACCATGCACACATTGTACACACACAGATGCATATATAATGTACACAAACATGAACACACACTCACACGCATATATAATGCACATTCATGCACACACATAGGCACACAATTTACAAATGCACACACACACACGTACACAATATACACACATACATACACAAGCCCACAATGTGCAAACACACGCGCACACACACACAATGTACACACATGCACACACATATGCCCACAATGTGCAAGCACACACACACAAAATGTAGGCACACATGCACAAAATGTACACATACACACTCAAAAATGTGCAAACACGCATGCACACAATGTACACACATACACAATGTACACGCATGCACACAATGTACACACATACACAATGTACACACATGCACACAATGCACACACATTTTCCCACAATGCACAATGTGTAAACACACAATGCACATACTGTACATGCACACAATGCACATACACATATACAATGCACACATATGCACACATTGTACACACACACACACACACATATATATAATGTACACACACACATGAACACAATGCACACATACATGCACACATTGTACACACACACATACAATGCACACACACACACACACACACACGAACACCATGCACACATTGTACATACACAATGCACACACACATATACATTGCACACACTTTGCAAAAGCAGGGTTAACACAAATTTAAATACTTGTGGAGTTGTTTATCTCTTGTGACTGTGATGCAAATGCAAAACTATCAATAGTACCAGTATACTTGTCCAGAGCATCACACTGCCCCGTCAGCTTGTCTTCTTCCCATAGTGCATCATGGTGCCATCTTTGCCCTGATTAAGTAACGCACAACATGATGGAAAGGAAAGTTTGATTCATCAGACCAGTTAGCCTTTTCCATTGCTTCATGGTCCAGTCATTGTCAGCCTCATCGGCTGTGAGCAGGGGTCAGTATGGGTGCTCAGATCAGCCTGCAGCTTTACAGCCCAATACAGAGCAAGCCGCAGTGTCCTGTGTGTCTGACACGTTATATCATAGGCAGCAGTCACTTTTACAGCAGTTATCCAGGCCTAGAAACATGGCTGCTAGATGAAACATGGCTTGGGTGTACTACTGTAGCTCGGCTCTAACAAAGTGAATAAAGCTTTTTTTTATTTTATTGTAATACCACACACAACCTGAGGACAAGGGTGGCGCTGTTTTTGGAAGCAAATATACTCTTTATACTTTCCTCTTTAGCGGCCACTACAGGTGAAATATTGTATTACATGGCACATCAAACATAATTCATACACAGACGACCAAGTATCCAAAATGTAATTGGTTATCCTGTCCAGTGGAAGAACCAGTCTGTGACTAGTACTGATATATAGTCTAGCATATGGGCAGGGGTTGTCTCCATGACGCAGCCTCTTTAATATGTTAAAATCAAAGTGCACTAGACCACAAAAACATCTGCGAATAAGTCGTGCCACCCAATAAATATTTCAGAGCACTATGACAAGGGACCTGGAGCGAGCGTGCATGCTATATCCATAGGGTAAGCCAGAGGCGCGTGTTCAGTGCCAGGTTCACTCATAGTAACAGATGCTGCTTAAATATTCATTAACATATAAAAGATGGAGAAGAGGCAAAGGCTGGCGATTTGTCAATATGTTGATATCAGGCGGTAATGAGATGGTGTCACTGGAGACTATATGCAGTAATAAGCAGTGGGATTTAACGGACTATTCATAGCAGGTTGTCATAGTGATTCTCACGCACTCCTACAGTCTATGGCTTTCCCACATTAGCTCTGACTCATTGACACACTTGCAGTCACCTGGTCCTCTTTTTCTTTTTTTTTCTTTCCGAAAATGAACCATTATATCATAACGGAAAAGACCCGATTCATGGTCAGGAGGAAGTCAGATCCCAATGCACTAAATGTAGATGAGGAAAAGCGGGCATCAAGAGTGGACATCGGGATATACAGTGGACATCATTGGACAAGAGTGGACATCGGGATATACAGTGGACATCATTGGACAAGAGTGGACATCGGGATATACAGTGGGCATCATTGGACAAGAGCGGGCATCATGATATACAGTGGATGTCATGATATACAATGGGCATCATGAGACAAGAGCGGGCATCATGATATACAGTGGACATCACGAGACAAGAGTGGACGTCATGATATACAATGGGCATCATGAGACAAAAGCGAGCATCATGATAAACAGTGGGCGTCATGATACAGAGTGAGCATCGTGGTATACAGTGGACATCATGATATACAGTAGGGATAGTGAGACAAGAGTGCGCATTGTGATATACAGTGGGCATCATGGGGCAAACGTGGACATCATGATGTACAATGGGCATAATTATATACAGTGGGCATTATGATATACAATGGACATTATGAGACAAGAGTGGGCATCATGAGATACAGTGGACGTCATGATATACAATAGGCATCATGAGACAAGAGGGGGCATCGGGATATAAAGTAGGCATTATGATACACAATGGTTGTCATGAAACACAGTGAGCATCATGGTATACAGTAGGAATAGTGAGACGAGTGGGCATTGTGATATACAGTGGGTGTCATGATATACAGTGGGCATCATAGGGCAAGAGTGGACATTGTGATAGGCAGTGGGCATCATGATGTACAATGGGCATAGTGAGAAAAGAGTGGGCATCATGATATACAGTGGGCGTCATGATATACAGTGGGCATAGTGAGAAAAGAGGGCATCGGGATATACAGTGGGCGTCATGGGGCAAGAGTGGACGTCATGATGTACAGTGGG
Organism: Dendropsophus ebraccatus; assembly: GCF_027789765.1. Taxonomy (NCBI): domain Eukaryota; kingdom Metazoa; phylum Chordata; class Amphibia; order Anura; family Hylidae; genus Dendropsophus; species Dendropsophus ebraccatus. Next base: position 21,112,006 of record NC_091461.1, on the reverse strand, counting down.
CATAATGAGACAAGAGTGGACGTCATGATGTACAGTGGGCATAATGAGACAAGAGTGGACGTCATGATATACAGTCACCAGTATTTAAATGTTGAATGATCTGCCTCCAGCATGCTTGAGTTTTGCTATTCTCTAATAGAGACTTATAATGTAATAAAGAACTGGAAAAAAGTAAGAGACTAAAAAAGGGAACATGTTACCTTGAGAAGACCTCCTTAATGGCCCAGGGAGTTTTATAGACCAGGCAATGTTTCCTGGGGGAAAATATGCAAAAAAAAAAAAAAAAAAAGACACTCTCCTGTAGAAGGAAAAGAACTTGCTCTCTGGCACCACCTATTGGAGGTAGCATCTTTCAAAGGGTTCATCTAGGCGGGAAGTAAGAGGGTTGCCACATGGATATGTGTTCAACCAATCCGCTTGCAGAGGTGTCCTATCTCAGTGAGTGGCTGACCCTGAAGCCAGAAATGCTGCACAAGAGGACTGGGGCTCCACAAAAACAGTAGGAGGGGGGGGGGGGGGCAAGAAAGATATACGCAAGCTAGTTCCACTCTTGTCACCTGCCTTAGGGCCCTATTACATGGGACAGTTATCATGCGAAAAATCATTATATCGTTTGAATTTCAATGATAATCGTCCTTGGTAATTGCAGGCAACGATTGAAAAATCGTTCATGTGTCGTTGATTTAGACCTGACCCTAAAATCATCGTTAATTGTTCGCTGTAATCCTGCATTTATTCACTAATCATTCAGTGTAATTCCACATCATTCCTTCTTTTGCCGGGATCAGATGGAGTAACCGATCTAGGGGAGTAGTGCATGTCCTTGAGGAGACCACCAAACGTACATATAGAGTCTTACAAGCAGTGAAACAGAAGATGGCACTGTAGAGCAAGTCTTTTTTTCCTTTTTGGAAATTAGCTACTTTGCATACTTACCTGAGCGAGATTCTAAAAAAGATGTGTCCCCTTTTATGACTGACCCCTTGAAGAGCCTTAAAACATGGCTAAGGATTACCAGCCAAGCCAGAATCTTCTCCAAAAGGAAGGGACACCCATCTGTACACAGCAGCTTCTTGGCCCTGGTCAGTACAGATCACCCACTCAGGCCTTAAACAGCTTTCATATTTTTAAAGCAGTACCATAATTTTTGGAAATTGAATCTATTTGTCACTCCAATAGTAAAATTTGCACACTGTTGGTGTGTGAAATCCATATTATCTTAGGAACGTCAAAGGTTTTCATTGAGTGTTGGAGTCCAAGAGGAGAGACACCCAGCTGAGTGGTTGGTGCTTCTCCCCACACGACGGGTACATCCCCAAGATAGCCCTATAATTATTAAGAGTCCATCTCCGTTATGTGGCTCAGTGCCAGGAGAGAACACACTTAGCATGGCCTCCTCCCAGTCCCTTGGGACTTGAATATCCAGACCCAACCAAAACTTTTTGAAATTTTTGTGAAATCTCAATAAGTTATCAAAACTTATCTATATTCTTCTAAAATACAGCACCACATCTGCCTTCAGGCTGTGTGGGGTATTACAACTTGGCTCTATTCACTTCAATGGAACTGAGCTGCCAAACCACACACAAACTGAGGACAAGAGTGGCGCTAATGGAAGAAGGCAGACATGTTTTTTTGCTAACCCCAATAACCCCTTCTCTCTATGATGCTCTATTTGATTATCTTGTAGGTCTTATAACATGACCCCAACCAGAGAACGATCAGAAGGTAAGACATCCAGCCCTGTAATGGGACCTAGAACCCCTTTATGTGGGCAGCCATCATGGGTGGTCAGGACGGACACTATAACAATTCCCCTTATTCTATATCTCTATATATTATATCATTTTGATGCACCGTACAGCTTCCTAATGATTTCAGCTCTTGGCAGTAGAGATCCTGATTCTCCGTCCTCATGAAAGCGACATTAATAGTTCTATGGCTCCCGGCTCGGACTTGGCCAGGTGTGCCGGTGACATTTACAGAAGAAAAAAACTTTCTTTAATAAAGTGTAACCTTTGTGTAAATCCTGAGACATATCACTCACGCCCCGCTCCCGGGGTTCTTTCTTTATTACTCATTCTCTCATACCAAGGACCAGTGGATAAATTCCTTCGGCAAAAGAAGAAGGTGCAGAAGGAAAGATGTGATGAGATAAAGCTCCATTTACAAGATGCAGACACTTAAAGGTCACAGCTGAAACAGGCAAATTCCCATAAATCATTACCAGGGTGCGGCTTGGCACAGATCCAGATTCTTTGACGCGTTTCTGAATATGGATGGGCTAATGCATGAGCTGCACAAGAGGCCGCCCATCCCTGCCTGGCAGACGGGATTACTGGACTACTAGTCAGTCATCACTACAAACCGCTATTGTGGTGTCCTACCACGGGTGTTACGTTTAGACGACCCTTCGCAAAAGTCTGTACTTAAACCCCTCTTAGGGGCAGAGACAACCTCAACCCACGCCGAGGAAAAGGAGTGTCACAGAGCAGGACAGTGTCCACAAAAGCCAAAGAGCCAGGGACTGATCTAGATAGAGCAAAGTTGCAGTAAGCCTATGAACTCTATCTCGCAGCGCGGGTGTCAGCGGGGAACCCTCAGCATTCCGCTCATCCCAGGTAACAAGGTCTGGGGCCTGTGTCACCCTCTAGGAGGGTTCAGCCGAGTCTAGAGGGCATAAGGTCGTTTGAAGACTATTCAAGGTCAATGCAAGGGCACAGGTGTTCTTCCTCTTCTAAGTATTCTACCTCATTTTCCAACATCCCGGCAGAGCACAGTACTACCTGGGTTGAGACTCTCATGGCGTCCTCCTCTCTGCTACTCTGTTTCTTCGTACTACTCAGCACAACTCAGTCAACATGACTATATCCTACATTGCACTTTTACTATAGATCAGGTTGCTGTATTGTCAAGTATTTATTTGGAACTATTGTTAAGTGTCTTATCAAGTGCTTTATCCAGAGATACCTCCTACTGTTGGTTCTGTATGACCTGCTGCACATTTGCAACTTCAAGGACACGTCCCCTTTCTGTGGGTGGCAGTTCCTACATCACTCTGGCCATCTGTGATCACTGTAACCCAAGGGACCCCGTGGCAACCCAGCAGGACACTGACCACAGGAGAAAAAGGTACAACCGGCCTTGTCAAATGAAAGCAGGCCTGCCATCACACCTGTGTGCCTACCCGGCACCGGCGTCACAAAATAACACTTGAAGGTCCGGCTGTATCTCGGCCAACCACCTCCACCGTGGAGTCACACGTAACTACCTAGCAAGTGACCAGCCGATCATCCGACATAGTAACACCATCTCTGAGGGCTTACACCACACTATGATGTGTCCTGCTGAAGGTAGTGAGGCATCAGCGCGCGCCCGCATCAGAACCTCCCGCAGCACACAATGAAGCAAGCGCTCGCTTTATTGTGTGAACTGACAGGGTTTTCTACGGCCGCAATTCATTGAATTGCGGCCACAGAAAACTGACATGTCAGTTATTTGCAGCGCCGCATGGGATCCCGGCCGGAGCGTATACACATCCCATAGAACAATAGGCAATGTTCCACAAGGCATAAAGCATCGGCAACAACGGATGTACTTTTACGTAGTGTGAACATAGCCGTACATTTTTTAATACAGTTATATAACTTTGTAATGCAGTGTTATTAAAGAAAAAAATTATTTTTACCTTTTTTTGTATTTTATATTGAGTGTAATAGGCAACACGGTCCCTCTGCCACCAGTGGCTATGTCAGAAACTGCAGGGCTGCTCAAGCCCTGGTCCTCAAACAGTTACATACCCTGATGACTACATAATACCTGGGAAAGCTGTCTTCCCTCTGCAGGGGGTGGACCCAGAAAACGGAGGGTGCCTGTAAAAGAAGATGATATAAGCTCCTTGCACTTCAGGAAACCCTTTAAATAATCCGGTAACAGTAATAATAAGCCACAAAACTCATCAGCTCTGTCCCTTATGTGCAAGGTAATAAAGAAAAGAAGACATTTTAAGTTTTGTTACATCAAAGGAAAGTCCCAGGAGAGAAGGAATAATTAACCCTTTCCAGCCAACTCTTCCTAGGACTCCTATTAATAATGCTGTAAAGGTCAGGACAGTGAATACGGCAATTACATCTATTTCTAACAAACTTCCATTCCCTGTAAATTGGTTAGAAGAATAATTGCCTGAAATTGGCTCCATCTTATACGTGTCTCACACCTCCGTGATATCATACAGAAGGAAGAGGGGTCAGAGAGGAGAGGTGAGACCCCGCACAGTCACCGCTAAAGTAGTGCGAGAAGACGATGGAGATGCCGCTGTGTGACAAACACTCGGCAGGCTTCAGCCCCGTATTAGCCGTTACTATGGTGACTGAGCGGGATTCATCCTAGCAAACTAATTACCAACAAAATGTGAATAATATGTCAAAAAATCTATGCTATTAGGAGAAGACGCGGTGTGGAGACTCTCGAGGATGCAAAATGTCAAATTAAATTACCCAAAATGTCCTTAAAGTAAATTACATAACAAATCCAGAGGAAAATATTATGTTCTGCAAAGTTGGTGTGCACTGAACTCATCATGGGGAAGAACTGAGTATTGTGTTGTGGGTGTTTGTAGGATTTACTGTTAAATTATCGCATGTACAGTGCATGGTGGAGAGCCGAATCTACAGGCCTAGACCCTGCTTTACCATGGTTAAATTAGGACCCCCTTCTTGAGAGTTGTCTGGCTAGACAATAATCCCCAGTCATGTTCTAAGGCTTCCTTTCTATACTGGCTTGTAGGAAAAGCTACCTCCAAAAGGTGGCACCAGAGAGCTGTATTGCATGTCGTTCGTTCCTTCTTCCCCGGATTCCCAGCGAACCATAAAATGACCTATAGGTCTCCATTAGCTTGTGTGCTCCTTACTGGAGTCTAGTATTTTTCAATGCTCAAGCACTCAACTCAAGCAACGAACCCCATTGAAATGAATGGGAGACTCGAGCAGTTATCCAGGTACTCCCTGCTTGGCAGAGCGGAGGGTGCCTGGTTAACTTTTAAGAGAATCAAAATTTCAACAGAGAAGGCGGGTTGGGGCTTGCTTGAGTATGAGTATTGCAGTCGTAATACAAATGTAGTTATGTTATAGTCAATTGAAAATGCCCTTAGCAAGTGTAGGAACAGAATTCCTTTAAGGGCCCACTGACCTCCTCTTTGTATAGCACCATGGTCTATGCTCTTTATGCAGCACCTACAACACTATGCAAACAACAGGATTGGATGATTTGGGCTTCCTGGACCTCCAGCCACAACCAGGTCTTAAAGTGTATCTGTGACCGCTGGCCGCCTACTAAGCTGGTGGCACTGCTGGATGGATCAATAAATGATGGATCATTCAGAACATATCTTTGTTGTCTGTGTTTCAATAAAGAAAAAAAAATTATGTCAACAGTGTCAAAAAGGCGGAGCCTATTATTCCCACGGGTCTAGTGCTGCTACACCTTACATTTAGCCTTCATTTACATTAACTCCTTAAACTTACCCTCCTGGCGAGCAGGGTTTTCTATCTTCTTAAAGAGTCACTGTCGTGAATTTCGTTTTGCAGAAATCAATAGTTCAGGCGATTTTAAGAAACTTTGTAATTGGGTTTATTAGGCAAATATGCCATTATCTGCATTTAAAAAGCCTTTTCCCAGGTCCTCCCCTCCCTCCTCTTCTTTCTGTCATCCACTGCAAAAAATCTGGAAATTGTGACTTGTTGCATCAGACACAACTCTGTCGGTTCAATAGAGAGGGGAGGGGGGGAGAGGGAGTTAGCCGGCAGCAGAAAGCAGATAACAGAGGATTACAGGCACGGAGCTGGGTGACAGCTGTAATCAGAGCTCAGAGAGGTCAGTGGTGACTGTCAGAGGAGATAGAGGGTGATGCTGCTGTAGATTAACTCTTTGGTGTCCTGTTTTGGTGTTTTATTTCCCTCTCTTCATATGAGAACAATGAAGGCAGGATGGAGAGCTTCAAACTGCTTTTTCATTAAAAAAAAAAAAAAAACATTTACAAATTTTCTTAAAATCGCCTGGACTATTGATTTCTGCAAAAAAAAAAAAAAAACAAAACAACAGTGACACTTAAATGGTACGTTTACACAGGCAGATTTATCTGACAGATTTTTCAAGCCAAAGCCAGGAACAGACCATAAACAGGGAAAAGGAAAGACTGAGATTTCTCCTTTTTTCAAATCCATTCCTGGTTTTGGCTTCCAAAATCTGTCAGATAAATCTGTCTGTGTAAACACACCCTAAGTCTGCAATGAATCTAGGTGGAACACTGCTGCAACTTCTGGTTGGTTGAGCGGAGCAGTTTCCACTCAGCCAATCAGCTGCAGCAGCTGTGTCCCACTCAGCCACTGATTGGCTGTTTGATTGCAGATGAAGAAGATAGAAGATGCCGCCTCCAGGAGTGTAAGTTTAACCCCCCAACAGAGCACAGTCTAGCCCTTAGGGGATTAGCAGGGATGGTATGCTCCCCAGGGGTCAAGCTGTGCCCAATATGCTGTACTAAGCTCACTGTGCCCAGCCCAGCAAAGATGGGGTTAAGTAGCCACCTCCTTGGTGGGGTGAGCACAGTGTGCTTGTTAAGGATATCATATTTTGTATACTTGTGAAGCCATCACAATATGGCGCTGATCTCAGTCTAAACACAAGGCCTGCTCAGCCAATCAGTGAGGCATTTCCAGTGGTGCGCCCGCTGATTGGCTGAGCAGGCCTTGTGTTTAGACTGAGATCAGTGCCATATTGTAATGGACACACACCTCCTTGGGTCGAGACAGCAGAACCGGGCACTGCTGGAGTGGAGGAAACTGGTGTTCTTTTACTCCAGCACATTTAACTGTAAGATAATTCCTTGAACGGACCTGACTGTAATATACAAATTTATGCTACAATGTGCTATTTATAGGATGCATGTAGCAGCTGAGCGCTGTGTCACACTACCGCTACTGGCATTAGGATATTACAGTATATACCCCTGTATATAGGAAATTATATCTGGCAGAGAGGGAAGATAATGCGGAGCATCTCCTGTGCAGGTGTGAAGACAGATGGCACTGACTGCAGACAGAGGAGCACCGAGCGCAGAGCCATATTGCATCAGGCAGGTGCAACCAATTCTCCCTAGGATTGTGCTATGAGCTAATGTGGCTCCATTCCACGATGGATGGCTCTCAGGCTTAATATGATAAGACCAGAGCGAATGGACATAAACCCTACATAACGCGCTAATTACCTGTTATTTATCCGACAATCAATTTAGTAAGCCGTGAAATAGACATATTAATAGAGCGCTGCTCCGGCTAATTACATGTGACCGGACGCCTCAAGACCCATTGTGGAGATTACACCGCTCTGCAGAAGCTGGAAGACAATTTATTATGTTTTATTCTATAAAAAAAGAGGCAGGAAAGTAGGTTTAACCCCTTCATGATCAAAGATGCACGGATGTCCGAGTCTATAGTTTTTAGGGTAGCTTCACACGTACCGTATCGCACCAGATTTTCTGCTGCGGATCCGCAGCAGATTTGACTAAATGAATGAATATATAATATATATATATCTGTTGGACGTACTTCGGGTGGCGTCCTCGACAGTAACAGGAGATTGCAGAGGAAGGACAGCTTGCCAAGGGCACAATCGTCAGTGCTTCTACAGTCTCCATGGCCAAAAAAGCCAAAGAAGCAGGCGTACCGCAGTCCAGTCGGACTAAGATAATTGCCTGGCACTGATTCACATACCCTTTTCCCATTTTGAAAGTGAGGTGTGAAGCTCCTGTATGGCTGAGCCCGATTACCCTATCATGCTCCGGGGAGACCAATGTCCGTCACAGCGCTCTCCTGCCTTTGAGGCAAGGATGAGCGAGACTTGGACAAATGTGATGCTAAATGTTGGTTTTCGTATTATACTATAACGGTTCCTGTATGTAAGGTTCTTCTTGTTTGACACCACTTAGATGATACATTATGTACTTCCTATTTGAATTGCTACCTCATTACCCTCTTCTTCTTTTATTATGTCTCTATTGCCCTTACTCTTATATCTCTAGACAGTTATTTCATTTGATGTTGGATCTCCTCTGGTCTGTGCTTTTGCTAATGTGATTCAGGTGCACCACGGCCGCTCCTACTGTCATGTGTTGTACGGCTGAGTATGCGGGCCTTGGCCTTCTTTGCAGGCATACTCAGGTAATACAATATCTGTGCTGTGTGGGTCATTAGGAATGGGAAGAAGTGAAGTCCGTAGCCCATTAGTCGACCAGTCTTGGAGTTCTTATTTGCTCCTTTGGCTGGGGGACATATTTCAGCTTATGTAGTATATTCGTTGGGTATAGTTGGGGTGGTTGTTTGGGTGGGAGGAAGGAATGCTCATGGTCCACCAGAGTTCTTACTGTTACCTTAGTTAAGCATTCTTTAGTACAATGGTTTGTGTGATTTTGTGGAACGTTAGGGGGCTTTGCTCCTCCACAAGAAGAACATGGTTTTGCGCCACCCAAATAGGTTATCCCCAGATGTAGTTTTATAACAGGAGTCTCACCTAAGCAAATATAACTTATTTCGGTTCCACAAAGGTTGGGTGGGAGGAGTACATGGATCTTTAGCTGTCGACCACAAAGCCTTTCTGTTTCCCAAATCCTTTGGGCATGAAGTGGTACGGACCTGGTCAGATGCAGAGGGGAGGGTGTGTAAGATGCATATTAGGACACCAGCTGAGGATTTATTAATTGTTAATGTGTATGCTTACAATGATGCCAATTCCTCCTTTTTTATTACTCTTGCCTCAAACTTGACTCAAGACCCTGTGACGCACAAGATAATAGGAGGTGACTTCAACTCGGTGATGAGTCACATGGAGGACAGGAAATCCCATAGGCAGTCATCAGATCCTCCTAAGACCTTTCTTCATGGGCACAGACGGTGGGTGCTGTTGACTTGTGGAGATGGCTCAATCCAGATGCCAGGTAGTACTCTCATTTTTCTCACCCACACAACTCATGGTCTCGGATTGACTGCCTCTTCGTATCTGATACTCTCTTATATCTCTCAAAGATGGAGGATCTAATTATATCAGACCATTCGCCTGTGCTCATGAGCTTACGTGATACTATCCCTAAGGGGACGGATTATATCTGGCGCTTCCCTATGGGGTTGTGTAGAGATGAAAGCTTTCAGTCTTTTCTAAAATTGTGATGGACGGAATACGCGGCTGACAATGCAATTCATACATCTGATCCGCAACTTTACTGGGAGACGGCTAAAGCAGTCTTGAGGGGACGCATAATGGCATATGTTTCTAATATTAAAAAGAAGACAGCAGAAATGCAGCAGCTTAAAGTGCATAGTGATGCCTTACGAAAGGCCTACACTTCCTTCGTGGCAGCTCTGTCAGCTGATACTAAATAGCAATGGCAATCGGTTAAATCTGTATATGAAAGTTGGTTGGTGCGCAAGAAGAAATTGCATAGGTCCCAGTTTGAGGCTACCTTGTCCAAGCACTGCAAAAAAAACTGGGAAACTGTTGGCCAAACTAGCTAAAGGCCCACACACTTTACATCACATCCATTCTCTTAAACATAGAGATAGATTTTATTAGATGATGTCTTGAGGGCTTTTTATGAACAGCTTTATACAGAGCCCCCCCCCCTCCCCCCCCCAGGCGGCACAGATTTCGGAGTTGTCTTAGTGTTTTGGGTAAATTTTACTGAAATCTCCCTCTAAGTACAAGGCAGGGGCGCCTGATAACAACCGTGTTCAAAAAATCTGATTAAAAATGTGACGATGGCATCATAAATCATATGGGAATATAATACATTTGGCACATCTTTCCATAGGGGAAAAAGTTGCAAAGTAGAAAATTTTAATGGATAAAGCAGAAATAATAAATTCTCCCTGATGTATTTCATATCCACGGTTGCAGAGTCTGTTGTGGTTCAGCAGCAACTGCAAAAAATATGCAAAATCCTCAACAATGTAATTTAATTGCAGATTTGTTATGATTTTGACATCCCCATTTAGGGTATGTTCACACTGAGGAATAGGCGAGGATTTTTAAGCTGAATCCGTGCTTAATTTTAAGTACAGAGCAATGTCCCATTGTGTTCAATGGGATTTCTGTTCTGTTGTTCATACGGCGGAATTTACCTGCGGAATGTTCTGCCATGGATCCACTTTTCGTCCAGCGAATTGACATGTTAAACACAGCAATCACTAAGCTCAGGAGACCAGCAAAAAAAAAAAATCAAATGGAGTACTCCACTGATACATTGCCCCCTATAAATTTAAATGTGCAAAAAAGTGGCCTGTGGAGGCTCAGTTCCGAGTCTCAAAACATGGGAATGGCCAGATATCCCTCCAGGGGAGGAAAGCCTGTTGCCAAGGGGGTGACTCCCAGTGGGGAGATCACCAAGCCACCCTATGTAGACCCTTAAGTCCCACTCAGTTGCGAGTATTGGAACATAAATAGGGAAATACCAGGGTGGCCCCTTTTACGTCAAAGTCTAACTCTGTGGTGAGTATTGCGACATGACAAGGGTTTACCAAGCCAGGCATCCATCCACAGACAGCTGAGTATTTGCCCCTCATCAGTGTGGAGTAGGATTCTGGCTAACAGGGATAATGAAAAATAGACCAACAAAACACAGCAATCACTGAGCTCAGGGAGACCAGCGGAAAAAAAAAGAATCAAATGGAGTACTCACTCAAGAGTCTCCACTAAAACATTGCCCCCTATAAATTTACATATGCAAAAAAGTGGCCTGTGGAGGCTCAGTTCCTAGTCTCAAAACACAGGACTAGCCAGATATCCCTCCTGGCGAGGAAAGTTAGAGAGTTAGACTTTGATGTAAAAAGGGCCACCCTGGTATTTCCCTATTTATGTTCCAATACTCGCAACCAAGTGGGACTTAAGGGGCTACGTATCCGGGTGGTTTGGTGACCTCTCGATTTATTCTTCCATTTCTGGCTAATTCCTCAGTGTGAACATACCCTAAGAATGCATTCACACGTAGTGTGTTTACAGCAGATTTCATGTTATGAGTATTGCAGAAAATCCGCTGCAATACTCTTTACCACTATAGTCTATGGCTGTCCATTCTCTCAGTGGATTTTCATTCCACTGCGAGAATGTAGTGACAGCCATAGTTAACTACATAGCTACTATGCCATTAGAAATAATAAACAGCCTATGCTTATTTGCCGCACTCCCTTGTCATCATTAAGAATGCCCCGGGCAGTATTATTCCTGTTCATCACCTGAGTGAACACTGCACAGGTGTCTTAACGATCCAACGCATGAGCAGTGTTCACACAGGTGATGAATAGGAAAATCCTGTCAGGGGCATTCCTAATGATGAAGAGGGCGGGGAGGAGGGACAGAGGAGCAATGCAGGTCTAGGGCGCAGACACTCTAGGCCACGGCAATTTGACACAGGGCTGCAAGTTTAAAATTAGTTTTTTAGGACAATAACTGCATCACCTGCCAAACGGACCCCAGGAGAGATCTTGGATTAAAAGCAGCTATCCGGGGTCAGATTGGTTTGGGGGGGGTCAGATTGTGGGTACAGAGTCGCTTTAAATGCATCTTCTCAAAGAGGTTTCACTGTATTTATAATCATAGAGTAACTTGGAGAGTATAATCATGGAATCATAGAGTAACTTGGAGAGTATAATCATGGAATCATAGAGTAACTTGGAGAGTATAATCATGGAATCATAGAGTAACTTGGAGAGTATGATCATGGAATCATAGAGTAACTTGGAGAGTATGATCATAGATTAATTTGGTAGAAGCGTGGTCTACTAAATGGGAGGTCCTCTCAAAAAAGGAGCCGATACACAGGATATAGAGGAGGTGAAAATCGCAAGAAACTCTGGTCTGGATCGTCTGGTCTTCTGGAGAGGTTTTCTACTCCTTTTCCCCTATGTTTTACTCTTTATGTATCTTCAATAACCTTCCTTTCTTTAGTCTCTGATTAATGGATGCTGGGATTGAAGCCGGATCATCCATTTCCCATATTGGATCTGAAGCTTGGACAACACATGCCTGTCGATGATGAATTAAGAGGAGAATTCCAAAGTCCAGCTGGGATTAGTTTATGCAGCATTATTTTATATTGTTATCACTGTCTACATATTTGTCCTGTCACCGTATATCTAAAAGTTTACATTTCCATTAGTCTAATGCAAAGAAGCAATCAATAAGGTTCAGGAACACAACCCAGGGGTGTCTGATTGAGATGGGTGTGGAGGGACGGAGCTGGCCAAGAGCTTTGGCAGGCCGGAGCGTTTCTCCCCCCTGTGTGGCTGCGAGCCCTTGGCCTGTGAGCGCACACTTCAGCTTCTCCTGACAGCACATCCACTTAATTCCGAGAGACAGCGGCCAGATGGGAATGGTTACCCTTGGCAAAGGTAAAGCCGTAGCTATTGGGATCAAAGACAAGTGAACGTGGGGAGAGGTTTAATAAGAAAGAAAAAAGTGCAAATGCGAAATGAGGAGAGTTACGAGTGAAGACAAGGAAGAAAAAATGACGAGAGGAAGGAAAAATTTGCAAATGGTTCTTGGCGTTGGCTTTAATAATTGCTGAAATATAAAATCATTACTAGAGAAGAAAGCTTTGCATTGTCAACGTTTTAGAGAGTCTAGGCGGCCATTTGTGTTTTTTGTGTGTGGTAAAATTGGTAAACCACCACCAACGTCATATCTTATCTGTAGAATGGGTTGGGGCATTGCTAATACCAGATGAATGTTTCCCTTCTCTGATGTCAGTATAAACCTGAGACAGCATTGACTCGCTCACCAGAGTGCCAGAATTTCCTCCGATAGGCCTAGGCTATGACAATGTAATGGTCCTAAGGTAAGTTGGGGGTAACCCCATTTGGAGCCAACCCTTGCCAGTAGGGTTAAAAGTTGATAAAAGTGCTAGAGCCTAACATTGGATTGAGGGACTGCACCCTTGACGCAAGAGTTGAAGCTGAGTATAACATTGGCTGCCCAATTCCACCGGCATTCTGCACCTCCTGGTTACCTTCACTTGTTGTGTCTTGTGCTGCCCGCTATTTATACCTATGACTGCAGGGTGTGTGCATCTTCCCGTTCTGCCTCTTTAAGGGCCAGCACCCACACCTAAATCCTTCCTCTACTTATCACTAATCGTCTCTTGCGGCAGATTTGGCCATCAGTCTAGCGCAGGGGTGGGGAACCTTTTCCCTGTCGAAGGCCAGTCGGGCATTAATAAAATCATTTGAGGGCCATATACTGTGCGTGGCAATTAGTAGCGTGGGTTTGCAGCACCCGGGGCATGGCAAAGTATTGTTCCTCTGATGCCCCTGCTATTGTAGCTAACCCTCTGTCATGCCTCTAGTACCTGATGTGAATCCTTAGTGATGCCCGGTAGCAAGAGTTAACCCCCAGTGATGCCCCTGGTAGTCCTAATAAACCCCCAGTTATGCCCCTGGTAGTCCTAATAAACCCCCAGTGATGCCCCTGGTCACTGATGTTAACCCCAGTGATGCCCCTGGTAGCTGTTGTTAACCCACAGTGATGCCCCTGGTGGCTGATGTTAACCCCTAGTGATGCCACTGGTAGCTCTAGTTAACCCCTTATTGATGCCCCTGGTAGCTCTAGTTAACCCCCCAGTCATGCCCCTGGTAGCTCTAGTTACCTCCCCCCCGTCATGCCCCTGGGGGCTCTAGTTAACCCCCCCAGTCATGCCCCTGGTGGCTCTAGTTAATTCCCAGTGTCTGTCTCAAATAAAAAAATAAACATCCCACTCACCTTTCCTCCGCTCCCACGCTGCCCAGGTCCTCTTTCCTCTTTTTTCTAGCCTGTGCCCGTCTTCTCCTGCAGACGGCGCAATGAAATGACGTCATTGCGCGTGGCCCGCAGGAGAAGGAAGACGTGCAACGCTTTGGTGGGGAAGAGGAGGGCTGGATGCGACCTGCGGGCCGGAGGTTCCCCACCCATGGTCTAGCGTATTTGGGGCCATCTAGAACTACCACCAACAGATCATGTCAGTGGTGATAGTGGTCGGGCAGTGATTTTCCATCATGCCTGATCCGTATGTCCACTGACATCCTCTTAGTTTCGAGAGATAAGCCACATTAAGAGCTGTAGCAACACTAGACCTTGCCAAACATTCTTGTGTATCGGGTGTGAGATATAACTGAGTGTATGAGGTGCCTTTAGGAGTATCCCAATGTTAAAACGGCTGAGTAGTAGACTGGGTATGCACTTGTTAGACCTTTTACCCTTGCATATGTTATTCAAGTATATGATAGCCATCAAGCACTGAGAACCTTCATTTGTTTTTTTTGTTTGTTTTTTACACCAGTGAAGTGGTCTCCATTACCACCAGCGTGCAACCATTGTCATTGCAGGGGTTAACTCCCAGGCTACTACCCGCCATCAGCTGGCCCTCATACAGGAGGATCCACATATAACCTGCATATGAAAAATATATCATACAGATTGGAAACCTGAAGAATAAGATAAAAGCCGTCTTCAATGGAAGATGATAGCTTCAGATCTGTAAAGGGTGTTCACGAATACTTTCTGCCACGACGGTTAAAAGTCATGTCACATCCTTTATGCACGCTGCTCCAGCATCTTAGAAGACGCAAGAAACCTTTCTTGTCTACTGTAAAGGAGACTAAGTTCCTGTGAGTTAACAGTATTGCATCTTCAATGCCGGGGCCCTTTACACTACAAAGCAATGCAAGACTGGATGGAAGGGATCGCCCACATCTCTTCTTAGAACAGATCATCAACATCCGACAGAGTGACAGAGTGTATGATCTCTCACCTAGCCGCAGAGGTTTTTAGAAGATGTAGGTAAAGTTATGGAGTTTGTGGTACATTTAAAGGGATATTGACATCTTAAAGGGAACCTGTCATCATGGAAATGTTATCTAAGCTATTGGCATCATGTTATAGAGCAGAAGGAGCTGAGCGGATTGATATATAACTTTATGGGAAATATTCAGTATACTTGTAATTTATTGATTGAAATCTTTGATGCTAAAGAGTCCTGTCCATTGAGAGACACCGCCCACTGGACTATTTAACATCAAATGATCAGGGTTTTCAAATCAACAGGCTAAATCTTTTCCCATAAAGTTATATATCAATCCGCTCAGTTCTTCCCGCTCTATAACATGATGGTGATAGATTAGATAGCATTGTCTTGGTGAAAGATTCCCTTTAAAAAAAGAATGCTATATAATAATTACTTTGATTACGAAGGGTCCAACCTCTGGGTTCCACACTGGTGCTGGCAATGAATGAACATAACCCCAACTGCTTGAATAGAGCTGTGCTGCAGTTCTCTTCATAGCAGGTGCTGCTTATACAGCGAAGATGTGGGTGGCATCCCCACCCACCATATTCTAGAGTGTATTAACCCTTTCATTTTCTTACAGTCTATGTTGGGCTTTGCATGGGCTACTGGTGAAGGCCAATAAAATTTAGCTGGAGCAGAGCTCAGTCTCATTGTATGGGCACCATCACTGTGCCCAAGCAGCAGCACCCATGGTTATAATACACAGCCAGCACCATGCTGCAACTGACCGGCTATGATCCTGGAAGTTTAACCCCGTAGATCCTGAAATGAAAATCCTGTTAGATTAACCTGATCGGTTTTTATGAGGAGGTGAGGTCAAAAGGGGATCAAGGAGATTCAATATATGGGGTGTCAAATATTTAGACTTTTTTTTTTCAGAGCATTTGATACTGTGCCACATAACAGGCTGATATATAAAATGGAAAACCATGGGATGGGCGAACTTGTGCATGTAAGGGTAGGTTCACATTAGGATTTTGCTATGCGTTGAACGTATCCGTTCTATGGGGAAGGGGGAGGGGGGGGGAAGAAGATGCAAAACCAGATGCTGTTGGTAAAAACGGATGCTGTTGGTAAAAACGGATGCTGTTGTATGCTATACATTTTGATCAGTTCCCCCCCCCCCCCTCAAAAAAAAAAAAAAAAAAACTTTTTTTTTTTACATTTTGTAGTGTACACAAAAACATGGTTGACCCCTTTTTTCTGACTTTTCCAAAACGGATACAGTGAGACAGATTGCAAAATTGTGTTGTGAACCAAGCCTTACTGGCTTTGTAATAGAGGGTGGTTATTAATGGGACATACTCCAAGTGGGTCACTGTTACTGGTGGTGACTATAGTGCCCATAAAGAGTATTACAATTTGGGTAGAGGTGGGAAGAGGTGGCTGAGGGGGTGACCAAATAGCTATGTATAAGTATATCAGGGCGCAGCGCAGAGATCTCTCTCATGATCTATATATATATATATACCCAGGACTGTATCTAACAAGGGGACATCCTCTTCGTCTAAAGGGGAAAAAGTTTCTACCCCGGCACAGCGGGGGAATATTTTCTGTAACAGCAAGACAATTGAAGTCTCTATAGATTCTTTACTCTAACAGCAGTGAGACTATGGAACTCTTTAAAGATTCTTTACTCTAAGAGCAGTGAAACTATAGAAGCCTCTATAGATTCTTTACTCTAAGAGCAGTGAGACTATGGAACTCTCAATAGATTCGTTACCCTAAGAGCAGTGAGACTATGATAATCTATAGATTCTTTACCCTAAGAGCAGTGAGACTATGGAAGTCTCTATATATTCTTTACTCTAAGAGCAGTGAGACTAATGTTTTTTTTTTAATGTTTTTATTTGTATAGCGCACACAGATTCCGCAGCTCTTCACCTATCTTTATGTTTTTGGGGGGTTTTTTGGGTGTGAGAGGAAACCGGAGTACCCGGAGGAAACTCACGCAAACACAGAGAGAACATACAGTACAAACTCTTTGCAGATGTTGCCCTTGGTGGGATTTGAACCCAGGACTCCAGCGCTGCAAGGCTACAGTGCTAACCACTGAGACACCGTGCTGCCCACTATGGAAATCAATAGATTCTTTACTGTAACAGCAGCGAGACTATGTAACTCTCTATAGCAGGGGTGGGGAACCTCCGGCCCGCTGGCCGCATCCGGCCCCTGACACCTCCGGATGTGGCCCGCGGCTCCCCTGTGACATGCGCCGCTCTGGAGGAGAAGGAGCCGACACACACGGCATCCTCCTGTGTCTGTGACAGCTGCCAGGAGGATGCTGTGAGTGCCGGCTCCTTCCCCTCAGAGCGGTGCACATCTTCTGACTCCTGCCCTCCTGTGACGTGCGCCGCGCTGGTGAGGCAGGAGCTGGCACAGACACAGGAAGATGTGTTGTATGCCGGCTCCTGCCTCACCAGCGCGGCGCACGTCTTCTTACTCCTGCGGGCCGCGCGCGATGACGTCATTTCACCGCGCGCCGCCTGCAGGAGAAGACCGGCACAGAAGAGAAGAGGGAGAAGAGGACCTGGACAGCGTGGGAGCGGAGGAAAGGTGAGTGGGATGTTTATTTTTTTCATTTGGGGCAGACACTGGGGGTTAACTAGGCCACCAGGGACATGACTGTGGGGGGGGGGGGGGGGGGGTTAACTAGGCTACCAGGGACATGACTGGGGGGTTAACTAGGCTACCAGGGACATGACTGGGGGGGTTAACTAGGCCACCATGGACATGACTGAGGGGTTAACTAGGCTACCAGGGACATGACTGAGGAGTTAACTAGGCCACCAGGGACATGACTGAGGAGTTAACTAGGCCACCAGGGACATGACTGAGGAGTTAACTAGGCCACCAGGGACATGACTGAGGAGTTAACTAGGCCACCAGGGACATGACTGAGGAGTTAACTAGGCCACCAGGGACATGACTGATGGGGGTTATTTAGGCTACCAGGGACATGACTGATGGGGGTTATTTAGGCTACCAGGGACATGACTGAGGGGTTAACTAGGCCACCAGGGACATGACTGAGGAGTTAACTAGGCTACCAGGGACATGACTGAGGAGTTAACTAGGCCACCAGGGACATGACTGGGGGGGTTAACTAGGCCACCAGGGACATGACTGAGGAGTTAACTAGGCTACCAGGGACATGACTGAGGAGTTAACTAGGCCACCAGGGACATGACTGGGGGGTTAACTAGGCCACGAGGGACATGACTGAGGAGTTAACTAGGCTACCAGGGACATGACTGAGGGGTTAACTAGGCCATCAGGGACATGACTGAGGAGTTAACTAGGCTACCAGGGACATGACTGAGGAGTTAACTAGGCCACCAGGGACATGACTGAGGAATTAACTAGGCTACCAGGGACATGACTGAGGGGTTAACTAGGCCACCAGGGACATGACTGAGGAGTTAACTAGGCTACCAGGGACATGACTGAGGAGTTAACTAGGCCACCAGGAACATGACTGGGGGGGTTAACTAGGCCACCAGGGACATGGCTGGGGGGTTAACTAGGCTACCAGGGGTATCACTAAGGATTCAAACCAGATACAAGGGGCACCACAGAGGGTTAACTACAATAGCAGGGGCATTAGGGGAACAATACTTTGCCTTGTTCGGGTGCTGCAAACCCCCGCTACTAACTGCCGCGCATGGTATAACATTGAGTGCGGCCCTCGAATGATTTTATTAAGGCCCGACCGGCCCTCGACATGGAAAAGGTTCCCCACCCCTGCTCTATAGATTCGGAACTATGGAACTCTCTGCCAAAAGGAAGTTGTCTTGGTGAGCTCAATAAGAGATCAAAAGTCTGGTTACATTTCTAGAGTATAATATTATTACAGGTTATAGTCACTAGATTCTAGAGAAGATTCACTGCTCCTAGATTTCGATTATCATGCAAAAAATTATTATATTGTTTGAATTCAAATCGTTTCGTGTGTATGCAGGCAACAACCAAAAATTTGTTGGTGCGTCGTTTATCGCACCTTTTCAGCTGAACCTGTAATCATTGTTAATCATTCGCTAAATGTGCACATCACTCGTTCTTTTGCTGGGATCAGATGGAGTAAGTGATCATAGTAATAATCATAACTGACGACTATCGTTATTGTGTTATGGTGAACAATTTCAGGTCGTTCCCAAAAGCGATTATTTGTGATTGTTCGCTTGGTCTAAGAGGACCCTAACAGGCCGAACTGGATGGGTGGGGGGCTTTTTTTTTTGAAGCTTTACAAACGTTGTACCTATGGTCATAGTTACTTAGTTGTTGACTTGTTTTCCATGATGTCAGCGGACCACAGAGGTCGTCGCCTTTGGCTTGCCTGGACGTGCACACTAAGGGCAATCTTATGGGAAAATACAAAGAATCAGGCTGGAAAATCTAACCTGGATAACCCCCCTTCCTGCCGGTGCCCAGAGGCCGGACGGTCCATAGATCCTATCAGTAATATCACCTATGCTGCTACGGTTTTTCAGTATTTTTATAAAACAGGTAAAATATTTTATTGCCTCCAAATCATAAAGAAGTCTTCTGATCCCAGTACACCTTATAGGAGGAGGATTAAAAGGGTTGTCCAGAGAAAATCTTTTACTTTCAAATCAACTGGTGTCAGAAAGTTATATAGATTTGTAATTTACTTGTATTAAAAAATATCAAGTCTTCCCATACTTATTAGCTGCTGTATGTCCTGCAGGCAGTGGTGTTTTATTTTCAGTCTGACACAGTGCTCTCTGCTGACATTTCTGGCCGAGACAGGAACTTTGTCTCAATTTTATATGAATCCCTATAGAAAACCTCTCCTGCTCTGGACAGTTCCTGACATGGACAGAGGTGGCAGCAGAGAGCACTGTGTCAGACTGAAAATAAAACAACATTTTCTGCAGGACATACAGCAGCTGATAAGTATGGGAAGACTTGAGATTTTTCTAATAGAAGTAAATTACAAATCTAAATAACTTTCTGATATCAGTTGATTTGAAAAAAAAATATTTTCACTGGATAACCCCTTTAAGCTAAGTTTCCAGCTAAAGCTTGCTATAAAGAAAGTATCTAAACCAAGACCTTGCCGATGAGTCAACTCCAGTTCCAGTTGTTAAAGGGGTTATTCAGCGATTTTTCTTTCAAATCAACTGATGTCAGAAAGTTATATAGATTTGTAATTTACTTCTACTTAAAAATCTCAAGTCTTCCAGTACTTATCAGCTGCTGTATGTCCTGCAGGGAAAGTTGTTTTCTTTTCAGTCTGACACAGTGCTCTCTGCTGCCACCTCTGTCCATGTCAGGAGCTTTCCAAAGCAGGAGAGGTTTTCTATGGGGATTTGTTGCTGCTCTGGACAGGGATGGCAGAAGAAAGCACTGTGTCAGACTGAAATGAAAACACCACTTCCTGCAGGACACATATAAGGTTCAGCCCCCGCGGTGCTATAGCGGAGGTACGGCCGGTCACTTGCCAGATGGTAAAGTGTGACACCACTCCTGTGGTGATTGGCTGAGATGTAGCCGGACCCTGAGGTGTTGTGTCATGACGCCAGTGCCGGTTGGGCACACAGGTATGATGGCACACCTACTTTTATTTTGGAGGGCCGGTTACATCTTCTTCCTCTGTGGTCAGTGACTTGCTGGGCTTCTGAGAGGTCCCTTGGGCTGTTATCACGTTGGGCCGGAGCAGTGTAGTGACCCTCCCGGACTATTGGTACTGCCACCCACAGAAAGGGGAAATGTCCCAAGGAGTGCATGTATACTGTGCTGGTGCGGGATAAGCAATCACAGAGTCTCTTTACCATAAATAATCTTGTTTACTTTGAAAGAACTAGTGTGCAGCAGAACATACAAATGGGCCTTGACAGGATACGTTACACTTGATAATACAGGATCCAAATCTGTGATAGGAGTATAGCGGGGAGTACAGTCGTGCTGACTGGGTTGCGTGTTGAGAGATAGCAAGAATCAGAGGAGCAGAGAGGAGGATGTCATGAGAGGCCCAACCCAAGTAGTACTGTGCTCTTCCGGGATGTTGGTGGATGAGGTAGGGATAAAAGAATACTTAAGAGAAAATACTTGTGTCCGTGCATCTACCTTGGTCGGAATGAACCACCTGTTGCCTTACCAGTGTCGGGGGACCTGTCCAAGAGGGTGACACAAGCCCCAGACCCCGTTACCTGGGATGAGCAGAATGCTGTGGATTTCCTGCTGACACCTGCACTGCGAGATAGAGTTCATAGGCTTCTAGCAACTTTGCTCTATCCGGATCAGTTCCTAGCTTTTTGCCTTTTGTGGATACTGTCCTGCATTGTGACTCTCCTAGTCGATGGCGAGGGTTGAGATAATCTCTGACGTGTCCTCTCCTGTTAGGGGTTTAACACTGCATAGTGCTCAGTGAGGTTACTTGAAGAGAAAAGGTTAGCTTCATGTGCCTGAGTCTGTTTCTGGACTGCACACTGAGATCGGGGACCGGGCAGAGGGCCAGGGCCCAACTAGATTGCTGTAGAGAGCGTTCTGGCTTGCGTCTTTCCTCTACAAAGTCCAATAGAAAAGACCCTACACTTCCTCTACCCATGTGATTTCCTATCTACAGCTCCCTGTAAGGTGTGATGTGAATGGGTGAAGAGTGCATAAAGAAGAAGAAAAGAAAGAGATGATAGGACAGAAGAAGAAGATACTCCCATAGGTTCACAGATCCATGTGACATATAAGCAAACAATAACCCTTTCCATACTTCAGCCGTGCAGCTACTAAGTACACATACCTACAATAGCGACATCTAGTGGCAAAACTTTATCACTTCTACATCACCACTTACTCACAATAAGTACAGGCTTTTGCGAAGGGTGTAACCAATAGCAACACCCGTGGTGCGACACCACACATACAGCAGCTGATAAGTTTTTATAAGATTTTAAAATAAAAGTCAATTACAAATCTATGTAACTTTCTGAAACCACTTGATCTGAAAGAAAAAGATTTTTGCTGGACAGCCCCTTTAAGGTTCCTCTGAAGTCATCTCTGGGTCCTAGTGATCACATAATTTGGTGGTGCTCTGGAGGATATTATCCAAGACTATCCAGTCCACCACAAGAGGGCTATTGTCTCAAGTATCATATTCCCTCTCCGAGAAGGAGAATTGTCTAGCCAGAAGAAGGAACAGTCAAGCTTTCCAGTACTCAGTATCAGCTGCTGTATGTCCTGCAGGAAGTGGTGTATTCTTTCCAGTCTGACACAGTGCTCTCTGCTGCCACCTCTGTCCATGTCAGGAACTGTCCAGAGCACAAGGAGATTATTTACTTGCCTTGACAATTCTTGACACAGACAGAGGTGGCAGCAGAGCATTGTGTCAGACTGGAAAGAATATACCACTTCCCGCAGGACATAAAGCAGCTGATAAGTACTGGAAAACTGGAGATTTTATTACAAAAGTAATTTACAAATTTACAAAACTTTCTGACATCAATTGATCTGGAATAAATAAATTATTAATAATAATAATAATAATAATAATAATAATAATAATAATAATAATAATAATATAGCTGGAGTACCCCTTTAACTGGTATCAGTAGTATCTGTATCACAGGTAACACCCCCCCCCCCCCCCCCCCCCGACACTTCATCACCCAGTTACAGTTGCCTACATTAGAGACTTTGTCCTATGGACTACTACCCTCAGCTGCTGTGGACTACTCCACCCAGCCTCCTTGTAGGCACCATATATACAAAGCTGCTAGTAGAACGTATTCTGCATAGATTATAACCAGGAGTTGCGGAGCTCGGTTTATCGCGGACTCCGGTGGCATTCAGCCTATTATTGAGGTTGGCAACAAGTGTGGGATCAGGTAGAGGGAAGAGCAGATAACATTCCTCTCCTGCTGTGTAATGTAGTAAGAACATCACTTATGGTGTCTCATACAGTAACTATGTCCTATATTTAGCTCAGTGTCTGTCAATGTGTCCAGGTTTCTGGTATAGACCCCCCCTCCCCCACCCCCACCCTCATATATTAGGACCGTATTGGATGGATTGCAAGAGTCAATGGCAGATTTACATAAATATTACAGCTCTGTATGAACCTCACATATGGATGTCACAATCTCACAACCATTACAGAGATGAGCTGCACTGGATACGCTCTGTCTATTCTTGTAGTCTTGCCGCAAAAATGTGCATTATACAATACTATAATTTAATACCCAGGCTCCCTAAGACCACTGTAATTTATACATCAGCTGCTGCAGAACCTCATAATACACACCTCAGCTGCTGCAGAACCTCATACTACACTCCAGCTGCTGCAGAACCTCATACTACACCTCAGCTGCTGCAGAACCTCATAATACACTCCAGCTGCTGCAGAACCTCATACTACACCTCAGCTGCTGCAGAACATCATACACCTCAGCTGCTGCAGAACATCATAATACACCAGAGATGCCAGAGACTTTATGCTTTCTTTACGCTGTGTTGCCACATTTGCAGTTTTGTTATGTCTAATTTTTTACATACTTAAAGCCTTACTGATTATGTACACTGTGCAGGTATGTCTAAATCGACGGTCTGGGCTTTGTGGTGTGATTAGAATTACCAGGCTTCACTGCAGGTGTTTTCCTTTTATTAAACAATCTGATGAAGCCTGGTAATTCTGATCACACAATGAAGCCTTGTAATGCTGATCACATGATAAAGCCTGGTAATACTGATCACATAATGAGGGCTGGTAATGCTGATCACATGATGAAGCCTGGTAATGCTGCACTTACACTTAACGATTATCGTGCAAATTTGCGCGATAATGATTGAATTCGAACGATAATTGTATGTGTAAACGCAGCGAACGATCAAACCACGAACGAGAAATTGTTCGTTTTGATCTTTCAACATGTCATCAAATCGTCGTTTGCAAAAAATTCGCTGATCGTTCAGTGTAAACAGTCATCGCGCGATACTCCGGCCGCCCGCAGCCCCGCCCGCAGCCCGGCCCCCCGCTCATCCGCAGCCCCCTGCGCCGGCTCGATCGCCACCCCCCGCCGCCGCTCTGATCGCCACCCCCACCGCCGCTCCGATCGCCCCCCTCCGCCACCGCTCCGGGCGACCAATCCCCCACCCCCCCCCGCCGTCGCCGCTCCGGTCGCCACCCCCGCCGCTCTTATCGCCGCCGCCGGCCCGCAGGCATACCTTACCTGCTTCGCGCAGCAGGTCTTCCGACATCCTCAGCTCCGCTCTTTAGTGCACTGATTGGCTGAAGAGGGGAGTCGGGAATTTTCAGCACTGATTGGCTGAAGAGGAGCCGTTTGAAATTCCCGGCTCCCCTCTTCAGCCAATCAGTGCACTGAAGAGCGGAGTCGGGGATGTCGGAAGACCGGAGCAGGTAACGTATGCTCGCGGCGGGGGCGACCGGAGCGGCGGCGGGGGGCGACCGGAGCGGCGGCGGGGGGCGATTGGAGCAGCGGCGGGGGTGGCGATCAGAGCGGCAGCGGCGGGGGGGACTGGAGCGGCGGCGGGAGTGGCGATCAGAGTGGCGGCGGTGGGGGTGGCGATCGCAAAACGATTTTTCTGTACGATATATCGTACCGTCTAAACGCTGATCGTTATGAAAAAAAAATTGTTACTCCGACATCGTTAATCGTACGATCGCGCCAATTATCGTTTAGTGTAAATGCACCATAATGCTGATCACATGATGAAGCCTGATAATGCTGATCACACAATGAAGCCTGGTAATGCTGATCACACAATTAAGCCTGGTAATGCTGATCACATGATGAAGCCCGGTAATGCTGATCACATGATAAAGCCTGGTAATGCTGATCACACAATGAAGCCTGGTAATGCTGATCACATGATGAAGCCTGGTAATGCTGATCACACAATGAAGCCTGGTAATGCTGATCACATGATGAAGCCTGGCAATGCTGATCACACAATGAAGCCTGGCAATGCTGATCACACAATGAAGCCTGGCAATGCTGATCACACAATAAAGCCTGGCAATGCTGATCACATGATGAGGCCTGGCAATGCTGATCACATGATGAAGCCTGGCAATGATGATCACCCAGTCAGTCAATTTATATATAATTGCAGAGCCCACATAATCCATCAGGCTCTATGTGAACAATGCAAAGCAACAAAACTAAGAACTTGGTAACACAGTCTTAGACAAATAAAAAAAAAACTTATTAATAAATAGTCACTTTCTTTAAAAACATAAAATAACATTTTAATCAAATAAAAAAATACATGTGCTTTTCAAACATTTTCTGTATTTTCAATGAAACACACACAAAGAATGTATTTAGGGTAAAGATTCCATATCCATATCTATAACAAGCCTCCCGAGGTCCTAACAACGACGACATGAGACGTCCCCCAAGGTTTATCCAATTATAAAAATCTCTTTATTACATTTATTATCTTTCAACACGTAAAGGAGCACCAGGACTTCTACACATTTCTTGACACAGAGGAACGGATTGACCAGCCAGAGGCCTCCGTGATTTCCTTCACTATTGTTCAAAGGAGAACCAAGAAATGTTGATTCTGCCTGGTTCATTTCTAATGGAAAATGGAAACCATATGTATACGGAGGTACAAGTCAACTAATGTATAAGATGCTGCTATGTAATACACGGGAAAGTTGAAAGGTTACACATGATTGATCCCCTCCCCCCAGTAGGAATATGAAAGATTGATTATCTCACGGCTACATTGGGAAGGTCCCCATCACCGGGCGGACTCTGACGGGAACACACACCGAGACGTGGAGATACTCTGTGGGCCTTCACCATGAGATGCTATCCAGACTATGGAGCAGTGTATGTAACCTGATGAATTAGACAAGGGAAGACCATTAAAAAAATAAATACGAAACAGCTCGGTGGAGGCGAGAGACTCATTTGTCTCTATTGAAAGAATGATGTGAACATTATTTCTCCTGGCAAAGGTCCAAGTGAATTTAAAACCAGTTCGAAACATTACTGGATCACTATCCAAGTTGCTCGGAGACATTAATTCAAGACTCAATAGAATTTCTTACTAGGACTTGACTGCTTGGCACAGATCAGGAGGCATTGGACACCGGCCAGAACGTCCCACATCTTCCAGGAGAACGAGAAAAAATAGATCATGTGGATTTATCAATATATGTTATAGAGATATACATGTGTCCACCCTTAGATTTCATCAAATTTGCTAAGAATTTTAAGTTCTCATTATAAAAGTTCAATATAATGTACAGCTGTGTCCACCCTTACCTTTCCTATGGTTAAACCCCTTAACAAAGCATGACGGGTATACCCATCATGCAGCCGTTAAGGGTAAGCAGAGAGGGCTCCCGGCATGAGCCCTCTCTGCAGCCCGCAGTCCCCAGTTGCTAAGTGCAGCTGGGGACCGTGGGTATTAGCCGGTGCGGCCGATTGCCGCTCCCGGCTAATTAACTATTTAAATGCAACTGTCAAAGCTGACAGCTGCATTTAAGTAGTATCTGTTCCCCTCTCCCTGGTGGCTAGTGGGGGATCTCCCCCTCGCGATGCGATTGCAGAGGGGTGATCCCTTGTACTGAGCTGGCCGGCTTGGCACTCCATGTGTCTGGTCTGCTGCAGACCAGTATAAAAGAGCAATGATGTGATGGATCAGTGCTCTATTATATACACAGCATTGATCTCAATGGGAAATAAGTGCTGTGTATATAGAAGTCCCCCAGGGAGATCAGTGCTGTGTATATAGAAGTCCCCCAGGGGGCTTCTAATTAATGTATGTGAAAAAAAATAAAGTGTTTTTATTAATAAAAAAAATCCCCTCTCCTAATAAAAATGTAAATCACCCCCTTTTCCCATTTTATAAATTAAAATAAATAAATAAACATTGAAAAACAAACAGGTTTGGTACCACCGCGTGCGCAATTGCCCGAACTATTAAATTATCACATTCCCGATCTCTCACCATAAACGGCGTAAGCGCAAAAACCTGCCATAGTGCAAAATTTGCACTTTTTTGTTTACATCAAATCCAGAAAAGATGTATATTTCAAATCTATATAACTTTTGGAAACCAGTTGATTTAAAGGAAGAAGATTTTCGCTGGAGTGCCCCTTTAAGTAACTGTTATGTCTGGGTTTGTCCATCAGTGGTGTAAGTGCCCATCAGCGTCCTGGAATTTTGAGCGGCTTGTCCATCACTGCAGGTACACCCAAAGGAGTCATAAGGAAAGTGGGGCGACAATGCCTAATGGTTCACCTAGTGTGATATTGGTGGAAGAACTGGTATATAGCCCTATGTCCTATGTCTATATGATGTTTTTCAGGACTTCCTAGGGCTACATCCAACTTTTTGGGCCAATGGTATTTAGATGCTGAACGATCAGACTCGAGCATGCTCCAGTTGACCTCTAGTAGCGGTCTAGTTCAGTGGTGGGATTTGGCCGGTTCTTTATTAGCCTTTCACACCAATTCCATTGTGTCTCCCACTGATGGTGAATGATGGCATTGATGGAACTCCAATCAGAACCCCCAGTGATATTGTGGACAGCCATTACATATTTTTATATAGTATTACATGTAGTCGGTGTCTTATGGGAACAGTGTAGGTGAGAAAGTTTACTGATGGACCTGAGTGTATGTCACCCCCTGCCCAGTGTTATCTAAAACTTTACAAAAAAATTGATTTTTAAATGGCACTGGCCGATCAATAATGGAACCTTAGACCCATTACACAGATACCCTATCAGACACTCTATTTGCACAATGTGTAACATGAAAATGAATGCCTCTTTTCTATGAATTTTCCACTAAACCATGACCCACTGCCCATCCTGCTTCAAGATCTGGCAGATTTGTAGATTATAAAAAGTTTTAGTTCAGTTAATTTAAAAAAATGCAGTCACTGTAGTTTATGAGAGTTTTTTCATAAACTTTTAAAACTTTTAAAATATTTATGTTAAGACTATTTATGATCTGTTTATGATCTGCCTTACAAACTTGGTGTTGGGGTGGCCTGGTTTGACGCTGGGGTGGCCTCGTTTGTCATTGGGGTGGTCTGGTTTGGCGTTGGGGTGGCCTGGTTTGACGTTGGGGTGGTCTGGTTTGGTGTTGGGGTGGCCTGGTTTGATGTTGGGGTGGTCTGGTTTGGTGTTGGGGTGGCCTGGTTTAACATTGGGGTGGCCTGGTTTGACGTTGGGGTGGTCTGGTTTGGTATTGGGGTGGCCTGGTTTGATGTTGGGGTGGTCTGGTTTGGCGTTGGGGTGGCCTGGTTTGACGTTGGGGTGCCCTGGTTTGGCGTTGGGGTGGCCTGGTTTGGCGTTGGGGTGGCCTGGTTTGACATTGGGGTGCCCTGGTTTAGCGTTGAGGTGGCCTGCTTTGGAGTTGACTTTTTCTCTCATTTCTGGTGTTCTTGAGGCACTTTGACCGTTTTTTCAAAACGCAGCATGCTGCTGAGGGTGTGGGTATTTTTTGGCCAACTGTGACATTTTTTCGCCCATATACTTCAATGGGATTGTTCTAGTTGTCTCAAAAAAGCCATTGGTGTACGTATGGCGTTTCTTTTTTTTATTATTATTTTTTTTTTAGCGTTTTTGTCACCTTTTGTGGTCCAGCAGCTAGGTCATGTGATGGCAGAGGAAAAAAAGTTCAGCACACAAAAACGCGTAAACCACCAAAGATGGATGGAAAAAATTGCCATGCGCCACATTTTTTTTTTTTGCCTGAAAAACACCAAACAAAAAGTGTGTGTGAGGGCACCCTTAAAGGGACATTCTTCAAAAAAATTAATTTGGGCGTTAATTATCAATCATATTTTTAATTAGTTTTCAAAAACATTGTCTTTTTTTTTCAGTTTGGGTGTGGGGTTTTGCAGCTCAGTTCAATTGAAGTGAATGGAACTGAATTGTAATACTGCGCACAACCTGAGGACAGGGGTGGCGCTGTTTTTGCGAGAAAGTATCTGTGCTTTTTTTTTTTTAAATTCTGGATAACCCCTTTAATAAATGGTTAGTTAGTTAGAAATAAAGAAATGCAGGAGATTAATGGTGCTCATCCCTACAGAGTCCTCTGGGGGTGAACATCCCCTCTAATCTATTCCTCATCATAAAACTCTTCACATTTTTATTTTCTCATCTTCCTTAAAGTAACCTGGTGAAACCCTCATTTGTCCGATCCATAATCTTCATTCTTATTAGTTTAATGTAGGATAAGGAGCAGCTTGGCAATTACTGCCGATGACTAAAACGTGAAAATTTTACATATCCATAAAAGTTAGTGAAGCTTTAAATAGAGTTCTCCTTAAAGAGTTCCTGGATTTTACAACCGGCTTGTAAATCGACTTCAGAGATAGAGAACGGTCATTTGGCCTTTCACGTGAAGTTATTGGAAATATAATTCCGATTTTTTTTCTAAGTAGTCGTGAATGTATGTCAAGTACGAACATTAGCTAGCAGCGTTTGTACAGAGATGGGTTTAGTGTGCATGTATTGAAAGGGTTAATGCCAGGCTAGTCTGTGTGAATAGCCCAATATAAATCAATGTGATTACATATCCGTAATTACCGACAACTTCACGGGGACGTGTGAATAAGGCCTAAGGGGCAGATATATCAAAGGGTATAAATTATACACTGGTGTAAACTGCCCATAGCAACCAATCACAGCTCAGCTTTCAGCTCTGGTAAAATAAAAGCTGAGCTGTGATTGGTTGCTGTGGGCCATTTACACCAGTGTATAATTTACACCCTTTGATAAATAGGGCCCTAAGAGTTGGTACCAGGAGGTGTCCACTATAGAACTTTGTGTGTACAATTTGTTCTCCGATCTTCCATTGGGTTAGCCTTGTAAGGGTGCGAGGAATTAGGCCCCGTTCACACTGAGCAAGAACTTCGGAATTCTGGAATCCTGCCGTGCTCATTGTGCTGCTTTGAATGAATGAGAGGGCGAGCGCTCCTCCGCAGCCCCCGCTCTCTGCTCAAAGAAGTGACATGTCATTTCTTTGAGCAGAGAGCGGCGGCTGCGGAAGAGCGCTCGCCCTTTCATTCACTCAAAGCACGGCAGGATGGCAGGATTCCAGAATTCCGACGTTCTTGCTCAGTGTGAACAGGGCCTTAGGGTGGGTTTATACTGAGGAATTCTCGCGGATAATGTCCGCAGAATTCTGCAGTCTGTCCGCGCGCACGGCTGCGCGCCTTTCCGCCGGCTCCAAAGGCACCGTTCTATGGGCCGGCGTATTCCGCTATCCGCCGAAAGTGACATGAACGCGGGTTCGCGACGGAATTTTCCTGACGAAAAATTCTGTTGAAATTCTAGAGAAAAATAAAATGTTCGTTTTTTACGGGCGGAATTTCAAGCGGATTCCGCATGCATTTGTACGGGAAATTTGCTCAAAATTCTGCGCGTATTCCGTAGTGTGAATGCACCCAAATATATCACATTTCAAGTACAAATGATAGGATATAAGCTGGAATCCATGGGTTAGAGGACGGACAGTAGTGTAATAACTGGCAGCGTATACAGGACGCATACAGACAGGGACATACACAGGGGACGCTTCCTTCTCCTAAATATCTCTGGAATTCAGATAAGTATCTAAAGTTCCTTTGTAATTGCAGCTCCCAGGACCCGATCAATCACAGATTAACTATTTTCTGTCATTAAAGACCATTCATGGCTTATCTCAAGTTCCAAAGTTTTTTCTTTTTGTTACCTGTGATCTGCAGCCCCTTGTCTGACCCCCGCTCTCCATCCTCCTGTCCTGGCTACTGGGTAACCCTGATAAATGGCTCTCCTATCTTATCACCTCTCCATTCCTGTTAGATATTAAGCCTCTGGAGAGCCGGACCAGTCAGTCACTAGGACCAGGCCGCTCCTCATTCATCTCTCCCTTCTTGCTTCTAATGGAGGAAATATTTGACGTTAACAAGCAAGAAATATTTGGTTAATGGTTTTTTTTTTGTTTTTTTTTTGGTTGCCAAGAAATTTTTTCATTATATTTCATCACTTTAGAAAAGGAATGACAGATAGATAAGAGCTCATGTACCCGGCCATGTTCCAGAGTCATAATATGGGCTGGACATGTACAAATGACTATATTATACAGGGATTTTAAAGGGATTTTTCACCACAAATCTTTTTCTTTCAAATCAACTGGTGCCACAAAGTGCCAAAGTTTTGAAATTTACTTCTATTAAAAAGTCTCCAGTCTTCCAGTACTTATCAGCTGCTGTATGTCCTGCAGGAAGTGGTGTATTCTTTCCAGTCTGACACAGTGCTCTCTGCTGCCACATCTGTCCATGTCAGGAACTGTCCAGAGCAGTAGCAAATCCCCAAAGAAAACCTCTCCTTGTCTCCGGAAAGAATACATCACTTTTGTGCAGGGCATGCAACAGCTGATAAGTACTGGAAGACTTGAGATTTTCTTATAGAAGTAAATTACAAATCTCTGGCATTTGCTGGCACCAGTTGATTTGAAAGGGGGAAAAAAATGGTGAACTACCCCTTTAAGCAACATCCATTATGGTGGCCCAACACACACAGTTACCTAAATAATATTATCCAGTATCACCACCTCCTTACAGTGCAATACTTAAAGGGGTACTCTGGAGAGAGAAAAAAATGCAGTGTGCGTTTCCATCCTTACACAAGGCTCTCCGCTGCCACCTATTTAAGACTTGAGACTCTTAAATAGAAGTAACTTACAAATCTATATAACTTTCTGACACTAGTTGACGTGGGGTGTATATATATATATATATATATATATATATATATATATATATATCATACCCCTCTAACTGGTAACTGGTATTTGGTATCTGTATTATCTTACAAATCTGCATAACTTTTTGACACTAGTTAATTTGAAAGAATTTTTTGTCGGAATACCCCTTTAAAACCAGCTTAATTATTGCAGGCATTTAGATCTTTTAGTGCACTTTAAAACAATTCCTTCACCTCCCTTACTCACCTGTTCTCGCTGCATTCAACAAAATCCTATTTAGCCAATCACTGACTGAGACAGGACAGCGCCCCAGTCAGTGATTGGCTGAGCAGGCTGTCACTCTTGTCTCAGGGGTGTCAGCCAGCTCAGCCAATCCATCACGTCTGACCCCTAGCTCCGCCTACATCCTCTGTGTGCCCGATCTGGAGGCCCCCATACACCTTATACCATCGGACAAACCCTCCATCTTCAGGTATACTATAGTATAAAGGTTATGGGACCTTAAGTCATCGGTTTTAGTTCATTTGAAAGGGGTTATCCAGCGCTACAAAAACATGGCCACTTTTCCCCCTCTCTAGATTGGGTGGGGTTTCAAACTCAGTTCCATTGAAGTAAATGGCGCTTAATTGCAAACCACACCTGACCTGGAGAAGAGAGGGGGAAAAGCGTCTATGTCTTTGTAGCGCTGGATAACCTCTTTAATCTAGTGTATATGACCACCTTTTGGGATTGTTACTGATCATATGAACACCGTCACGCACGGCCGGTGCTCTATTCCTTCTCATTGGGACTGCCGAGCATGGCTGAGCGCTGGACTCTCAGGGTCCACTGTCTTTAGAGGGAACTCTGATTTAATAAACATTTTTCTTGTGGTTATATACGTCCTCATTTTCCTAATTTTATTATTATTTGTTTGTTTCAATGGTTTTTTGACAGACGGAAAAACTTCCAATGAAGGACGTGTTGTTATCATTACTTCATCATCAATAGCGCCTAATCGAAGCTTCTAAGTACAAGGAAACAATGGAGGTCCTGCCCTATAGTGGAGATGACTCCATATTGTGGCGTCACATAGGTGCTCTATCTGCTAAGGTCATCTCATGGAGTCAGTATGAGCTTCCTATCTATAGTATTTGGTCAGACGCTCAGTAGTGAATGATTATCCTTATACTTATAGGGTTATGTATACAGCTAATGTCATTCAATCTGACATGAACAGGATCTTGTAGTTGCTGAATTATTAGATATTATAGATTATTGGATGACTAGGGGTATGAAAACTATAGGCAGAACAGTCTGACTATAGTCATTCACTATGATAGGGTGTGACCACTCATGCTGGGCCACATCAGGCCCAGGGACTGTAAGTTACCCCTGTGGGTTCCCACTTATATGGAATATACGGTAGCTAAAAATTATCAACATAGATTATGGTGCCCAAGTATCAAAAACATATGTTGGCCATAAAAACATTGCTCGAGTGCTCAACTTGAGTAATGGACCCCCATTGAAATCAATGGGAGACTTGAGCATTTAACCAGGTGCCCTTGCAGAGTGGGTGGTTAACCTATTCAATTTCATCTATTTCAACCTATTTCAAATTTTTGTATATTTCGCCCCTTGAAGGGATGTTTAAACGATAAAGACAAGAGAAAACCATAAGACACATTAGAACTCTGGCAGTATGCTGGCAATTGCCGATTGTTCAGCTGTCAGTTATTAAAGGGGTATGGCCATCTTTACCCAAGCTCTACAAGGTGCTTGATCGAGGGTTGAGCTTGATCAAACACCTGGATGCCCTATTACACCGAGCGATAATCGCCCAAATAGGCCCAATTCATCCGATTATCACTCTGTGTAATAGAAAGAAAGATCAGTCGATGAAACAATCATTGGCTGATTGTTTCTTTAGGTCCAGACCAGTGATTGGCTGAGCAGCCTGTCTGGGAGAAGACTGGGAACGAGGATAGGTAATGTATACTCTTTGGGCAAGGGCTGCATGGACATCGCTAGCGATGTCTGTGCAGCCCTTGCTAAACGATTATCGGGCCATGTAATAGGCCCAGTAAATGAGCGCAGATCTAGCAGATTGGCGTTCGTTTACAGTATTGATCGGGCCATATAATAGGACCCTTAGACCAAGCATATTCGCTCATCATTATTGCTAGATTTATAATGTTTATCTTGTATGTATTCATTATATTGATGGTAAAATGAGTTGCAGCTTGACTTACTGAATTTCTGGGAACTCTGGGATACACAGAGCTAAAAATATCTCTCATTGCATCATGCTAAATTCTTACTCCACTTTTTCTTTTACAGAGGGAATTCATCATTCAACATAGGAGACTGTTTGTAGTCAGCAGAATGTGTGCGGGACCAAGAGGAGGAGAAGAAAGCTGAGAAGAAGAGACCAGGACCAATGAGAATCTCTCCCTCTCCTGGTGGGGCTGCCTATATATAAGGATTAGAATGGTACAGAAACATATTCATCAGACTTTTTGTTACATCTTTTTATTATCCCCTCGATCCATCTAAAACAAGAAGCAACATTGCAGTCTTGATTTAAAAAAAAAACAAAAAAAAAACGACATTCTGCTATGTTATGTATACAGCTCCTATGAAGACGTATGTGTCTGATCATACAGCTGTAGTACTCAACTCCCTTTACCATTTTCACTTGCCTACCCAGATGTTAAGAGCTGAAATACCACACCCAAAATGTGGACAGGAGTGGCGCTGTTTTTGCAAGAAAGCAACCATGTTTTTGTAACCGCAATAACCCCTTCTTTTTTTTATTTTTACAAATCAACTGGTACCCGAAAGTTATACAGATTTGTAAGTTACTTCTATTATAAAATCTTAAGTATTCCAGTACTTATCAGCTGCTATATGTCCTGCAGGAAGTGGTGTATTCTTTCCAGTCTGACACAGTGCTCTCTGCTGCCACCTCTGTCCATGTCAGGAACTGTCCAGAGCAGGAGAGGTTTTTTGTGGGGATTTGCTACTGCTGTGGACAGTTCCTGAGAGTACTATGTCAGACTGAAAAGTATACACTACTTCCTGTAGGATATACAGCAGCTGAAAAGTACTGGAACACTGGAGATTTTTAAATAGAAGTAATTTAAAAATCTATATAACTTTCTGGTTGATTTGGAAAAAAAAATGCTGGCATTCCCCTTTATAGGAACACTCCAGCAGGCATATCAGCCTGAGGGGGTGAAGAATGATTAGGTGTCTCTGCTTGGTGCCATCTGTGTCATGCACCACACCTTTGGACCCTGCTCTAGGCATAAAAGTCCCCATGTACATTAGATTACATTTTATACTTTGGCATTTGATTACCCATGACTGAAGAAAATGGATGCAGCCATAGGGAGTCCTGGAAAACATGGATATGGACTATGGTCTTTTGCTATATCCATGTTTTTCAGGACTCCCTAGGGCTGCATCCAACTTCTCCAGCCAACAGTATTCAAATGCAAAAGGAGCAGGAAAAGAAGGAGAGAATTAGAGTTGTCTGGTGGAAGGACAATAGATCGCTGATGCTCAGTTCTATCCAGTACTACCATCAAGGTAGATGGGGGCTGTAGAGCCGCTAGAATATTTGCGGCAGTCTCATAAAAGGCTTCTGAAAGTAAATGCTTAGGAGGTATAGTGAGCCCTTCAGAAATAGGAGTCTCCAGGGAAGGCAAAAAGTTGACAGGGGGCGCTGAGGCAAAGTATTGCTATAGTCTTTCATCTACTTGTTGCCACTGCTCTATTGGTATGTAGTGGCTAGACAATATGCACAATAGACTATTATGACCTCCTGTGCCTTAAAGGGGTTGACCGGGGAGGCAAAGACAACTGAAGCATTCTGCTTCTCGACACTCACAGATTTTCCACATCTCGGAATCAAGCCTGCCAAGATGTGGAGGGATGGGCACTAGAGATGAGCGAACCGGGTTCGGGTTTGAGTCAATCCAAACCCGAACGTTCGGCATTTGATTAGCGGGGGCTGCTGAACTTGGATAAAGCTCTAAGGTTGTCTGGAAAACATGGATACAGCCAATGACTATATCCATGTTTTCCACATAGCCTTAGGGCTTTATCCAACTTCAGCAGCCACCGCTAATCAAATGCCGAAAGTTCGGGTTCGGATCGACTCAAGCAGGTTCGCTCATCTCTAATGGGCACATATCCGATCATTGCGTGTAGGCGAAACCACTGCTGCTAAGCCAGCCCCCTCAGTACCGTCCACTGCTGCTAAGCCAGCCCCCTCAGTAACGCCCAGTGCTGCTAAGCCAGCCCCCTCAGTACCGCCCACTGCTGCTAAGATAGCCCCCTCAGTACCGTCCACTGCTGCTAAGCCAGCCCCCTCAGTAACGCCCACTGCTGCTAAGCCAGCCCCCTCAGTAACACCCACTGCTGCTAAGCCAGCCCCCTCAGTAACGCCCACTGCTGCTAAGATAGCCCCCTCAGTACCGCCCACTGCTGCTAAGCCATCCCCCTCAGTACCGCCCACTGCTGCTAAGCCATCCCTCTCAGTAACACCCACTGCTGCTAAGCCAGCCCCCTCTAACACCCACTGCTGCTAAGCCAGCCCACTCAGCAATTATTCACAGAATAACACACATTACAAAGTTATACAACTTTGTAATGTATGTTATGTCTGTGAATGGCCCCCTTCCCCGTGTGCCACCCCCCCGCCCGTGTACCCGGAAGTGTGGTGCATTATACATACCTGATCCGCGTCGCGCCCGTCCGCCATCTTGTGCCAAGACTTCATCTTCTGGAGGCCGGCTGAACAGCTCCTGCCGTCCCTGATGCCAGCCCCCCTCTGCTGCGTCATGACTGTGCTCAGCCGCGGGGAAGGGGGTCGATTCACAGACATAACATACATTACAAAGTTGTATAACTTTGTAATGTGTGTTATTCTGTGAATAATTGCTGAGCGCCGCACTACCCCTTTAATGACATATGTGAGAGATTCCATTGGTGCAGCATGAGCATGTGATCAGTATCCCAGCCTGCCTGGTTATTGGCCAGCAAGCACCATGTGACTAACAGGCCAATTAGAAGTGACAGGACAACTGATGCAAATTAGCCATGAGGAAGGGGGATGGTTTACAAGCCAAGACAGAGAATACCCAGCCCAGAGCAGTGACTGCACACTGATTAGCTGCCGCCATTTTGTGTCAGCCTGAGATAAGAGGGGACACAAAATGGTGGCAGCTAGAGATAAAAGGGGACGCAAAATGGTGGCAGCTAGAGATAAAAGGGGACGCAAAAGGGTGGCAGGTAGAGATAAAAGGGGACGCAAAATGGTGGCAGGTAGAGATAAAAGGGGACGCAAAATAGTGACAGGTAGAGATAAGAGGGGACACAAAATGGCGGCAGCTAGAGATAAAAGAGGACACAAAATGGCGGCAGCTAGAGTAATAGAAAAAATACAAACTACAGAACTTCTTGGGCAGCAGCTGAAAGCAGAAAAGTGGCTGAAAACAGCAGAACAGATGAAGCATCCCTATGTGAGTAATGTATATGCTGGGGAAAGGAATAGAAATGTGGGTAAATGTTTTTAGTGGGGTACCCCTTTAACCAAGGATGGGTAGAGGTTGAGCGGAGGCTAAAAGGTCATGGTGACCATACCACAACTACAGTACCTTCCTCTTCCTCCCATCTACAATTGCTGATTTTTGGTCCCATTTCGCTGCTTCTTGATGGTTTCCAGAGAAAAAAAAAATTAGGCCATTTTGCAAAATGAACCTTTCATCCTATACGATTATCAACTTTATTTCGCACTCTACCAAAGGCATATTTTATACTCCCATCTCTGCCTCTCCCCCATTAATACGGAGTGCACCTAGGAAGATCTCCATAAATGTAATTACATGCATTGACAACAGGGCTCCAGAGAGACACCATCTTATTTTACTTCCATCCCGCTTTACTAAATGACTTTTTTAAAACAAGTTTTGCCCTTGGAATTGACACTGCGATGATAAAAACGAACATTATATATACTTCCTGTCAGCAAATAATATTGAAAAAGCTTTATCGCTGTCAAATATATTAACAAAATGGCTTAAAAAACACATTAGAGGCGAAGATCTCTCCTACACCGCAGAATAATCAAGCTGAAATAGGAATTCCCATTGTTCTTCCTATTATATTTAAAGGGGTTATCTAGAATTAGAAAAAGCATAGATTTTTTTGGCAAAAACAGTGCCAACCCTGTCCTCAGGTCGCATGTGGTATTACAGTTTAGCTCCATTTACTTCCATGTAAATAAGCTACAATACCATGCACAAACTGAGGACAGGGGTGGCGCTGTTTTTGCAGGAAAGGAGCTGTGTTTTCTTTTAATCCTGGATAACCCCTTTAAAGGAACTTTCTAGGCCAATCAGTCTAACGGGGGGGAGGAGAATGACTTAGGGGCCTATTCCACAGGAGCGATAATTGGCCGAATAGGCCCGATTAGGCCGATTTTCGCTTTTTGGGGAATAGAAAGAACGATCAGCCGATGATCGTGTCATCGGCTGATCGTTTATTTAGGTTCAGACCTAAAATCGTGTTTCGCCACCAGCGCATCGCTACGATTGAATAGCGGTACACGGCAGCGACCGTGGATTTCAGCAGAACCATACATTACCTGTCCGGGCCGCAGGTCTTCCTTTCCCCGTCCCGTGCGGCAGCATCGGCTTCGGAGCGGGGCTGTCTGAACTGACAGACCACTAAGCCAATCACTGTCCGGGACCGCCGTGGCCAGTGATTGGCTGAGCGATCTGTCAGTTCAGACAGCCACGCTCCGAAGCTGCTGCGGCTCGCGGGACTGGGAGAAGAAGACCTGCGGCCCGGACAGGTAATGTATGAAGCAAGGGCTGCAAGGGCATCGGTAACGATGTCCCTGCAGCCCTTGTTTCACGATCATCGGGGCCGCGGAATAGGCCCAGTAAACGAGCGCCGATCTAGCAGATCGGCGCTCGTTTACATTATTGCTCGTCCAGTAGAATAGGACCCTTAGGGTCTCTGCTTGGTGTCATCTGTGTCATGCACTACCCCCTTAGACCCTGCTCTAGGCAAATAAGCCCCCATACACGTTAGAAAAATGGCGGCCAAACCTGCAGGTTTTAGCCGAACCAGCCAACTATATGAAGTGTATGGGAGAGAGAAGGATCAGGCATGTTGGATTTCAAATCCTTTTGTTCTCTTAGAGATTAACCACTGCCAGATGACTCTACCGGCGGTTTACCCTTCATTTGCATTCGGAACCCATGGCCTACTGTCTATATAAAAAGAGAGCTCAGAGAAAGAATGTTCGACTGACAGCTATCACATTATTATAGCTGCTTTTATAGCTGCAGTATATTGTTTTTCTCCAGAGTATTCATTTAATGCAACAGAATAAAATATATTTTATGACCAACATATCAATAGGTCAATTCCTTAATAGCTGGGTAACATTGTTCCCTTGCAGTATTGTGGACTTATTCAGGATTCACAGCTGAAATCTTCCAGCAAGCTTTGCCACCCTAAGGCAAGAACATGTTTGCACCAGTTTTTATTTTCTTAAAGGGGTTATCAATCTAAGTGCTAAAAAATGAAATGCTAGGTGCTCTTACTCACCAAGTCCCCATGAGTATTTTGTGCTGTCTTATGTCTTTCTAGTTTCTGCCATTTCTGAGTTACAAGTTTTTCTAAAAGACGATCTATATCCAAGATGGCTCCAGCCAGGAAACTACATTTCCCAACATGTATCTACCTGATTGGTCCATTTGCGTACACGCCCCCTTAGCTTTCTTTCCTGCCCACTGCTGTCATTACTATTACGCAGTAAACACAGGACTGTTTTTTTCACCCCAATATGTATTCCACTACATTACTAGCTGATGCGTGCATGGTATAACAGAGTTGATGCCCACATGGTGTGGTGTAGCTGTGTGCTGCATAATGGGCATCTGTTTACTAGGGTGGGGGTGTAGTGCAGGTTTAGATCTTTGCTTGCTGACTGTGAATGAAAACATTCTAGTTCCATCCAGACTCTAAGAACATCCATAACATTTACAATATACAGAGCTGTGAGACAAAGACAGGTACATATGCTTGAATTCACTGACAACAAGCAGAGATAGAACTATAAACTTTCATATTACAGAAACCTAGGATCAGGGACATATTGTGGAAGCAGCACTTTTACTAGTGAACCAGTGCAGATGATGTCTCCTGGGGGTCGGTTTACCAAGTCAATAGACAGGCCCTCACAGAGGAGATGACATGTCCTGTGACTACAAAGAGAGGGGGGTGAGGGAGCTGAGCGTGGTCAGAGTGGACACAGAGGTGATGAATTGAGATGTCCAGAGAAGATAATAATGAGGAAAAAAAAGAGTGCAAGATAGGTTATACATGTATATTAGACATAGAGTGGTATTAGGAAAGGGGATTGTTAGGAATATAGTTTTTGTTACCAGGATAACTCGTTTTAGAGAAAAACTGCTTGCGGTCTTAAAGGATTTTCTTAAAAATAAATTTTACACTTGAATTTTGCTACCAATCCCCCATTTCATTGTGACCAAGGATTCCAGTCCCCACTGCCGAGCACTTTCTGCTCAACACATAGCAAATGCCTGCTCAGCCAATCACTTAGCTGGCTCATCACTAGGATTGGCCAGGCCCAGCAAAGGCAGCGGATCAGCGACAGGTGAGTACAGATTTTTTTTTTTTTACTTTTTCAACCCACCCTCAGCTCTTTAAAGTATAAAATTAACATGTGGGAGAATCCATTTAAAGGGGTTATCCAAAAAGAATATGTTTTTTTTTTGTATTTAAACTTCTGATCTACTGAAGTGTTATGAAGAGCTATGGCATTTACATTTCGTTTAGTGCCACCTAGTGTTTAAAGTGTGCAACAATGTAGACGTCCACCTACTGGTGGACACACATGCTCAGATACTCTGTCCACAGCAAGGCCTATGCATAGTAATCCTCTGCTCCCTAAAAAGCAGCATTTACTAACGACTCTGCTTATACGTAAAGGAGCAGAACATCTACAGTATTATTCTTCTTCACTGAAAACGTCAGAAAGTCCATCTCTATTATGTATTTAATGTTTTACACCAGGTGGATTTTATTTTTTTTTAACACTGAGGAAGTTTTTGATCATTAACAAACAGGGAGAAGCTTCCGGAAGGTGAAGAAGATGGCACTTTTCCTAATATCATTAATAGGCAGTATTATAAAGTTTCATTTATACCCGCTAATTCATGCAGAAAATGCTATAATAATAAGGTACCACCTTAAACAAATTTTGCTTTAAAAAGGGGTATGATTCTAATCCATACAGACATGTACTTAAACACTGAAAAGAAGAGGATTGCGGTAATGACAGTATAATAGGGGATTAGAGCCTCCATCGTAGAGATCTGACAGATTATTTGATATGAGTCATTTGCCCATAATTAGGGACATCTCCGCTTCTCTTCTTCTACATGTGGAAGGAATTATATAAATTGTCTGACGAGGAAAACAATGAAACAGCAGAAAGATGAAAAACCAAAAGTCATCCACAGATGTGATGCATATACTTCATAAGATAGAGAGATAGATAGATAGATAGATAGATAGATAGATAGATAGATAGATAGATAGATACAGTACATACATACATACATCGGAGATAGTAGATAGATAGATAGATAGATAGATAGATAGATAGATAGATAGATAGATAGATAGAGTATTTAAAATTCTCATTTCAGCACTGAAATAATTCTTAGTATTTATTTGTAATACCTCATGCCCTAAATGGAGATTATTTCTACATCTATGAGGATAATGCTCTGCATAAACAGAAACCGTGCCACTTCTTTCCCTGGCCCTGCCAGATCGCCGTTGACTTCAATGGGCAGCACGGGCAATCTAGGGATCGTCCGGGCAGCTCCTCCTGCAGCTCCCCGCTCTGTCGCTCCCACTGTTCCCTGCTCGCTGTCAGTACATGTAATAGCACAGACAGGGAGCAGGGAATGAGGGGAAAGTGAGCGCCAAAAAGGACTTATTACACAGAATGATCATCAACCGTACTTGGTCCATTACCGTCCATTCAAGACGACCACATCTTACATGTTAGCTGATCCTTGTCTTTCAACATT
This sequence comes from Dendropsophus ebraccatus, assembly GCF_027789765.1. NCBI lineage: Eukaryota > Metazoa > Chordata > Amphibia > Anura > Hylidae > Dendropsophus > Dendropsophus ebraccatus. Next base: position 21,070,314 of record NC_091461.1, on the reverse strand, counting down.
TTGAAATTGCCCAATCACATCAGCGATAGTCTGGTACTCGTCACTCCGTGGAACAGAAGCCGCAGCAGCAGACCGCCGCTGACTTCAATGGAAAGCCCAGGCGATCTCCCTGTGGCCCCTCCCACTGCTGTCAATGTGTGTAATAGCACAGACAGCGAGCGGGGAATGACAGACCAATGCTCACTTCCTCCTCAATATCGTTGTTTACGACCTATAGATTGATTTCCCACCACACTGATTGCTGAGTATCAATGGAGGTGCATCCCATATAGCTTTACCACCCCTGATGGGACCAACCTGGACTAAGCCCCCCTCCTCCATGGGCCCCATTGCGTCTGCCTCTGTAGCCCAAAAACTCTTGATTCCCAGCCAACTACTCATTAGCAAAGACCAGACGACCCGTAGTGAATATGTGTAGCTGAATAAGGGCAGTGTCTTCTGTGCATATTTAATCTTCTCCAAACTGTATCTTGATCTGGTCTGATACTTTTACTTCTCAACCCCCCCCCCCCCCCCCCCCCCAGACCCCCGCCGTCCTATATCTCGGTATATTGTTGATTTAATCAAAAAGAAAGAAAAGAATGAGTGGGTTTCCAGGTAGTTTAAGAGTAAATGTGTAAGCGATTAATAGGGAATGATCTCACTCCATATTCCAGAACATAATCATGGGGACCCCATGGGCAGTGTGGATAAAGCTCCCTTATTACAAGCCTTTGTTTTCAGACCCAGACAGGATTCAGGCCTCTCAGTTCTTCAGATTTCATAAAGTCCCTTTATATTAGCTATATATATAAAAAAAATCTACCCCGACCAATCGCTTCATATTAAATTCTGAATTTCTTGTCCTAATCTCTTCTTCTCGGCTCTGACCTTTGGTGAGATATTTGATGTTTAAAACTTTCTATCGGCGCTCCGTTCCGTCCATCTTTTGATGAGTTTGACAGATAAATCAATGCGAGCTGCACGGCCTCTCGGATTTCCACAATTCGGATATAAAATGCATCTGTGTAAAATTAGAGCAGAGGAACACTTTGCCCGAGGAATCGCGGAGGAATTCCCTATGGTGCTTTAAAAAGCAATATCACTTATACTGCTGCTTTGTAAGAAAATTGCAACCTGGGAGATGTTTCGTTTTCAAAGGATTTTCTTGGTCGTAAACAAGTGTGTGAAAAAAAGAAAATTAAAAACTTTATAAAAAATATAAACTAAGTAAATATAAATGATTGACTTGTGCTACACACACATCTATTTTCTATCTATCTATCTATCTATCTATCTATCTATCTATCTATCTATCTATCTATCTGTCGATCTATCGTAAAATATATAGTAGCAGTAGCCTTTACCTTGTTTCTGCATCACTTTACATTTGGCCCTCCATCCGTTGTAAAACTATCATCCCATCCCATCATGCCTGGACAGCCAAAGGCTCTTCTAGCTGCAGCATCATGTACCCGGCTGAGTGATTGCACACTCAGCCAATCAGTGACTGGGGCGGGACACAGGCCTTGATGTTGCAGTTGTAAGAGACGGGTATGTGACGTACCTGAATTCCAGCTGATGATGACAGCTGGTGTCTGTGGATGGGGCCTGGGAGTGGCGCAATGGATGCAGGAGAAGGGGTACGTTTATTTTGTTTATTATTTTCCCACACACCCCTGCCTGCTGTTTTCAATTTTGTGAGACTTAAGTGGCCACTTAAAGGGGAAGTCCGGGCAAAATATTTTTAAGATATGTTATCGCCCAACAAAAGTTATGAAAATTACTAGTAGACACTTATTATGGGAGATGCACCTATAGTGCATTTTCTCTGCACTTTCTATAGCATGGCGTGTTCAGGTCTCTGTAAAGTTGGTGATGTCACGTCACATAAACTGCCGACACCTGCTGCTCCAGTCTGTCCCACCGCTGCAGCAGGTGTCGGCAGTTTGTGACGTGACATCACCAACTTTACAGAGACCTGAACACGCCATGCTATAGTAAGTGCATAGAAAATGCACTATAGGTCCATTTCCCATAATAAGTGTCTATTAGTAATTTTCATAACTTTTGTTGGGCAATAACATATCTTAAAATTAATTTGACGGACTTCCCCTTTAATTCTTTTCTGACAAACTGGGCATACTTTACAATGTATTCCTCTTGCTCAGCCTGAGCCACGGATGTATAGCAACAATCTCACTGAGGAGCAGATGCTTTCTGCTGTTGAGCGGGAAACCCGATAACCCCAGGCAGAGCAGTGACTTCCATATAGTAAGCAGTGGTGCGCTATATATCACTGCTTATTGTGCATCCTGTGAAGGTAACTGGTGATGTGACTGCATCACCACTTAAAGGGGTACTCTGGGCTGGGGTCGTTTTTATTGTACAGCCAGGGAGGTTGTGTACATAGAAGGCGCCAGTCACTTACCTCCCAGGTTCCAGCGCTGGGTCTCAGATTGCACCACCCCGTTCTCCCGTCCGGTTGCCGCTTCCTGGTCTGAGGTGCGGCTTGAGACGTGACGTCTCAAGGCAGCTCAGCCATTTAGAGGTCATAACAGAGTCCCGCCTCGGCCGCTAAATGGCTGAGCTGCCTTAAGACATCACTTCCCAAGCCGCAGCTCCAAACAGGAAGTGGCAGCCGGATGGCAGAACGTGGCACCGCAATCCGGGACCCGGCGCTGGAACCGGGAAGGTAAGTGACCGGCGCCTTCTATATCCACACCCTCCCCGGCCGTACAAGAAAAATGACCCCAGCCCGGAATACCTCTTTAACTCCTGAGGGTACTATTTCACGGAACGATAATTATCGCTCCATGTAATAAATACAACGATCAGCCAATGACAACGATCATCGGCTGATCGTTGATATAGGTTTGGACCTATTTTCGTTGGGCGCCGAACGCACACCGCTACGTGTAATAGCAGTGCGCGGCCAGCGACTGACGATATACATTACCTATCCACGTTCCAGGGCTGCTGCTGCGGTCTTTTTCTCCCCGGGTCCTGCGCGCTCTAGCTTCAGAGTGGCCTGTCAGCTCACAGGCCACTCTGAAGTTAGAGCGCGCAGGACCCGGGGAGAAGACCGCAGCAGCAGCCCTGGAACGTGGATAGGTATTGTATATGGTTAAGCAAGGACTGCAAGGACATCGGTTACAATGTCCCTGCAGCCCTTGTTTAACGATTATCGGGCCGTGTAATAGGTCCAGTAAACGAGCGACGATCTGGCAGATCGCTGCTCGTTTACAGGTATTATCGGGCCCCCATCGGCCCGTGTAATACCACCCTTACACTCATTTGGCCAGAGACTCTGCACCCATGGAGTGTAAAACCCCAGATTTACCGAGAGTTTTGCTACCGACTGAAATCAATGAATAGCAAATCCACTGCAGATTTCAAGCAAAATCTTCTGGGTGAAGTCCACAGCAGCTTAAGTACATGTGAACATACCCTTATGGGGGAAGAGACGAGGGCTAATATAGATAAGTACATTTTTCATAGACATCCAGTAAAGAAGTATAAAGACATTTTCAGATTTCGCACCACAGGCATTTATACAACAGGAGCCTATAGGCGGCTAATGTTTCTGTGTGGAACGTGGTGAAGGTATCTATTATATGTATACATGAGGGAATTCCCCTGACGTATACCTCTGATGACCTCCATACAATACAGTGCCACAGGGGCCTATGAGAAGCCAAATAGCTTGTGCCTATAATGTATGTCTACTGTATCTTCTACCGCAATGGCATGGCTCCACCATACATGTGTTATCAATTACACGGCAAGATTTGTAGTTTTAGCAATGAAAAGATAAGAGGCAAAAAGCACAAATCAGGATATTGCTAAAATATCGCTTGTTTGGTCTCCTCAGGCAAAGTGCAAGATTCCCTGGCCACGTCTCATTCTACTCACTAGAATACAAGGGGGGGGGGGGGTCAGACAAAAGAAATGTGGAATGTTTCATTGATTGTGGCCCATAAATTTTGTAGGTGTAGATGGAAAGGGTTCATCTTAAGAGCTCTCTGATTTATCGGAAGATAACGTTGTTAAAAAAAAAAATCCATAAGCTAGAACCCATCGAGGTGCTCAAGTACTTATAACATGCAGGAAACCCTTTAATGCGTATCCCAGATTACTTGGAAACATGACACAGAGCTATAAACTTTTCCGAAATTTATTTGGAGTCCAAGTTACTCAAATTGGCTTTCAGTCTGAATAAAAACGGTCCAAACTGAAAGTCCCCTTATCCCCATGATGGATAAGGCAGGAGATGTGCGGATGTGTAGGACTAGTAGTAGTAGTAGTAGGGGTGGCAGTGGTGGTAGAAATAGTAGTAGGACAGTAAGGAACACAATGGACATGGCAGGACATGTGCGGTTGTGTAGGACTAGTAGTAGTAGCAGTAGTACCATAGTAGTGGTGGTAATAGTAGGTAGTTGTAGTAATAGTAGTGGTAGTAGGCAGCAGTAGTAGTAGTAGCAACAGTAGCAGTGGTAGAAGTACATTATAGAACATGATGGAAAAGGCTGGAGATGTGTGGCTGTGTAGAGGTAGTAGAAATAGTATAGCACTAGTGGTAGTAGGGATGATGATAGACAAAGCAGGAAATGTGCAGCTGTGTAAAGGTAGTAGTCATAGTAGTAGTAGAAGCAGCAGCAGCAATAGTGGTAGTAGGTGGTGGTAGTAGTAGTAGTAGTAGTACTAGTTGTAGTAATGGTAGTAGTAGTAGCAGCAGTAATAGTAGTAGTGGTAGTAGTAATAGTAGTGGTAGTAGATAGTAGCAGTAGGTGGTGGTAGTAGTAATAGTAGTGGTGGCAATAGTAGTAGTAGGTAGTAGTACTGATGGTAGTAGTAATAGGAGTAGTAGTGGTGGTGGTAGTAGTGGTAGTAATAGAAATAGTAGTGGTAGTAATAGTAGTAGAAGTACAGTATGGAACATGATGGACAAGGTAGGAGATGTGCGGCTGTGTAGGGATAGCCGTAGTAGTTTTAGCTGCAGTAGTAGTACAGTAGGGTTTATGATGGACAAGGCAGTAGATATATAGGCCATATAGACCTCATTGTAACTTCTGACAGCCTCCGCCACTGTGAGCAATTTGCTTGAAACAAATCCCCAAAATTTCTGATTTTGCCATCTTCACAACTTTTGAGTAATTTGCAACAAACCTGAATTGTGCAGAATGGATTCTCTCATGTCGAATGTCGGCTTTATTGGGTTGGATTTTCCTAAGTTCTAGAAGCCTCCAATGGAAATGGAAGAGGATAAGGTGCATTACCCAGGACATTCTCAGAAGTCGGAGTGACAATTTTCTTTATACATCTCCATAAAAACCTTTAATGTTTGCAGGTTATCACTGTTCCCTTGCAAAACTAAGGCCATGGGTTCAAACCAGGGCAACATGTGAATAGAATCTACACGTTCATTTTGATCCTCTACGCCAAGGACATGCCTATTTATATGGTTACCATGGACCCTACTGTGCACCCCCTATGTGTACTCTCTTTATAGCGCCGCACAATGGGTCAGCACTATATCAATTACATAATTAGTGAACTCACAAATAGGGTTGAGAACCCTTAAGCTGAACATCTGCCTTGGTTAAACTCCCTGTGCGTAACCTTTTTAGTTTTCCTCATATTCAGCACTTACACTTCCTCCCATGGTCATGGATATCCATGCATTAATATGACTTATTAGCAATTGAACTTTTAGTGGTTCCAGCCCTTCATCCGATGTTTTATAGCTTCTACATGTCTCCAGCCAAGAATATTTGTTCCACTTGCCAAAAGAGTAAAAGTGTTTCAACATTGAAAGTTCCTTTTAACCCCCAAAGTAACAAATCAAGACCAACACGGTCATACAGCCGCCTGCCAACAATGTCTCTTGATGTTCGGAGCAAATACCACAGATAACAGGCAACCAGAAAGCCTGACAAGCGAAAACTGATGGTGAGACAATGAAACCTTCTCTAATGTCTTTGACAGACGAACACACAGAGGACATTGAGGTAATACGAGGAGGACACTTATCTACGGGGCATGATTACAACAGATAATCCACTCTGGTGAATAAGTATCTAGTAAGTATCTCATGATAAGTAAGATGTGCTTAGAGTTGTGTCAGGAGACCCTGAAGACGTTGGTGGGATCTGCTATCTAATGCTTAAAGGCTCTCGAGGATGAGTAGTGCTTCAAGATGTCCAGGAGCTTCTCACTCCTCCAGCTCGTATAGATAGAAGAGGGTGTACTGTCATGGAGAGTGTTGGTAGAGTGTAGAGAGGCCGAAGAGCCTATTAGGAAAGGGATGTCCAAGAAGTTGTCATAGTAAGCAGAGAGATGGATCTAAAGCCAGACTGGGTCAAGAGCCAGGTAGTCACTTCTTGCAGGAGGGGGTAATGCAGCCAATCGTTGTGCAAAGAAGTTGGCGTGATCTATATAGCCCTGAGTCCACACAAAAAGCCACCCTTCCATTGGCATTGGAGTGCATAGGCACCATGCATTTGCAAGGCCGATGAACGTTACCGCATCTTAAAAGCTAAACAGTTGTTTCTGCTGAAGAACTTGGACTTTGGCCATATTCTGGAGGGTCTATAGCTAAAGATATCAGCAATCGCGGCCTACACTCTGCTACAAGGTGGTTAAATAATATGGTGGTTTGCTAATGGGCCATAAGTCATGAGTTCTATCCTAGACGGTAAAAACACAATAGGGGGGCTTCAGTTTGCTCTTTTTATTGGGCCCCCTCTTTTATGTGTTTGACACTTCCAATGAAGATTCAGAGAATATACAGGCAATGTTCCCTCAATATTCTATTCAGACTTTTCTAAGTTATAATAGATGTTGGTTGAAGACTAAAAAGGATTCTTCTTTCTATATTGCCTATAGTGTAGCTCAGCATTATAACCTGGAGACAAAGTATTCCCATCCTATTTTAATATAGTCAGAATATGACGTTATTATAAGGACAGTAGTACATGATCATGAACACAATGGTTGGTGTCCTTTGGTTTTCCAGTGTTGGAAGTATTTGTTACCTTCCCCATGTTCCTAAATAGAATAGCATACGTTATGGCTCATTGGGTTAACATAGCCAAACATTTTAGATAATTCTCGGTCAATCATTTTGACCAGAACTGTCTCTCTTAATGCCCCCATACACTTGTACTGTATGTTCAAAAAGGTCAGCGGAGCCTCAGTTACAAGTCTCAAAACACAGTATTAGCTAGATATCCCTCCAGGGAAGGACCTAGCAAAGAGATGGCTCCTGTACTGAGACCACCAAAGCCACCATACAGATGAGGGGCAACACTCTGAAACAGCTGTCTGGGGAAGGATACCTGGCTTTGGTATTTCCCTGGTCATATCATCAGACTCGTAATTAAGTTGGATATTGACTGAAGGGGTCACTTAATATGGTGGTTTTGGTGGTCTTCATACAGGAGCCACCCCTTTTCTAGGCTCCTCCTTGGCAAGTCCCATGTTTTGACACTCATAACTGAGGCTCCGCAGACCTTTTTACATATTGATGTTCCCAAGGGGGCAATACACCTAGAATTTCACTGTATTGAGCACTATAACCAGCAGCCAACAGTGTTTTCTTTGGCTGGCTGAGGTCAGTGATCTGTTTCCCATACACTTGTAGGCTGGGTGGAAAGGTGGAGGATGGAGGCATTGCCTGACACCTTCGGTGGCAGAGCCATTAGACATGATGAAATCAGAAAATTGTGAAGCCCTATACAAATTACATGATGTGCCCAAACCTACCAAAATCCGCAGTTTCTGATTACATTAAAGGGGTATTCCGATTAGGTGAAATATATGTTGAATCATCCCCTCCTCCTGAAGACTAACAATTTATTCCATACTTGTCATTATCTTCAGTCTCCTTCCCCCAGTTCTGAGCTGCTGCTTTCTACTAAAGACTAGAGATGACCGAACAGCGCTGAAGTTCAGGTTCGAACGAACCCGAATCATCAGCATTTAACTCCCGCTGCCTTTCCATTCTGTGGGGAAGGTGGAGACAGCCCGAGTACCCCTGGAAAACAGGGATACAGCCTATTACCTAGGTTGTATTCCTGTTTTCCAGGCGGTACTCGGGCTGTCTCCACCTTCCCCACGGAACGAACCTGAACTTCGGCGCTGTTTGACCATCACTATTAAAGACACAAAAAACTGTGTGTGAGCTGTTCACTCCATCTCCCTCTACGGACAGCCAACATTTGTTGCAGACACATAGTGAATCATAACAACCATAAGTGATGAATGTCTGTAGCTCAGATACTAATAGTGTGAACAGTAAAATGATGACAATTACAGGCTTAAGAACCTACAGAGTTCAAAAAATTAAGGATATTTCAATAAAAAAAAAAAGTGTGGAAAACTTTATTCCGTTACACACTGTCCAGGAATGTACGGACACTTGGCTTGTATGAAAAAGATGGAGATTTTCTTTAAATAAAGGTGAGAAAGGAATTTCCTGCAAAACTGGAAGTCTGGGAACAGTGATGGGATTAAAAACCCCAAAACCTTAATGTGAGTTTCGTTGACTAATCCTCTCGCTCTCCTATCTGATCTAATCATTACTCATCAGAGAATCTGATCCTCCACCAATAGCAAAGGGCCCTATTCCACTGGACGATTATCGTTCAGATTATCGTTAAATCGTTCGAATCTAAACGATAATCGTTCGGTTGAAATGCAGTTAACGATTAACGACCGAACGAGAAATCGTTGATCGCTTTAAAAGACCTGGACCTATTTTTATCGTTGCTTGTTCGCAAATCGTTCGCGTTGAATAAGACATCGTTCGGTCGTTCGCAATAGATACGAATGCAATAGCGAATAAATAGCGAAGAAAAAACGATCGCAATTACGATCATAAGTAACGATTATCGTTCAATGGAAATGAGTGAACGTTTTCAGGTCTTTCGCAATAGTGGTCGTTTGAGATCGTTAATCGTTAATGATATGCAAACGATAATCGTTTGGTGGAATAGGGCCCAAAGACTGATCACAACCTCCCCCCCCCCCCCCAAGTGTACTCATCAGCAGTCATTGAAAGTGTTACTGTCATTTGGAGTAACCTGTGCCGCTTCTGTGACAGGTCAGAAGTTACTGATCACAGAGGGTGTTGAGACCTGCTGCACTCCCGAGATACAGACGGGCTACTAGGGAGTGTGCGGTAGTGTGTTCCAACCGCAAGACGGCTGAACGTCCAACTCTTATGCTCCAGACTCTAATGAAGTGAATGAGTAGGATCTGATTGACATCCGGAAGAGGATGCCTGCTGACGTTCTCCCCCCTGGCTGTATCTTGGGATCACAGCATTGAGACGATCAGTGTGATCGCCACGCACCCCTGCCCTCACGTGCATTTCGGCGTCTGCCTTTCTCAACCCCTTGACTAAGACAGACACTGAAATGCGCATCGGGGCAGGGGTGCGTGGCGATCCAGGGTGCATTGGTATATGTCACTGTTTGAGAGGTCTTCCATCTTTCTGTGTTTTTTTTCACATACTCAATTGTTTACATTTATATAGATTCTATACTGTATAATACAATAATTTCATTAGTGATTAAAGCCTAGCATTAATAGCAGCTGCTGCAGAACATCTTTAAGAGCAAAACTGCCAATCAACAAGTGTAACGTAAAGGGACAATATTTATGGTGAATTCAATGTGTGTTGGGGACCTTTGTGATTAATAATGAATACAGCATTAATAGCAGCTGCGCCTGCTGCAGAACATCATTCCACTGACACAGACTCACACTCCACTGACACAGACAACACACCACTGACTGACACAGACACACTGGCTGACACACACAAACACATATGCTCACTGACAAACAGCAGTTACAGCTTAAGACCCTATTCCTTATTCCCCGCTCACTGCCACCGCTATTACATGCAGCAGCAGTGAGCAGGTGAGTGCGGGAGGGACCATGGGGAGCTGCAGGGGGGCTGTCTGGGTGATCGCTAGATCGTCCGGGCAGCCCATAGAGGATAGTGGCGGTCTACTGCTGCCGCTCCTATTCCACGGAGGGACGGCAGCAGATAGCTGCTATCACAATCATTTGTTTTTCAACATGTTTAAAAGACAAACGACGCAACGATCAGCCGACATGTACGAAGTCAGCTGATCGTTGCCTTCTATTCCATTGGCCTATATCGTCCGAATATGGCCGTGGAATAGGGCTTTTAGTCTTGCCCTCTTCCCTTCAGGCTCATCAACACACAGTAAATTTGAGGACCTGCGGGTCATGTGACAGAGTTCCTTCTCTTCTCTCTCCCTCTTTGTATGCTGCCCTTGCCATGCCCACACACCAGTATTAAAGACTCACTGTCATTACAACTTTCAAAATCTAAATCAACAATAAATGTGAAATAAAGTAAGTTTGCAATATACTGTACATTCATTATTTTTTGTTGTTGTAAAACAAAGCTGAACCAGAAATCCAGGTCCAGTCTCCTGCAGGCAGATTTTCTGACTTGTGCTGGTTGAAAAAAAAAAACAGACTAAACACAGGAATTCCGGCCAGTACCGAGAGTCACGGCTCAATATGTCCATCAGTCACGTGACTGCCTTCTCTCTGTGAGCGCTCAGATGGCCTGGGATACACTGGACTTCCTGTTTTCTGACTGTTTTCTGTTTTTTGAGCAAAAAAAAAAAGAGTCAGAAAACAGGAAGTGCCGTGTTCTCCATGATAACTAAAAGAAATAAAAATATTGAATGTAAATTGCAAACTTGCTTTATATCACATCTACTGATGATTAAGATTTTGAAAGTTATAACAACAGTGACACTTTAAAGGAGCCAGAGGAGAGGAGTCTGAAGTGAAGACCACCCTAGTGTAGCGGGGGGCCCAGGTATAGTATAAACCATCCCTGGTTAACCAGATTTAAGAAAAAAGGTCTTAAATGGCAAACTAGGGACATTTTAGGGCTCAGCAGACTACTGGGCCCCCTGATGTGGTGGACCCCATAGCAGTTGCTATGGCTGATACGGCAGTAGTTTGGCCCCTGGCTATACTTATCTGAAATTCAGGTCCAGTCTACTGAAGCTTTTTAGTCTTGTGCTGGTTAAAAAAGAGAGAGTAAACACATGAAGTCCCCGCCAGTACAGAGAGTCACGGCTCAATGTGTCCTCAGCCCTTGACTGAAGGGGCAGAGGTTTAGGTGTGGTATCGGGCCATACAAGGGGGGGGGGGGTGCAGCTCACAATGTCAGACAACCATCCACCAATCAGCAAGCTCTGTGCATGAGTCCTGCTAACCAGAAAATGTCTCATGCATGCAACATGCAGGGTGTCAGACAGTTACCTTGACAACTCAGCCCCCCAACGTTAGCTGTGTCTTCCTCAATTTGTTTCTACATTAGGGAATAGAATTTGGCATGCTGGGAGTTGTAGTTTTGAGCCAGCTGGTGAGCTGCAGATTGGGGGACACTGACCTAGAGTGAACTGCGCTCACTGATAGAGAGGCATGGTTCACATTACGCCTCGCTGCAGCCGGACAGGAGCTAATAGCTGATTAAGTAGTTGAGCTCTTATATTTGCAGAGTCAATATCAGTCAGGAGGATTGTTTATATTACTGTCAATTACAGGAATCTCTGATAATGAGAACACAAGGCGCCTTATGAGGGCGGACATTACTGTGGTGCCCAAACAGTGCAAACAAGTGTCTGCTCAGGATCACAGCAGGAGGCCTGGTAAACAGTCACACTATTTATTATAGAGTGCCGACCAATCCATACAGAGAGTACATAGACATTACTCCATACAGTACATAGACATTACTCCATACAGTACATAGACATTACAGGGAGTACATAGACATTACTCCATACAGAGAGTACATAGACATTACTGCATACAGTACATAGACATTACTCCATATAGAGAGTACATAGACATTACTCCATACAGAGAGTACATAGACATTACTCCATACAGAGAGTACATAGACATTACTCCATACAGTACATAGACATTACTCCATACAGTACATAGACATTACAGGGAGTACATAGACATTACTCCATACAGAGAGTACATAGACATTACTGCATACAGTACATAGACATTACTCCATATAGAGAGTACATAGACATTACTCCATACAGAGAGTACATAGACATTACTCCATACAGAGAGTACATAGACATTACTCCATACAGTACATAGACATTACAGGGAGTACATAGACATTACTCCATACAAAGAGTACATACACATTAGTCCATACAGAGAGTACATAGACATTACTCCATACAGAGAGTACATAGACATTACTGCATACAGTACATAGACATTACTCCATATAGAGAGTACATAGACATTACTCCATACAGTACATAGACATTACAGGGAGTACATAGACATTACTCCATACAGTACATAGACATTACAGGGAGTACATAGACATTACTCCATACAGTACATAGAGATTACAGGGAGTACATAGACATTACTCCATACATAACATACACATTACTCCATAGAGAGAGTACATAGACATTACTCCATACAGAGAGTACATAGACATTACTCCATACAGAGAGTACATAGACATTACTCCATACAGTACATAGACATTACTCCATACAGTACATAGACATTACTCCATACAGTACATAGACATTACTCCATACAGTACATAGACATTACAGGGAGTACATAGACATTACTCCATACAGAGAGTACATACACATTAGTCCATACAGAGAGTACATAGACATTACTCCACACAGAGTACATAGACATTACTCCATACAGCACATACACATTACTCCATAGAGAGAGTACATAGACATGACTCCATACAGAGAGTACATAGACATTACTCCATACAGCACATAGACATTACTCCATACAGTACATAGACATTACTCCATACAGGGAGTACATATACATTACTCCATACTGAGAGTACATAGACATTACAGAGAGCACATAGACATTTCTCCATACAGAGAGTACACATACATTACTCCATACAGCACATAGACATTACTCCATACAGTACATAGACATTACTCAATACAGTACATAGACATTACAGGCAGTACATAGACATTACTCCATAAAGAGAGTACATACACATTACTCCATACAGAGAGTACATAGACATTACTCCATATAGAGAGTACATACACATTACTCCATACAGTACATAGACATTACAGGGAGTACATAGACATTACTCCCCACAGAGTACATAGACATTACTCCATACATAACATACACATTACTCCATAGAGAGAGTACATAGACATTACTCCATACAGAGAGTACATAGACATTACTCCATACAGAGAGTACATAGACATTACTCCATACAGTACATAGACATTACTCCATACAGCACATAGACATTACAGGGAGTACATAGACATTACTCCATACAAAGAGTACATACACATTAGTCCATACAGAGAGTACATAGACATTACTCCATACAGAGAGTACATAGACATTACTCCATACAGCACATAGACATTACAGGGAGTACATAGACATTACTCCATACAGAGAGTACATACACATTAGTCCATACAGAGAGTACATAGACATTACTCCACACAGAGTACATAGACATTACTCCATACAGCACATACACATTACTCCATAGAGAGAGTACATAGACATTACTCCATACAGAGAGTACATAGACATTACTCCATACAGCACATAGACATTACTCCATACAGTACATAGACATTACTCCATACAGTACATAGGCATTACTCAATACAGTACATAGACATTACAGGGAGTACATAGACATTACTCCATACATAACATACACATTACTCCATAGAGAGAGTACATAGACATTACTCCATACAGAGAGTACATAGACATTACTCCATACAGAGAGTACATAGACATTACTCCATACAGCACATAGACATTACTCCATACAGAGAGTACATACACATTAGTCCATACAGAGAGTACATAGACATTACTCCACACAGAGTACATAGACATTACTCCATACAGCACATACACATTACTCCATAGAGAGAGTACATAGACATTACTCCATACAGAGAGTACATAGACATTACTCCATACAGCACATAGACATTACTCCATACAGTACATAGACATTACTACATACAGTACATAGACATTACTCCATACAGGGAGTACATATTCATTACTCCATACTGAGAGTACATAGACATTACAGATAGTACATAGACATTACTCCATACAGAGAGCACATAGACATTTCTCCATACAGAGAGTACACATACATTACTCCATACAGCACATAGACATTACTCCATACAGTACATAGACATTACTCAATACAGTACATAGACATTACAGGCAGTACATAGACATTACAGGCAGTACATAGACATTACTCCATACAGAGAGTACATAGACATTACTCCATACAGGGAGTACATAGACATTACTCCATACAGAGAGTACATATACTGTACATTACTCCATACAGCACATAGCCATTACTCCATACAGGGAGTACATAGACATTACTCCATACAGAGAGTATATACACATTAGTCCATACAGGGAGTACATAGATATTACTCCATACAGAGAGTACATAGACATTACTCCATACAGGGAGTAACATGAACCAAGGAGATATATTTCAATATAAGTGCTGAAAGAATTGTGTTTTTTTGTTTGTTTGTTTGTTTTTAATAGAAGTAATTGACAAATCTTTATCACTTTCTGACACCAGTGGATTTGAAAATAATTATTTTTTTCTGGAGTACCCCTTTAAAGTAAATGGCAGCCCAGCTGCAGTAACCAGTTCTGGCCACTACACAGCGGACAGAGATAACTACCTTCACTGTGTAGTGAGGGCGCTCATCAGAGAGCGGTGGCTTATTAGGACTTTCCGTGCCAGTGTGAACTGCAATTTGGGCGTTCGACCCCTAAATTATCAGCCAAGCCAGGGGCTACAGAGATCGCTAACTTTCCTGTTACCTTTTCTTTGTCTGCAGATTACAGCCCTGATATCATCTGCATTACTATCAAGAAGTTGACCTCTCAGACGGTGTATGAGGCACACAGTATATATATATATATATATATATATATATATATATATATATTACATGTTATAAAAAAAATCTTATTGATGTATAAGGCTGGGTTCATTTAACATATTCGTTTTATGGGGTGGGGGCGGGGGGATATTTTTCCATTAATTATGGCTCTTAAAAAGAGTGCCTACAGTAACACATACAAGATATAAAATAATCAACAGGAAGGTCCCATAGGTTTCAGTGCGACCCAATGACCCCCTGTCCTAGGGCAGGATACAACACTGACATATAGTAGGTCAGAACCTCAGCCGTTCACTACTTGCTGCCTGGCTAAAAACTGAACAAATCAGGCGGGAAAAGTTAGATTTTGTTTTCCTCCGAAGTCCCCCTGCAAGGAAAGGATGCCTCTGTAACCTGGGGTCCTAATAATCCTTTGTGAATCCCTCTTTATGGTCAGAGATGCCTCCTTTACAATACACATTTACGTAAGTTTTTTACAAGAACAATTTCCTTAAAGTAGTTTTCTGAGTAAAGTTTATTAATGACTTGTCCTACTGTATATCAGACTGGTGGTCTTCCTCCTATCAGCTGTTTGCCAGAGCCAAAGCCGGCACATACAGTACACACAGAGCCAGAGCTGGTAGCACAGAGCTCTGTATGTATTGAAACCTTGCCACATTTACTGCAGCTCAATTTCCATTCACTTCAATAGGAGCTGAGCCATCATGACCACTACATAAAGTACAGCGCTGTCTGCTTCTTACTCTGGTGCTGTAGCTGTGACAAACACATCAGCAGACAAGCCCCCCACCCCAATCTGATATTGATGACCTATCCTGAGCCAAAGGATCAATACATTTTACCCTAAAAACTTATTTTGGGTGCCTTTACACACACGGGATCCGCAGCGGATTTGCAGCGAAATTCACTGCGGTTCCAGTGTCAGTGCATACCCTATGAGAATACATACTTGCAGCGGGATTGACATCCCGCTGCGAGTATGTATGTTGACCCCTGCCAGCCGGAGCATACATCACCTCCTCCCCGCTCCGGCTTGCTTCAGGGGTTCTCAGCAGGACATCCCGCACAGCCAATCAGTGGCTGCAGCGGGGCAGCGCACTGATTGGCTGAGCAGGAGGTGCTCCGGATGCCCCTTCGCACGCGCGGCGGGGGGGAGGGGGTAAATTACTTAATGTCATTCCCGCTGTAAGTATGTATTCTCATAGGGATGCACTGACACTGGAACCGCAGTGTGTGAAGGCACCTGAAAGAAGTTTTGTTAAAAAGGAGCTGTACCTGTCAGTGATTTACATAAGGGGAAGAAATAACACTTACCAATATTACCAATACTATGGTTTTTATAGGACTATAGATAACAGAAAAGAGGATAGAAATAAATAAGATAGATAGATAGATAGATAGATAGATAGATAGATACATAGGAAATAGATAGATAGATAGATAGATAGATAGATAGATAGATAGATAGGAGATAGATAGATAGATAGATAGATAGATAGATAGATAGATAGAAGATAGATAGATAGATAGATAGATAGATAGATAGAAGATAGATAGATAGAAGAGAAAAAGCAGCACTGCAAATCAGAGGAAGGTTGGTGCCAGCGGACCTAGGTCTCGACTCCGACCAAATTCAGATAGTAGGCAGATAGTCCATGTCACTCAAAGGGTTAAGGGTGCAAAATTGCACAATTATACACCGTTAACCCTTTGAGTGCTGTGGACTATCTTCCTACTACTAGATAGATAGATAGATAGATAGATAGATAGATTTATCCAAATTAAACCTCTGTAGAAGTTCAGCAAAGACTAGAGAAGAGAGGGTTAAACACACTCCAGTTTTTAGCATAACAATGACATATAGGGCAGATGCCTACAGGTGAGAGTCACCAGAGAACACATGGAGCCTTTATTACACAATACTCTATCAATATTCACCGGCACCACAGAAGGAGAAGCTTGTGGGACTGTCACATCTTACACATACAGAGTCCAAGCAGCAGGCGGAGGCTTGGCCACTGTAGACTGGCTGCTGGCTAATCCTTCAGGGCTCACTTAAAAGATTAGAGGTGGGTGGTGCTAAGATTCCCTGGACTGGGTAAGGATTTTGGAAGCAGGCAAACAAGCGCAGACTTTTAATTCACTTCTTGTGCAGCCTACAAGCTCCAGCTGTCTCTCTCTGCCTCCCTCTCTACTTGCAGCTGCAAAGAACCTGGCAGGAGAGAAAGTGACAGAAGACCCGAAAAGTATCTCCGACTCAAAGAAAGGAGAAGAAGAGGAACTTTTCCCTCCATATTTTTGCACTTTATGCACTTTTAATAGAAGAAAGTTGAAGAAACAGTCCAGTGTCTTGGGGCATTTGATGAAGGAGGCTTGAGGGACCTGGAGTAACTTCTGGTGCAGTCATGCAGTTCCATTGGAATATTGTGGCCCTTCTTAACTTTGGGTTTGTCCTCTGGAGTTCGGCAGAAGAATACGATTATTACAGCTGGCAGTCGGACAATTTCCAGAATGGACGTTTCTACACCAAGCAGAGCAAATGTGTGGACATTCCCCAAGATCTCCATCTCTGCCATAATGTTGGCTATAAGAAGATGAGGCTACCTAATTTACTCGACCATGAAACCATGCCTGAAGTAAAGCAACAAGCCAGTAGTTGGGTTCCCTTGTTGGCAAAGAGATGTCATAGAGATACCCAACTCTTCTTATGCTCCCTCTTTGCACCAATCTGCTTGGAGAGACCTATTTATCCTTGTCGGTCGCTGTGTGAGGTGGTACGTGATAGTTGTGCGCCAGTCATGGAGTCGTATGGTTTTCCTTGGCCCGAGATGCTGAACTGTAATAAGTTTCCTCTTGATAATGACCTCTGTATCACTGTGCAATATGGCACCAAGCAAGTGACTCAACCATCAGGTAACGTAACTCCTTCACGTCTTGTAATTGTAATACTATTACGACCATCCTTGTCCATAAGATTTTCAACCTAACTTCGATGTATGCATGTATGGCCAGATTCATAGAAGCCAATAAACCTAGTCATAATGTAGGAGGAAACTGAGTACCTGGAATAACCCATTTACACATAAGGCATCTTTGAGTCTTACATATGTAAAAATTACCATCACTTCCCCAAAGAGGTTCCAAACCAACACTCATGTATTTCATTGTCTCTAAGAGGGTCTGTTGGGGTTCTAGCCATGAAACCCTAACAGAGGCTCTGAAGGTAAGCGGGACCAGACACTTATTATTCCAATAAGATTCAAATTCTCAATTTGAATCTGACCTAAAACCCTACAAAATTGCCAAAACCAATGTCCATTATAAAGCTAATCTGCAAACAAAAAAATCAAAAAGTTATGATTGCATTAAAATGCTAGTTTATTTGTACCTAAACCTAGGAACACTAACCAAGGCGTAGATGATGTAGATGATCATTACCTGGTCCACAATGCTCAGTGTGTAGCATTCAGTATTTTGCATGATGTTATCGAGTAGGAAGCAGCCCGTGAGGTCAATATCTTATGTACCATCAACAGTAACATATCACTAGTGTGGATATTGTCCTAGTAATAGCCATACAAACATTTCACCTGAATTGTAAGATGACCAATTCCCCGACTTATATTCACATTCAGCTCAGCCAAGATTGAGATAAAAAGCAGGTGCCAAGGGCAAACAATTCTGTTAGGGTACCAAAAAGGTGTGCAAGAAGCATTAAAACTATCTAATACCCAAAACATCAGATGTGGCCTAAACAGCTCAGATGTCTTAAAATCCCAACAAAAAGTTTCTCTTCCATATGAGAATCTCATATGTAGTGCCAGTAGATTATACATACAACTGATCTCCAACCTATTATTTCCAAGGTCAGGAGCCCCAGGTTGGAGATCATGCAATTATTTTAGCAATACCAATTATTTGATCAAACCAATAAATCTATTTTATAGTAACCAAAATGATTGTTTTAAGCCCAAAGGAAATCAGGTTCTTAACACCTTGAACATTCATGAATGACCACACAAGGACCTTGCCAATATTCAATGACAAAATTGGAATTTTTTAAAGTTAATACAATCTCTTTTAACCCCAAAAGATCTAGACTACTTTATAGTAGTAGAGATCACATATGGTTAAAACTTTTATTATTTTAAATAATTCATTATTTTTTTTTTTAAACCCTTGCATTCCTGAGTTGGTATTATTTGCAGGATAGATAAGAAGGCAGACGGTTCCCAGGAGACACATGTCAGCAGAATACATGAGAGTTTTACAGAATAGTCAAAATTTGTAAATATGAACAGTGCTCGTGGTGACTTCATACTCCCCCCCCCCCCCAAGAAAGTTGGAAGGGTCTGTGGAAAATTAAATGTATGGTGAGAAAAAAGATCTGACAATTAAACACAATTTAATGATTTTTGAAAAGAAAACTTTTTTTGGACACATTTGGAAGAAAATATTAAAGAATGGGGCAGGAGAAATAGGAGTGATTGATCAGGTTCAATGCAATAATATAATTCAGACACTCAGGGCACAGTGTGAACCATAGAGATGGGGGTCAAAGGGCATTCTGGTGCTGATTTTTCTGGGTAAAAATCAAAGTGGTCAGAAGTTGGCTGTGATCCAATGGCAAAGCATGATTTCCTTTCACACACAAACTTTTTTTTTTTTTTTTTAATTCTTAAGCTCTTTAAAAAAAAAATTTGTGATTTATTTCTTTCAATATATGTAACAATGTGAAAGGATATCGAACACTTTATAGGAATGTGTGTAATAAATATATATATATATAAATATATATACAGGTCTGACCCCCACCAACACTTGCTCTTAATGGTTCATGTGTGCCTCAGACTCCCAAGAGTAAATGTACGCATTTAGGTTTTGATGCATTTAAAAAAAAAAAAAGATGAGAATATAAGAAAAACATACAAAAAATTAAAAAAAAAAAAAAATCCACTTATGTATTCTTATAATGTCAAAATCCATGCATAGTAATTATGTTTCATGTTACCTTTTAATAATTGTGGGTGATAATATATGAGATTTTGCATTTGTTGTTGTTGTTGTTGTTGTTGTTATTATTATTATTATTATTATTATTATTATTATTATTATGTAGTAGTAGTAGTAGTAGTAGTAGTAGTAGTAGTAGTAGTAGTAGTAGTAGTAGTAGTAGTAAAAAATGCCAGAATTCCCACAAAGCAGAACTTCTTAAAATTGTCACCCACAACTTTTTCTCACGTGAACTGCAGCCCTGTAACCCAATCCAGGACTTTTGTAGCTGGACAAATCCAGTTTGATGTTGAATGAAAATTGCATAAATTCTCTTGAAAGTTGCACACAATAATCCAAATCGAATTTGTGAACAATTACTATTATACTCCTTTATTGTGTAGCGGTATGGATGTTACTATATAGGTATATTATTGTATTTATAGGATCCCATTTTAAGGGTACCATGTGGTCTTTGTTTTATACGTGATACAGTGCATTCCATACAGCAGAATAAAAGACTCTCTCTTTTGGCCTCTGCCAGCCTCTGTTCAGTAATCCAGATTATGGGTGGGTTCATACTAAGGAATTCTCGCGGATAATATCCGCGGAATTCCGCTGTCTGTCGGCGTGCACAGCCGCGCGCCTTTCCGCCGGCTCCATAGACACCATTCTATGGGCTGGCATATTCCGCTATCCGCCGAAAGAAGTGACATGTCACTTGTTTCGGCGGACAGCGGAATACGCCGGCCCATAGAATGGTGTCTATGGAGCCAGCGGAAAGGCATGCGGCTGTGTGCACGGACATCCGACGGAATTCCGCTGAGTTTATCCGCGAGAATTCTGTAGTGTGAACCCACCCTATCTGATAATCTGGCAGGGCCCTTCCATGCTGGATTGAAGGGATTTTACTGTATGCCCTATTCATTTGGTCTTCTTCACAGTCAGATGGACATGGTTTGTCAGCTTTGTGCTGTCAGGTAGGGTTTGGTTTGTGCAGCGACACGCTTGGGTTCACACTAATGTCAGTACCTGCTGGAATGTTGTAGACAATTTAGGGTCAACTGAAGTCTTTATTACTATTCTCACCCCGAGGCGATACACACTTGAGGGTTGCAGTCTCTTAAAGTGGTACTGAAAGTTTGGTGGTTACACACACACCTGGTGGCAAACTGATACATAAACTTCTGAATGGCTGAAAAACCCTATTACTGAGGTGTTCCCAAGGCCCAAACCTCTACGTTCCGTGTGTTGGAGATGACCCCTTGCGCTAGCCCAACCCAGCAATGTCACTATGGTTCTGAGACTATCCCCACCACCACCACCCACACAGCCTGCCATGCTTAGATGTTGCACCAGCCCCTTGTTTTCAGTAGCCCTGGCATATCTGAGGGTCCTTGTCACCACTAGGCTGCTACCATTACAAGGAATTCCTCCAAATCACCAAAGGTCATGGACATATAACTGTGGGCACCCCCAGCACCATGATGTGACAAGTCCAGGAAAACTATAACCTGCAGCAATACACAGAAGAAGAAGAATGGGGGAGATTTATCAAACATGGTATAACGTGAAACTGGCTCAGTTGCCCCTAGCAACCAATCAGATTCCACCTTTCATTCCTCACAGACTCTTAGGAAAATGAAAGGTGGAATCTGATTGGTTGGTAGGGGCTAGTTAACAGTAACTATTACACTAAGCGATTATCGTACCGGTCGATAATGGGTCAAATCCCACCAATAAGCGCTCGATGTAATAGGGACTTTAGGTAGTCAAATTTAGATTGTTAGCCATAATAGGGACAAGGGCCAAAACCGACAAACTATGTAAAGTGGTGCGGAATCAGTTGGCGCTATACAAATAAAAGTATTATTATTATTATGGAAAAGTGTTCATTTCCCCTGCAGTGCCCCCGCAGGAAAAGTAAAGCATTACATGGTGTATATTCAAATCACTAACCTATGTCTGCAATGCATGGAGCTACACAACAGCCCTATAGAAGCCTATATATTAGTATTTCATTGTTCAGGGTGTAGCGTGTTATGTCTATGTTAATAATAGCCTACTCTTGTCTTAAAGCCACGCTCCATACAATGCACAGAGTTCCAGTGTGTACATTGAGTTAAGCCTTGGCCTCCTAGAGGAATAGAAAACATAACAAATTGGTCCACATTTACTGCCGATACTAACTGGGGTCACGGGGGTCGGAGTGCACAGCAGGGGTCATGTACTTAGCTGACTGCTTCACTCAGCAACTGCTACTTGAGGAAAGTTTTCACAGAAATGGACTTTTGTCCTCCTGTCTAGTCCTCTTCTAGTCTGCCCCCCTACTATGCTGACACAATGCACGGCGGTGAGGAGTCTGATGAGACAGGAGATGTCATTAAAAGACACAAAATCTTACAAGTTCATTAGGAAATAGACAATTATGGCAGCTTTTAGGGGTTAGCACTGACTAGCCGTGTGATTGTAGGCCATAGAGCGGCTAAGAAGGCTTTAGAACATGGGTACACAAAGTGCCGCCCTACAACTGTTGTAAAACTACAATTGCCATAATTGCTGGATAGTTAAACGGGAACAAATCTAACCTGCTGTTCTGTTCCTATTGCACACTGAACGCTGAGGATGAAGGGAAGTCTCTAAGGGGCCTATTCCACGAAGCGATAATCGATTATCGCTCGGTGGAATAGAGAAAACGATCAGCCGATGATCGTGTCATCGGCTGATCGTTTATTTAGGCCCAAACTTAAAATCATCGGTCACCCACCGTGCATCGCTTCGTGGAATAGCGGTGCGCGGCGGGCGACCGACGATTTGAGAAACACCATACATTACCTTGCAGGGCTTTTCCTGCGCTCTGTCTTCCTCCCCGGGTCCCGCTGCGCAGCATCAACTTCGGAGTGGCCTGTCTGAGCTGTCAGACGGCTCAGCCACTCAGTGGCCGCGGTGGTCCCGGCCAGTAATTGGCTGAGCGGTCTGACAGCTCAGTCGGACCGCTCCGGAGATGATGCTGCGCCGCGGGACCCGGGGAGGAAGACAGAGCGCAGGAAAAGCCCTGCAAGGTAATGTATGCTGCAAGGGGTGCAAGGACATCGGTAACGTGAAGACGCCAGGAGCCCCGAAGCATGCCGGACCAGGTGATGTATACGCTCCGGCGGCAGGGGGTTAACGGGGCGGGCTGCTGACATACTCACAGCGGGATGGACTGAGTTTATCTGCCCATAGAGTGTACACGGCAGGGATTAGCGCGGATCTGTTACGTGTGAACGCACCCTTATCCCTATCAGGGCCGGACAAATTTTCGTTTTTGCGTTTGTGTTCAAAAGGCCATAGCACTTGCATTTTTTCCCCTACAGACCCACATGAGCCCTTTTTTTTTGCGCCACTAATTGTACTTTGCAATGGCAGACTTCATTTTTTCATACAATATTCTGTGAAATTGTACACATAAATTCCACCGGACATCCACAACCTTTATCAGTAAAATACTGATTACATGTCCACCATATCAAAATTTTGTCCATACTAAAATCTTTACAAAAAAGGGGACTAAATATAATTCACAACATATTAATAAATCACAAAAATCTAAAATTTAAACTTACATAACATGATGTTTAATGGCATTCCAGATAAACTGACATGGTGGGGTAGGTAACATAAGCTACAACAGGCAACTACACCGCAGATAGTAAGTGCAGTACACAAAGTAGTAAACAACAGGGAGGTCTAAGTCCAAGTCCGGGCTTCCCACAACGGAGAATCTAAACCCTACTAACCAGTGTATACCCCCCCCCCCAGTCAATACGACCAAACCGCCCACATTATAATCCGCTATAATCCCTATAGGAGAGGTCCCAGGAGGAGGGCGCTGATCTATAGGAGAGTTCCGAGCAGCACAGAGGATGTCAGGAGAGGAGGGCGCTGATCTTATAGGGAAGGTCACAGGGTTACAGCAGCACAGAGGATGTCAGGAGAGGAGGGTGCTGATCTTATAGGTGAAGTCGCAGGGTCACAGCAGCACAGAGGATGTCAGGAGAGGAGGGTGCTGATCTTATAGGGGAGATCGCAGGGTCCCAGCAGCACAGAGGATGTCAGGAGAGGAGGGTGCTGATCTATAGGGGAGGTCACAGCAGCACAGAGGATATCAGCTGGCCCCCTCTATAGCTGGCCCCCTCTTCCCCCCTTATAGATGGCCCCCCTCTTCTCCCCTTATAGATGATCCCCCTCTTCTCCCCTTATAGATGCCCCTCTTCTCCCCTTATAGATAGCCCCCTCTTCTCCCCTTATAGATAGCCCCCTCTTATAGATAGTCCCCTTCCCCCCCCCAATAGATGGTCCCCCTCTCCCCCCCTCATAGCTGGCCCCCTCATAGATGGTCCCCCTCTTCCCTCTCGCCCCCCTAATAGATGGTCCCCCTCTCCCCCCTCATAGCTGGCCCCCCTCTTCCTCCCCCCCCCTTATAGATGGTCCCCCTCTTCCCTCCCCCCCTCCTTATAGATGGTCCCCCTCTTCCCTCTCCCCCCCCCCCCCTTATAGATGGTCCCCCTCTTCCCCCCCTGTGCACAGCAGATAACACAAAAAACACAACACAACTCACCTGACATCCGTTTCCCCGTCAAGCCTCTCGCCTCCTGGTCTGTCCCCGGCTAATACGCGGCTGTCGGGAGTGTCCCGTCCTATCTCCAGCAGCGCGCGCATCAGAAAGATCCCCGTGCGCCGGAAGTCACAGCCACAGGCGCACGGGGAGCTCTCTGATGCGCGTGCTTCCAGGGATAGGACGGGACACCCCCGGCAGCTGCGCATCAGCCGGGGACAGCCGGGGACAGCCGGACTCTTGTGACCGCAAGCAAAACAATGCTTGCGGTCACAAGAGAGTGCAGTGGCGGATTATAATGTGGGCGGCGTGGCATGGGCCCCCCCGGAGCCCCCCTCACGCGTACAGTTAAGCCCTGGTGCGAGAAGGGGTTAAAGATGTACTCCAACGAAAAATGTTTTCTTTCAAATCAACTGGTTTCAAAAAGTTATATAGATTTGCCATTTACTTCTATTAAAAAATCTCCAGTCTTCCAGCTGCTGTATGTCCTGCAGTCTGACACAGTGTTCTCTGCTGCCACCTCTGTCCATGTTAGGAACTGTTTAGAGCAGGAGAGGTTTTCTATGGGCATTTGCTACTGCTCTGGACAGAGGTGGCAGCAGAGAGCACTGTGTCAGACTGGAAAGAATACACCACTTCCTGCAGGACATACAGCAGCTGATAAGTACTGGAAGACTGGAGATTTTTAAATAGAAGTAAATTACAAATATATAACTTTCTGAAACCGGTTGATTTAAAAGAAAAAAATATTAATCAGTGTGTCCTTTTCTAGATAGGATTTTTCAGTCATATGCTACAGGTATTCCTGCACTGCTATCTCCATCTTCTATATACAGGTGCAATGTAATATAATTAGTCATAATACTGTACATCAGCAATATCATTCATAAATATCAGCACATTCACAGCAGAACTCAGAGACAACCAGTCAGCCCTCAGGGAGGTTTCGAGGCATTATATTGCTCCATGTGCCGGGAAGACATGTAAGAACTTCCTCAGCCTCTTGGAGAATCCTGTCCTCTCAGTATAAATATTTTTGGAGATTCCCCATGGACATGGCTACACCTCCCTATCTGTATTCTTCCTCCTGAACATCCGACCTCCGGGAGCTCTGATGAGATGGAAGGGATGCTACCGCAAGTCCCTGGTGTGGGGAGGAATCTGACAAAGCTTTGGATATTTAAATTTATTTTTTTTTGCTTTTTTAAATTTGCCTGAATCATGCATTTTTTTCCATCCAGAGAGACCTTTGCTGGAAGCATAAGATATACAGAGATAAAGTGCAATAGCAAATATATCATGGAATAGCTTATATTTCCTCCACCCCAGCAGAACGGATCATTCCCTATAGAAATGTCAATGGAAACAGAGGTCTTGTGTAATAAATTGCATATGCATCAAATAATAAATCATCTAGCCTTTTGTTATATATTATAGCTGGAGCCGTGCACTTGTTAGATGGAGGGTGGGCCTAGGAACCACCATCTCATAGTGGTCACAGATCGTCCAATAATGGAGAATATGGGAGGAAACCAGACTGGGGAAACAGCCGCAGTTTGTAGATACAGGATGGAGCTGCAGATTCCCATAATGCAGTAGTGTAATACAACAGGCTAGAATAGAGAAGCAGGGCTGCTGTCAGAGGCCTGTGTGGTCACATGACAGCAATGAGGAAGGGGTGTGTGTTCAGCATGAGCCAATCAGAAAGTGAGAATCACAGAGCTGTGCAGGAACTGTCCAGAGAGGTTTTCTATGGGGATTCATAGAAATGGAGACAGAGTTCCTGTCTCGGCCAGAAATGTCAGCAGAGAGCACTGTGTAGACTGAAAATAAAGCAACATTTCCTGCAGGACATACAGCAGCTGATAAGTATGGGAAGATTGGAGATTTTTAAATAGAAGTAAATTACAAATCTATGTAACTTTCTGATATCAGTTGATTTGAAAGAAAAAGATTTTTGCTGGACAACCCCTTTAACCTGTCTATCAAAATATATACTGTGGTCTATAGCAAGTAAACCATAAGGCTGTATTCCCACGTTCCGTGTTCCTCACGGAACACGGACGGGGAATGCATGTAACAGAGTCTCCCCGACCCGGGCAGCATTTGTAATAAGATGCTGGGAGCAGGGGAAACTGTACTCATATGCGCCGCGCTGTAATGAACCAGCGGCGCGTGGTGCTGTCATTACAGCGTGGCGCATATGAGTACAGTTTCCCCCGCTCCCAGCACCTTATCACAAATGCTGCCCGGGCCGGGGAGACTCTGTTACATGCATTTCCCGTCCGTGTTCCGTGAGGGACACGGAACGTAGGAATGCAGCCTTAGACTGGAGACCCATCTATGTTACTCAGTCCCTCACAAGTCATTGGGAAGTGCCAACCAGTGGACATGGCAGCCAACAACCTAGTCAGGACCCTCAGGTGGGACATGTTAGTATTCTCATGACACCAAAAGAAATATGTTGTGTCAGGAAAGGATTAGGGTTAAACTGCAAAAATATCCGTTGATAAGAAAAGCGTCTCATTCAGTCAGTGATTGGCTTAGTGGGCTGTCACTCTTGTCTATGGAGTGACAGCCCGCTCAACCAACCACTGACTGCGGCAGCTGGAGATACCGGAGACCTGTAGAAGGACACCTGGAGGAGCATGGACAGGTAAGCATAGCATTTTTTAATGTATATTTTATTATGCAGGCCCCATCTTTACCAACTCGTTTCAAACTTTGCAAAAAGTTCAGTTCGGTACTGAACCAAACTTTTGGCAAATTTTAGAACGATTTTCGGTTCATAAGATTTGGTTTGCTCATCTCCACCATTGATATATGAAGGTGATGGCCAATCACAGAATTTCACACACTGAGGCTATGTTCACACACTGTATGAGACTGGCCGTTCCGTGACCCGGCCGGTCTCATTCAAGGTCCTCCCGGCCGGTACTGCAGTACAGGCCGGATGATCTTTAGCGCCGCCGAGTTCTGAAACAGCCGTACTTTTACGAAAATATACGTTGTGTGAACATGGCCTGAAGATGCACAATCACTAGGACTTTCATAGACATCCAGGCGTGCAACCGGAGAAAATCCTGCACACTACGATATAAGATCCACCCTCTGCGGGTAAAGCAGTAGCCAGACTGAGCACAGCCTCACAGCCAAGTCATTCTGCGCTCCGCCATGAGTCACTTCCCAATCCTCCACTAATGAAGACAATTAGACTTCCATTAAACAATGTGAAGCTCCGGGAAGCTGAAATCACATAAGTTAAAGGGAAGATCAATTCCCATCAACAGCTAAACAGCTAGTTATTCTTCATGGACTAATTGTCATTGGCGACATCATCACATGGGGAATGAAAGCCTCTCGGAATGGCTCCCGCTGAGTTTCTGTGACTCATTGGAAGTTAATTGGTGACACAATATTAGTAGCATCCCCCCCAAAATCCGGCTCAAAATATAAACAGTGACAAGAAGCCATTCACCATCCACACAATACAAGACAAAAAGCTGAATGTGTGAACCTCAGGGGCATCTGTCTGAGTATTATCTGTTTATCGCCTCAATGTGTCTTCTAGTCATTGCCATTATGTGGATGGGTCAGGTCTTACTTATTATTTACCGTGAACAATAGGCTTTGTTAGAACTTACAACACAATACCTGCTATAATTTTTTTTTTGTTTCTTAAAGGAAATCTCCACTTTTTGAAGAAAATTGAGGTAGGCTACATTTGGTCCGTTAAACTTTATCTTTTAACTGATGTCCCTACTACAGTCCATTGAACACAATACCTCCACTGTGAGTGTGCCATGGTATATAGTACATCGACAGACCGCTTTGCAGATGTGTTGGTGTCTCAACCCATGTTGTACTGTGCTATGCCAGGATGTTGGAGGATGAGGTAGAACAATTAAAAGAAGAAGAAGAACACCTGTGCCCATGTATTGACCTTTGACTTTAGTCTTCACACCACCTTATGCCCACTAGACTCGGCTGAACCTTCCTAATGGGAGACCCAGGCCCCAGACCTTGTTACTTGGGATGAGCGGAATGCTGAGGGTTCCCTTGCTGACACCCGCGCTGCGAGACAGAGTTCCTAGGCGTACTGCAACTTTGCTCTGTCCGGATCAGTTCCTAGCTCTGAGGCTCTGTTATGGATACTGGCCTGCTCTGTGAATTCTCCTTGTCCACAGCGTGAGTTGAGGTTGTTTCTCCCTTGTCCTCTCTTAAGAGGAGTTTAACACAGCATAGTACTGTGTAGTGTTACTAGTGAAGAAGTTGTGAGAGGCGTACTATCTTGCATCCTTCCCATGCGGGGTACTGACTAAGACTGAACTTTCGAGAACGGGGACCTGGCAGAGGGTGAGGGCCCAGATAGGATCACTGTGGAGAGCTATTTGGCTCGTGTCCTTCCTCCACACTGTCCAGAACGGAAAAGACCTAGCTCCTCCTCCACCCATGTGGTTTACTTCCTTTCTAGCCTGTTAAGTGCACTGTGAGGGAGTGAAAGAGTGCAACAGAAGAAGAACGGAGGGAGATGATAGGAAAAAAGGAAACCAGAACTCCTACTGGTCTACAGATTCTGATGACACACAGAAACAATAACCCTTTGCAATCCTTCAGCTGTGCAGCTGCCAAATACATATGCATAATATAGCGACATCTAGTGGTGAACTTTAGTACTACTTTAATCAGCATAATAGCACAATAAGTACAGACTTTTACGATGGGCGTATACAACTGCAACACCCCTAGTGGGACAACACACTAGTTCACGGCTCTCCCCCTGCCTCGCGCCCGGTATTACAATGCCTTTTACCGCACATGAAGCCCACAGAGCCTGGATCCTCTGACACCACCGGAGAGCTGACTGTGAGGTGCATGCAGCCATTCTGGAAGACCAATCAGCACAAATGTGTTGATTAGTTCCCTTTAAGACCCATTAATATTGGTGTAATACAAGCACAGCCCATTGATATTAATGGGAAACTTGTAATGCTTCATTTCTCCTGTGGAGGCACTGCAGGGAAACTGAGCACCTAATGCCAGGATCTCCTATAACTCATCACTGGGGGTTCAAGTAGCAGGACAACCTTCTATCAGCCTATCATCAAGAAATACTTGATGGAGAAAATACCTAACAAGAAGAAAATAGTAAAAAGTGGCCATTGCCTTTAATAGGAATCAATATAACCAACAGCTAGGAAGGCTGGAAAATACCAGGTGACTGACAGCGCAAGGTCCGATATTATATTTCTGCATGCATTTTCTTCTGTAAAAATATTTGCAGATGGTTTACATTATATATGAATAGTCACTTTTAACTGTACTGTCTGTAACTGAAATCCTTCTGAAAGTTATTCTCAGATAGTCACATGACCATGACCTGGTGTTCATCTCCAGCCTGTTTGAGGTCCTGTACACTGAACCCATGGTTATCACCCCTCTCCCTCTTTGTAATACACATAACACTACAAAAGCCTCCACTGCTCCAGGCTCTTTCGCTCGTGCCTTGTCTCAGAACGGAATGTGTTTCACATGCTGGGCAGCAGCTCTAGTGTTCTATAGACTGCAGAGGTATAATGCGTGGGAAGTCAGTGAGTAATTGCAGCGTTTCTTTTAGAGATGAGCAAATTAAATCTTGTGAACAGAGATTCATTATGAACTTTGAAAAAGTTGTACTGAACCAAACTATTTGCAAAGTTCATTACAAGTTTGTTAATATGGCAGCTCCTGCTTTCCCCCAGAGTCCTCCTATGGGCCTCCGTTGTCTCCATCTGCCTCCAGTCCATTCAGCCAATCACTGACTGAGATGGGACATCATTGTGGCCAATGATCCGATGAGCTGTCACTCCCGAGACAAGCGCTGCTCAACCAATTACTGGCAGTGGCACTTCCCATATCAGTCAGTCAGTGACTGGCTGAGTGGGCTGTCACTCTCATCTAGGGAGCCAATGACTGAATGAGACAGAACAGCACTGCGGCCAGTGATTGGTTGAGCGGGAGATGAGAGTGACAGCCTGTGCAGCCAATTACTGATCCCTGAGCTGTCTCAATCATTGATTGGCTAAACAGGCTGGAGGCGACTGAGGGGACATCGGAGAGTAGTGAAGGAGAACACCGGTACGTACAGTTAAATAGAGATTAATGACCTTGCTGAACAGCTCTTAAAGGGAATGTGTCATCAGAAAATAATGTTTTTACGTTAAAGATATTTTAAAGGAATTTTTTGTGATATTTTTTCCCACGTTCGGCAGTCCCGAGAGCTGTGTCACACAGGGGGGTGATGGTCTGGGCTGGTGCACAGCAAAAGGATGGCGCTGAGCGCAAAACTGGGCATGGTATAATAAAGAGAGCGGTAAATAGAGGCAATGTCCATGAGGAATTATAAGGAGTGTAAGCCCTGGCAGCATCAAAACCAAGGTTCTATACAGAGATGGGCAAGATAATAAGGAATAACTACTCCTCTCTATGATGGCCGGCTCACTCATGACCTGCTCGGTCTCCCCACATGTTCAGGTACTTTTCTATATTTTTATTAACCCATAAACCCTTTTAACATATGTAGTCAGCTGAGGCTTCTAATTACCAGTGCGCCCATGAAAGGAGCCTTAGTGGGAAGGAGTAAGAAGAACATTTTTGCGGCTGAGTTAATGGTCTTGTGAAAGTTCTTATAGTAAATGATTTTCACAACTCGGCAGGTTCCTTAGATAAGTGGGCAGACATTAAACACACATTTGTCAAGACTTTCGCTGTGCGGCCACAACTTTCAACAAGTTCAGAAGCCTTCCAGTACATCCGGAGGTGAGATGACAAGTGAGTCACAAATCAAAGCCATGCCAGGGGCATTCATGCCTACTGTGCCAGTAATGCGGGAAGAGGGCAGACATTAGACTGTTAGAGAAAATGCATTGAAACAGACTGTACAGTAGTGATGAGCGAATACTGTTCGATCGAATAGATATTCGAATATTCGATATTCGTATGTATATCCCGCGAATATTCGACGAATATTCGATAAGCGTTCAAATCCCCCAGCTTCCGGTTTTACCCTCCTAATGGTCAAATAGATGTTTTTCACTAATCGAATACTTGTTCCCATAGACTTTAATGGGATCGAATATTCGCGGGATATTCGTACGAATATCGAATATTCGACTATCTCACTATTCGCTCATCACTACTGTACAGACACAGAGGATACAGCCTTGTGTTTATGCTCTCCATATGGTCCATTTATCAAACATGGTGTAAAGTGAAACTAGCTCAGTTGCCCCTAGCAACCAATCAGATTCCACCTTTCATTCCTCACAGACTCTTTGGAAAATGAAAGGTGGAATCTGATTGGTTGCTAGGGGCAACTGAGCCAGTTTGATAAATCTCCACAGAGTACAAATACCGATACCATACACAGGTACATTGGCTTTAAGGGTAGCATGTCAATAGAACGGCGCTGGCGCGGGAAAGCCGATGTGCTTTTTTTGAACCGCGGCCCGATTCCAGCACACAGCGTCGGTCTATTGCTAGGCACCGGCCCAGGATGAAGCACTGGAGACGGCCTGACTGCCTCCAGTGGGAGGAAACCCCCACCCCTCTATGACGCGGCTCCATTAGAATCAACAGTGTGTGAACATAGCCTAGCAGTGTATTCTTTTACACTTACCTATTAAAAATATAGGCCATGACCACACATCCACCTTTTTTGGTCATTTGACAGTCATTTTTTTTGGCTGCTACTCATTTCACGCCCAAACAATGGCCATTATTTTAAAACAACGGCCATTATTTGGGTGTGAAATGACAACCATCCAAAAACTGCCTTTCAAATAGCCAGAGAACGATGTGGTGTGGTCGTGGTCATGGACTGTAATTGACCAATTCAGAGAGCAGAGAGACCTTAGAACACAGAGATCCTATTTATATCTTCTTTATATTGGAAAGTTCATCCAAACTATGCAACAATGTAACATTTTAAGCTCAATGAAAATGTTAAAAATCGTGGGGGTTATCACTCGACGATCTCTGTATCGGCCCCCGGCTTCTTTGTATGAATATAGCCGTGAGTATGGCACGTGACCTGCGGCTCTATTCATTCCTATAGAGGTGGCGGAGAGAGCCGAGTGCAGCGCTCTTCCGGCTTTCTCGTCTGTTCCCGGCACCTCCACAGGAATGAATAGAGACGCAGGTCATGTACCGTACTCGCGGCTATATTCATAACGAAGAAGTTGACGTCCAATATAGGCATTGGTGGGGGGTACAGAGGTTGGACCCCCGCGGTCTCTTACTTTTTTCCTATCCTGCGAATAGGGGAATGTTAGTTTTTCCCAGACAATCTCTTTAACCCCATTAATACTGCAGTACCAAACAAGACCACTGGACATAGTGGCGCTCTTTCATTTCATTTGCATACAACGGAGATCAGAAACGAGGTGCTCAGTGCACGTCCTGGTTGCTGTCCAACAGGAAGGGGTGTTGGGACGCGGCCTACCTGACAATCCGATACGTTTGCTTCACTTTCAACACTCAGCTGACACCACATTCCATCATTCAGCTGAGGGTGGATTTACAGCTATGTCCTCTCCTATCTGCTCAGATTAGGAGCTGTTCACATGTAGAGGTTGCGGAGAGCAATGAAAAAAGTATAGGACCATAAGAGGCCAAGAAACAATGGCCATAATGCTCTGCTTGTTGTCAGTGAATGGACACATTTTGCACCCAGCTTAGACGATATCAGAGTACAAGGCTGAGCCATGCTGGTAGATGTCTGACCTATATTTCACAGTGTTAGATGCAGATTCGCCACAGTGTATAAGGATAATCCACATCCTGGTGACAACCTAAAATATGCAAAGAATAAGTGACAAGTCATGTGACCACACATACCCAATCACGCCTAGTGTGACTGACTACTGAGAAGCATATGACCTGGATTACACAGGGTTCTGACATGTATCTGAATCATGATGCAACTGGGTTTACATTAGCGTCATACGGACATTTTTACATAAGAGAATGCACATATGCATCCATATTACACCAGTCAGTGTGAACCTGGCCTAAGGAAGATGTCAGATAAACGCATTAACCCCTTAAAGGGGAACTCCAGTGATTTATTTTTTCTTTCAAATCAACTGGCATCAAAAAGTTATATAGATTTGTAATTTATTTCTATTAAAAAAGTCTAACGTTTTCCTGTACTGTACTGCTGTATGTCCTGCAGGAAGTGGTGTATTCTTTCCAGTCTGACACAGCGCTCTCTGCTGCCATCTCTGTCAATGTCAGGAACTGTCCAGAGCAGGAAAGGCTTTCTATAGGGATTTGCTAGTACTCTGGACAGTTCCGGACATGGACAGAGGTGGCAGCAGAGAGCACAGTGTCAGACTGGAAAGAATACACCACTTCCTGCAGGACATACAGCAGCTAAGTATTTTAAATAGAAGTACATTACAACTCTATATAACTTTCTGGAGCCAGTTGATCTGAAAGAAAAAAAAAATCACAGTAGTAACCTTTTGAGTTCCCCTTTGGTTATTATGCTTTTGCATTTTTCTGCTTGTGTTCAAGGGTGTCCTCACACATCCTTTGTGTGTGACGTTTTTCAGGACCCCAGAAAAACCGCCAATGTGGTTTTTTTTTTTTAATGCATTTGCATTTATTCTGCCATTTTTTACTTTATGTGTGAATGAGCTTTTTTGTGGTTTATTGAAGTCTATGGGAGAAAAAAAAACGCACAGTATGCAAAAAAAGCCACCCCCCCAGCATGCTGCATTTTGGAAAACCTGCCACAGAGCCTCAAAAACACCAGAGAGGAGAGAAAAACACTGTCCCCCCAAAAATGCCATGTGTTAGCAGATCATAAACTTCCATTGACCACTAGCTAACAGCTGGTCGCTGGCGTTTTTGAAAAAAAAAAAAATCCCATGACGTTTTAACTGGTGTTTTTTTCCAAGATTTTAAGGCAGTGTGAAGCCAGTCTAAAAGTCCATAGCAGTTAATTTTTTTCACCTACAGACCCATATGACCTTTTTTTTTTTTTTGCAACACTAATTGTACTTTGCAATGACACTTATTTTTTCCAGGTTTCCTCATTTTGTGGTAAAACCAACATGTTATCTGTGTTCCCTAAATCAGTACGTTTACAATTACGTTGATTTTATTTTACTGCTTAAAAAAAAAAATTTAAAAGTTAAAACATTTAAAAAAGTTTTAAAATTGCTCTAATCAAATCAATTTCTCTGATCAAATGAAAAGCATAGCTGCTTTTCTCCAGAAACAGCACCACTCTTGTCCAAAGGACCAAAGTGGCACTGTTTTTGTAAGAAAAACTTTGATTTTCTAATCCTGGACAATCCCTTAAAACTTCTCCTGAGAAAGGGTGTGTTTACACAGAGATTTATCTGGCAGATTTTTTAAGCCAGGAATGGATTGGAAAAGAGGAGAAATCTCAGTCTTTCCTTTATGACCTGTTCCCTGTGTATAGTCTGTTCCTGCCTTTGGCTTCAGAAATCTGTCAGATAAATCTTCAGGGACTGAACACCAGAAGACGCCGGGAGCCCCCGAAGCAAGCCGGAGCTGCAGGAGTCAATGGCACTGAGTTTGACATACAGTACAGCGGGATGACAGCCTATTGAAGTAAATGGACAAGTATCCGCAGTGAAGAAATCCACTGTGGATACGTTTGAAGATACCCTAAGTGTGCGTTCACACTCTGTAATCTGGTCTTATAACTCGCCGTGGATTCCGTAGTGTGAACGCACCCTGAGACAGGAGAAGGTTAAAGAATTTAGGCCCAGCTGCTTTTTCCATTTTTGACACAAAAATCAGGTTGTTGGATTTGCTCGTGCTTAGGTCTAGCTGTGTAGTTGGTACGTCCGCAATTACATTGCTTTGCAGTTTGTCCGTCAGATCCAACTAGACTAAAGCATTTAGTAAATTACAGTACATTACAAATCCCCTGGATTCCTCGGCTCCTCAGGTTATGCAATTTCCTTTAAACCAGAGACTTATCCTGAAGCACTGAGGCCTAGGAACTCCGCTATGGAGGTAGAACCTGGCAGGCCGCAGCCTGTCATTTCCTGCATGTGTCTCAGGACTTGTCCCAGTTGTGTAGGGATTACGCCTCGCAGCATCATGTTAGTTACTGGCAGCCTGGGGGCAAACACTAGTATCTACAATATCTATAGGCGTGTACAGATCTATAGGCCTGTACTATGATATATGGAGCGGGAAGCTGTGTATCAGCCTGAGGAGCCCATTAGAAACCTGTATGTGTCATACATATGGGGAGGGGGCAACTGTACCCATAAGATCAGTGACAGCCGACCCATTGTCATATACAGCCCGACACCCTCTACAACCACAGGGATTTGATAACTGCTAATCAAACACCATATCAGTAGTATATGAAGGAATATGCCGGGTGTAGAGGGGTTTGCTTGTCCCAGAGAGGCCGCATCACCATGGAGACAGCCCAGGACCTGACCACCTCTGTCAGTGACAGGAACTTTCAGGCACTTTTTGGCAACGGTTGATTTGAAAGAAAACAATTTTTGGTGAAAAACTCCTTTAAAGGAGAAATCTAGCCAAACTGAATACTCTGCAGAAGGCAGGGGGGGTTGCGGGAACATATTAAATAATGTATACTTACCTGTTCCCATGCCCCTCCAGCACTGCCTTACCGCTCCCTGCCAACTTTCTGGATCTTCTGCTCCTGCAGTGTCAGGACCCAACTCAATAAAAGTCCACACAATGACTGGGGCGGGACATCTCTTGTCACTGACTGGCTGGGCAGGCCCTTCCCTTCGGGTCATGATGTACCAGGAAGCCAGGTGACACTGGAGCCCGGCAGCTGTCAGGGAGATTCTGACGAAGTGTTGTGGGCGCATGGGGACAGGTATACATTCTTTATATTCCCGCACACCCCACCTTCTGCAGAAATTTCAGTTTCGTGCAATGCTCAGAAGTGCAAAGAATTAATTTTAGCTAGAAACATGGCTTCTTTCATCTAGAAACATATAACTCTTGTCTACAGGTTGGGTGCAGGTTTTGCAACTCAATTCCATTGAAGTGAATGGAGCTTCAAGGGGTACTCCAGTGAAAATCTTTTTCTTTCAAATTAACTGGTTTCAGATAGTTATATAGATTTGTAATTTATATTGTATGTCCTGCAGGAATGGTGTATTTTTTTCAGTCTGACACACGGCTCTCTGCTGCCACCTCTGTCCATTTTAGGAACTGTCCAAAGCAGAAGAGGTTTTCTATAAGGATTTGCTACTGCTCTGGACAGTTGGACAGAGGTGTTAGCAGAGAACACTGGAAAGAATGCTCCATTTCCTGCAGGTCATACAGCAGCTGATAAGTATGGGAAGATGTCACGTCGTGAATAAAATGCTGATGTCACTTCCTGGATAACATGGTGATGTCACGACCCGACTCCCAGAGCTGTGCGGGCTGTGGCTGCTGGAAAGGATAATGGCAGAGGGAAACTGAGGGACACAGGGCACTGGAGGGACATTGAGCATCCCTCTGCCATTATCCTCTCCAGCAGCCACAGCCCGCACAGCTCTGGGAGCCGGGTCGTGACATCTCCATGTTATCCAGGAAGTGACATCACCATGTTATCCAGGAAGCGAAGCCTTGATGCAGTAGTAAGTGCAGGAAAAAAAGCACATTATAAGCATTTCCCGTAATAAGTGTATATTGGTGATTTGTATAACTATTGGGAGCCAATACAATACTTTAATAAAATTTTTCGCTGGACTTCTCCTTTAAATCAATGTACCACTAATAGCGTAAGGCACCGTAACAGCATAGCAAAAGTATAGCTTTATGTGTGCACGAGCTCTTAGCCGAATTGTTAGACAAGTAGGAATATAATAAGAAAGTAGATGGGTGGGTGATTCCTGCCATCTGCACATATACTCCGGTATGTCATGGGAGCAGAATGTAAATTCCCATAATACCAGGTTGTGTGTAAAGTAATATATGCTGAAGTATGTAAATACGCTCTATGGTAATACCTGTGATAGAGCGCCACAATTTGCATTTCAAAGTCCTATGAATTCTTATAATGAAGCTCTGAATCCCCGGGCTTTGTTTCTTAAATGTCTTTTATTGCTAGAATAAAAAATCGGAAGGCATTGGCACAGCGCGAACGCGTCTGTTACGCTGATATAGCGGCTGACGCTGATCCCCCGGTAATAGCCGGAGTCACAGAATATAAAATAGCTGCATCCTATTTGTTTTTTACTTAAGCAACTTGGAAGAAACTTTGCAAACAGTCTTAAAGGGGGGATCCGAAGACTATAACTGATCACCTATGCATAGTTGCCAACAGTCCCGGTTTTGCCTGTCCCGATTCTGAGGAGACAGTCCCGGCAAAACCAGTAGTATGATGATGGAGGGGGAAGGAGGTTTAGAGGGTCAATAATATGATGATGGAGGGGCAGCAGGATGAAGGGGGTAGTAGTATGATGATATGGGGTGCAGCTGCATCATATGGGTACAAACTATCAGTATATACAGTCAGTCAGTAGAGTCTCAGCCCGCTCTGAGTCGGGTGTGTAATATACTGGGGACCTAATACTGGGGTGTGTTATATACTGGGGACCTGAAACTGGGGTGTGTAATATACTGGGAACCTAATACTGGGGTGTGTAATATACTGGGGACCTAATACTGGGGTGTGTAATATACTGAGGACCTAATACTGGGGGGTGTAATATAATGGGGACCTAATACTGGGGTGTGTAATATACTGGGGACCTAATACTGGGGTGTGTAATATACTGGGGACCTAATACTGGGGTGTGTAATATACTGGGGACCTAATACTGGGGTGTGTAATATACTGGGGACCTAATCAGGGCCGTTTTAATACATTGGTGGGCCCAGTGCCCTCAAGAGTGGGCCCCCCCTTACCTTTCTGCACATTGTATAATGTACTGAATTTGCCCCCACACTGTATCAAGAGCCCCAATACATACAGTAGTTACCTTATAACACTATTTCCACCATTCAGTGATTACATATTACATAAAAACTGCACTAAACAAAACAGAAAGATATCACCAATGATACCATTACATAATACCGCCACACCATGACCCCTAACACTACAACCCTATAACAGAGTGCAGTTACATCCAGTGACTCACCGGGGGCGTCTTCTCCGATCAGAGTCTGTCACCTTTTCTTTTTCTCTCCATCCAGCATGGGCCACCTTGAAGTCTTCTCCTGGCTGTGAATCTTCTCTCCAGAATCTGCAGACAAATATTTTAGGCTCCAACACATACAGTAGTTAGGTCCCTTGTACCCCCATACAGTAGTTACACCCCTCTGTACTCCTACATAGTTACACCCCTATGTGCCTCCATAGTTTTAAGGTGTCCCTGTAGTATATAGACCCTCATGTGCTCCTCCAGTTATATACAGCCCTCCTGTGCGCTCCCCCATTAGTATATAGCCCCCCTGTGCACTCTCCCCAGTAGTATATAGCCCCCCTGTGCTCTCCCACAATAGTATATAGCCCCCCTGTGCTCTCCCCCAATAGTATATAGACCCCCTATGCTCTCCCACAATAGTATATAGCCCCCCTGTGCTCTCCCACAATAGTATATAGCCCCCCTGTGCTCTCCCACAATAGTATATAGCCCCCCTGTGCTCTCCCACAATAGTATATAGCCCCCTGTGCTCTCCCACAATAGTATATAGCCCCCTGTGCTCTCCCCCAATAGTATATAGCCCCCCTGTGCTCTCCC
Source organism: Dendropsophus ebraccatus (assembly GCF_027789765.1). Lineage (NCBI taxonomy): Eukaryota > Metazoa > Chordata > Amphibia > Anura > Hylidae > Dendropsophus > Dendropsophus ebraccatus. The sequence continues at coordinate 21,030,931 of NC_091461.1, read as the reverse complement.
ACAATAGTATATAGCCCCCCTGTGCTCTCCCACAATAGTATATAGCCCCCCTGTGCTCTCCCACAATAGTATATAGCCCCCCTGTGCTCCCCCTCAATAGTATATAGCCCCCCTATGCTCTCCCCAATAGTATATAGCCCCCTGTGCTCCCCAATAGTATATAGCTAACCTGTGCTCCCCAATAGTATATAACCCCCTGTGCTCCCCCATAGTATATAGCCCCCTGTGCTCCCCCATAGTATATAGCCCCCTGTGCTCCCCAGTAGTATATAGCCCCCTGTGCTCCCCATAGTATATAGCTCCCCTGTGCTCCCCCATAGTATATAGCTCTCCTGTGCTCCCCCATAGTATATAGCCCCCTGTGCTCCCCCATAGTATATAGCTCCCCTGTGCTCCCCCATAGTATATAGCTCCCCTGTGCTCCCCCATTGTATATAGCCCCCGGTGCTCCCCCATAGTATATAGCTCCCCTGTGCTCCCCCATAGTATATAGCCCCCTGTGCTCCCCCATAGTATATAGCCCCCTGTGCTCCCCCATAGTATATAGCCCCCCTGTGCTCCCCAATAGTATATAGCCCCCGTTCTCCCCCATAGTATATAGCCCCCTGTGCTCCCCCATAGTATATAGCCCCCTGTGCTCCCCAATAGTATATAGCCCCCTGTGCTCCCCCATAGTATATAGCCCCCTGTGCTCCCCCATAGTATATAGCTCTCCTGTGCTCCCCCATAGTATATAGCCCCCTGTGCTCCCCCATAGTATATAGCTCCCCTGTGCTCCCCCATAGTATATAGCTCCCCTGTGCTCCCCAATAGTATATAGCCCCCTGTTCTCTACCATAGTATATAGCCCCCTGTGCTCCCCAATAGTATATAGCTGCTATATAACATTGAAAAAAACAAACACTTTTACTCACCTAGGTCCACGCATTCCTCTTCTCTTCCCTCTTGTGGCCTCACTTCCTGCAGTCACAAGAGGCTGCACTCCTCTTACCCTCGCGCCGACGCTCCAGTGACGTCGGGCGCTAGAAAGAGAGTGCGGCCTCTTGTGACCGCAGGAAGTGCGGCCACAAGAGTGACTGACAGGGAGGGAGCCAATGGCTCTCTCTCTGTCAGTGTCGCTGCTGCTGCTGCAGCGCTGAAGCGCCGCAGCAGCAGCGGACGGGGGGCAGCGGCGGACGGGGGGGCCCTGCAGGGGGGCGCCATGGAGGGGTAAGTAGATTACCCATCCATGGCGCTCCCCCCTGACAGGCTGGTGGCCGGAGCCCTGTGCGACCGCATCGGTCGCACATAGCAACGGCCGGCCTGCTCGGGGGGGCCCCTTTAACCAGTGGGCCCGGTGCACGTGCACCATGTGCCCTCTGGTTAAAGCGGCCCTGGACCTAATACTGGGGTGTGTAATGCTCCTTTTGTGTTGTTCTGACTGTGAATTGTAACTGGAAAATTTTGAACCCACACCCATGATAGGCCACACCCCACTAAGACCACACCCATAAAAAAATCACACCCCTTTTTAACGCTAAAGCGTCCCTGGAATAAAGTTTCAAATGTTGGCAACTATGCCTATGTGATATGTAAGTGATCGGGGAGGTCCCAATGGTCACAATCACTAGAACAGAAGTATGAATAGAGAACCAGACAGGTATGTGCTCCGCGGTTCACTCTACAGCTGAGCACTGTCTTGACAGTTTGACAGTCTTATAGCGAGTTAAAGGGGCTGTCCAGGCGTAGAAAAACAACTCTGAAGGTATACTTCAAAGAGGGAGGAAGTGAGCATGGGGGAGCAGAGCAGGTAAGACTTTTTCTGTTCTGCTCTTCAAAGGGGTACTCTGGCAAAAAAAAAATCTAGTCAACTGGTTGCAGAAAGTTATTTAGATTTGAAATTTATTTCTATTTAAAAACTTTAAGTCTTCCAGTACTTATCAGCTGCTAGAGGTCCTGCAGGAAGTGGTGTATTTTTTCCAGTCTGACACAGTGCTCTCTGCTGCCACATCTATCCATTTCAGGAACTGTCCAGAGCAGGAGAGGTTTTCTATGGGGATTTGCTACTGCTCTGGACAGTACCTAACATGGACAGAGGTGGCAGTAGAGAGCACCATGTCAGACTGCAAAGAATACACCACTTCCTGCAGGACATACAGCAGTGGATAAGTACTGGAAGACTGGAGATTTTAAAATAGAAGTTAATAACAAATCTGTATAACTTTTTGACACCATTTGAAAAAAAAAATCACTATAATATTCCTTTAAAGGGATGCGCCATATCACAGGGAATCTTACAAGGGAATTGTATAAACAGCAATTCCTAGCCAAATTATTAGGTATTTAAAGGAGAAGTCCAGCGAAAATTTTTATTGTAGTATTATATTGCCCCCCAAAAGTTATACAAATTACCAATATACACTTATTACGGGAAATGCTTATAAAGTGCTTTTTTCCCTGCACTTACTACTGCATCAAGGCTTCACTTCCTGGACAACACGGTGATGTTACTTCCTGGATAAAATGGTGATGTCACGCCCCGACTCCCAGAGCTGTGCGGGCTGTTGCTGCTGGAGAGGATGATGGCAGGGGGACACTGAGGGACACAGGGCACTGGAGGGACACTGAGCATCCCCCTGCCATCATCCTCTCCAGCAGCCACAGCCTGCACAGCTCTAGGAGTCGGGTCGTGACATCACCATGTTATCCAGGAAGTGACATCACCATGTTATCCAGGAAGTGACATCACCATGTTATCCAGGAAGTGACATCACCCTGTTATCCAGAAGGTGACATCACCATGTTATCCAGGAAGTGACATCACCATGTTATCCAGTAAGTGAAGCCTTGATGCAGTAGTAAGTGCCGGGGAAAAAAGCAATGGTCATGGGAACAGACACAAAATTGTCACTATAATAAATGTGCAGCCAGCACTCCATTTATTTCCTATGGAGCCATTAACATATTCCAGTTGTAGCACTTGTCTTAGTTGGTGGTCCCAAAGAAATTAGCTGGTGTGCAATGCGCACCATTCATGCTGGGGACAATGTCCCCCCTTTCTTGGGACCATAGTTAGTCCCTCAATCCTATCTCCTAAATAGGGGGTAAAATCTCCACATGGGAGCACCCTTTGAAGCTAAAACATATCACAGAAAAAATTTTGGGATAACATTTTTTTAATTTAATTATTTTTTTTCTATATATCCTATATTGCTTTTCGACGCCTACCCTTGTGACTTCTTTCTAATAATCTCAGGACTGTATAAGACATTGCATGTTTAACCTCCGCACAGACGTCACACGCCGAGCACTTAGCATCTCAGACCCCCACAACTCTAATGAGTTCGAAAATTCTTTTCAGATGAATTTTCCTCCGACGTTTGTGCACTTAAAGAGCGAGCGGAGTGACCTTTTTTTTTGGCACGCCTCTTCTCCTCTGTGAACACATTAAGTAAATTGATATACAATAGCCGTGCTGGGAGCGTGTACCACAATCTGTGCCATGCATTCTGTGTAAATGACTGCTAATATATTAAGCAGCCAGCCAACAGCTCCGTGCCAACTCTGACATACAGCAGAAATCTGGAACTGGTGGAACTCAGAGCCGTCCTCCTCCTAGAGAAAACTATATTAATATTATGCTCTAGAAATAATAAAGGGGACTTACAGTCTTCTGTGGCCGGCACTAAAGACTATGGATAACTTTAAAGTGTCACTGTCGTTTAAATTTGTTTTTGCAGAAATCAATAGTACAGGCGATTTTAAGAAACTTTGTAACTGGGTTTATTAGCCAAAAAATGCATTTTTATCATGAGAAAGCATTTTGAAGCTCTCCCCCCTGTCTTCATGGTTCTCTAATGGAGAGGGGGGGGGGGGGGTGGAGGGAGATGAGGCACCAAAACAGGACAACAAAGAGTTAATCTACAGCTACATCACCGGGCTATCTCCTTTGAAGTCAGCACTGACCTCTCAGACCTCTGAATACCGGCTTTCACACAGGTGCTGCTGTCGAGATTTCCTGATAATGAGCAGTGGATGAGAGAGAGGAGGGAGGCGGGGGGGGGGGGGGGGCTGGGGAAAGTCTTTTTGAATGCAGATAATGGCATTTTTGCCTAATAAACCCAATTACATAGTTTCTTCAAATCGCCTGTACTATTGATTTCTGCAAAAAAATTAAAACGACAGTGACACTTTAAAATACAAAACAAATTTTCACATTATTGGTTCTCTCGAGTTTACAGTATTGCCCTTTGCAATCTTAACTCCTTGTCAGACCCCCTGATGGGCAGTTTGCAACCTTCTCCTAGATTCAGATTCTTCTTGTGTTCCCTCTGTTTGCTGTGGGTGCTCTTCTTTCTCTTTACACCTATGCATAAGACATATGATTGTCCCCTGCAATTTATTTGCTTCCTGTTGCGGCCCTATTCCACGGGACAATTACCGTTCAAAAAATCGTCAGATCGTTTGCAATTGAACGATAATCGTATCGTGTAATAGCAGACAGGGATTAAACGACCAACGAGAAATTGTTGGTCGCTTGATAGAATTTGGACCTACTTTTATCGTTGATCGTTTGAAAATCGTGGATTCTTAAGTTACTTTTATAGCATTTCAGGGGCAGTTAATTGTGCATTTAGTGTTATTTTGTGCATTTTTTATGTCCTATATCCAAACCTGGATTATAAAGAAAAATAATAAAAAAATGTATATAACTTTAATAAGGAGAATGTATATTTATCTATGTTATATTAAATGTATTTATTATTTATTTATTAAGATTTTATATATTTTATCTATGAAGCAAAAATTTTTTATTAAAGTATTGTATTGCCCCCCAAAAGTTATATAAATCACCAATATACACTTATTATGGGAAATGCTTATAAAGTACTTTTTTCCCTGCACTTACTACTGCATCAAGGCTTCACTTCCTGGATAACATGGTGACATCACTTCCTGGATAACATGGTGATGTCACTTCCTGGATAACATGGTGATGTCACGACCCGACTCCCAGAGCTGTGCGGGCTGTGGCTGCTGGAGAGGATGATGGCAGGGGGACACTGAGGGACACAGGGCACTGGAGGGACACTGAGCATCCCTCTGCCATCATCCTCTCCAGCAGCCACAGCCCCCACAGCTCTCTGGGATTCGGGTCGTGACATCACCATGTTATCCAGGAAGTGAAGCCTTGATGCAGTAGTAAGTGCAGGGAAAAAAGTACTTTATGAGCATTTCCCGTAACAAGTGTATTTTGGTGATTTGTATAACTGGGGGGGGAAGGGGAATACAAAACTTAAAAAAAAAAATCCCCGGGCTTCTCCTTTAACCCTTAGGCGACTCTGGACGTACCTGTACATCCAGGGCCGCCCACAGGTGTTCAGAGCAGGGGCCGCGCTCTGAACCGCCGTGGTCCCGGGTGCCGCATGTAGCCCGGGACCGCGGCTATTAGCGGGCACGATCCGATCGCCGTGCCTGCTAATTAGATAATCGGATGCAGCTGTCAAAGCAGCCGGAAGCAATCGATTGCCTATCTCATCGATCTATGCTGTATTACTATCCAGCATAGATCGCAATGAGAGATCAGTGTGCTTATACTAGAAGTCCCCCAGGGGGAATAACCCTAACCCCAGAGGGAATAACCCTAACCCCAGGGGCAATAATCCTAACCCCAGGGGGGAATAACCCTAACTCCAGGGGGGCTTCTAGTATAAGTGTAAAAATAAAAAAAAGTGTTATTAATAATAAAAAGCCCCCTCCCCTAATAAAAGTTTGAATTACCCCCCTTTTCCAATGTTAAAAATAAAAATAAATAAATAAATATACAAACATGTTTTGCATTGCAGCGTGCGTAATTGCCCGAAATATTAATTTATCACATTACTGATCTCGCACGGTAAACGTCGTAAGCGCAAAAAAGTCCCAAAGTGCAAAATTGCGCATTTTTGGTCGCATCAAATCCATAAAAATTGTAACAAAAAGCGATCAAAAAGCCCCATAGACCAAAGGATAAAAGCGCTATAAGCCTGGGAATGGAGCGATTTTAAGGAACATATATTTGTTAAAGTGACACTGTCAGCCCCCAATAATCATTTTTCAATCTTTACAGGTGTGTGTAACCCGCCTATATCTCTCTGCATACCTGTAATTATTTTTCTGTTTAATGAGGTGGCTTTGCCTGAAATTGTAATTTGGCCGAGTATCTTCTAGCGCCACTGGGCGGGGCTTGGTCCCTGAAGCGCCACATAGCCCCGCCCATTACAGCGCCGTTGACCCCCGCCCCCGCTCCGTTTTGAGGCCTCCTTGACGTGCGCGTCCACATCTCCCGCCGTCTTCCACATGCAGGAGCGTCATGTGGCGCGCAGGCGCAGAAGGTGACCGCCGGGTCACCCACAGCCGGGCTGTGTGTGCGGTCGCACAGCCCGCCGATTACACCGCCCGCACCGTCCCTTGTTGTTTGGGACTCTCCGGAGGCCTCGCTGCGGCTGTGAAACCCTCCTCACAGCCAGCAGCGAGGCGCACACATAGTGTCTGCGCCTCGCATAGACATAGCCTGCGCACTATGTCTGCGCCTCGCTGCTGGCTGTGAGGAGGGTTTCACAGCCGCAGCGAGGCCTCCGGAGAGTCCCAAACAACAAGGGACGGTGCGGCCGGTGTAATCGGCGGGCTGTGCGACCGCACGCACAGCCCGGCTGTGGGTGACCCGGCAGTCACCTTCTGCGCCTGCGCGCCACATGACGCTCCCGCACGCGGAAGACGGCGGGAGATGTGGACGCGCACGTCAAGGAGGCCTCAAAACGGAGCGGGGGCGGGGTCAACGGCGCTGTAATGGGCGGGGCTATGTGGCGCTTCAGGGACCAAGCCCCGCCCAGTGGCGCTAGAAGATACTCGGCCAAATTACAATTTAAGGCAAAGCCACCTCATGAAACAGAAAAATAATTACAGGTATGCAGAGAGATATAGGCGGGTTACACACACCTGTAAAGATTGAAAAATGATTATTGGGGGTGACAGTGTCACTTTAACAATGGTTTGAATTTTTTACAGGCCATCAGATAATATAAAAGTTATACATGTTACATATCGTTGTAGTCGTAACGACTTGAGGAACATTCAAGTGCTATGGGCTTTGAAGCACAAGGAGGAAAAAACGAAACCCCAAAAATTGAAATTGTCCCGGTCCTCTAAGGGTTAAATGTATTTATTTATTAAGATTCTATCAATATATTTTATCACTGCCCTCTGCTGCCACCAATGGCTGTATCAGGAACTGTAGGGCTATTTCCACTGGAATACTTGTTCCCCCCCCCCCTTTTTTTTCTTCCAGAATACCCCTTTAAGTTCTAAACCACAACATACTACAGAAATATTTGGCACCCCTAATAATAAGTATTATAAATGCCTATAATAGTTTATAATGACTGATGTATGGCATTATTGACCTAAAACTAAAAAAAAAGTCATGGTCAGGCCATGTTCCCACAGCAAGAGACACCGGTCGTTCCGTGACCTGGCTGGATGATCTTCACTGCCGCTGAATTTGGATGCGGGCACATCTGTGTGGGTCGCATCGGAATTCCTCACAGCTCACAATGGAGCGTGAGGCCAGAGCCGCACGATCCATTGTGTGCACTGACAGGCTTTCAGTTCAGACAGACATGTCAGTTTTTGCAGTGCCACTAGGGATCCCAGTTGGAGTGTATACTCAGTTGCCCCTAGCAACCAATCAGATTCCACTGTTCATTTTCCTAAGAGTCTGTGGGGAATGAAAGGTGGAATCTGATTGGTTGCTAGGGGCAACTGAGACAGTTTCACTTTATACCATGTTTGATAAATCTCCCTTCATGTGTATACACTCCGCCTGGGATTCCATAGAAGGCAGCAATACATAGGCTACGTAGTAAGTTACGTAATAATCACGGCCGTTGTTGCTGATTTGCAACAATGGCTGTGATTATTACGTAACTTACGTAGTGTGAACATAGCCTCACTATGTAAAAATGATTCTCTTCCTCAAGTCCAGGTCCTCAAGGGGCTAAAAGAGCACTCCGAGCTAGAAATCTTTTACATCACAGGAGTCAAACTCAGGCCCTCCAGCTGTTGCAAAACTACAATTCCCATCATGCTTGGACAGCCAAAGCTTTAGCTTTGGCTTTCCAGGCATGATGGGAATTGTAGTTTTGCAACAGCTGGAGGGCCTGAGTTTGACTCCTGTATTTTAGATGACCCTTTGCGTGGGGTCTTTTCATACTTGGCATGGTGTTTATGGCTGTATTCTGTATACAGGGTCAAAAACCTGCTATGGTGATTGGCACCAAGGCCTGGGTATAACCTCTATGTGCACTTAAAGGGGCTGTTGTGCACCTTTCTGCTTTTTCATGCAGAACTATATACTCTTGTTTTGCCCCCTCTAAGTGATCTACCAGTTTTTTATGCAGATCCAGCATTTTATTCATGAACCAGGAAGATCCGGATGAGCAGTGTTATCAGATCTCCTCATATAAGCGAATGCAAATAAAATAAAATAAAAAATCTAACATTCCTCCTCTTCTTCTTCCAGGCACCAAGATCTGCACTCAGTGTGAAATCGAACAGAAATCCGAGACCATGAGGGTTCAATATTGTGCCAGTGATTTCGGTAAGTGAACGTTCCCCTATAGCTGGATATTGTGGACTCTCTTGGCCGAGCTGTGAATGGTGTGTGAGAATCTGCGGGCTGCCAGTGCTCGGCCTGACGTTAATAACCTGTCTGCTTCCTGAATTACAATATCACTATTACTGCAACATAACAAACACTACAAATGGGCACCTGGAGAAAGCAAACACAGCCAGGGAGAATTAGGAGGCATGGGACTGAGTCATTTACATAGAACGGATTAAAGACCCATAAAAAACATATTTGAAGGTTTTATTCTTTGGCAAAATGTTATGAGAAATAGAACAGAGGAAACGTATAGGTGACAACTTCCTACTTCTTAAAGGGGATAGAGAAAATTAGAAAATTTCTTCTAGAAACAGCGCCACTCTTGTCTTCAGGTTGTGTGCGGTATTGCAGCTCAGTTCCATTGAAGTGAATCGAGCAGAGCTGTAATACCACACACAGGGGTGGCGCTTTTTTTTTGGAGAAAGACGCCGTGTTTTTTCTAACATCTTTAATTATAATTGTATGCTAATTGTTAAAATAAGAATTAGCAATGGGTGTGACTTCCTGGTGATAATATTCTAAGATTGTACAAGGATACAGCATCTAAAGGGGCTCTCTGCTTTGTACAATTCCTACTATTTAGAAGGGCCCCTTGACAATAAGGTCATTACAAAGTGTCCTCTAGTGACCCCCAGTGATCAGCTGTGATCTGTGGGGAAACCTGGCAGTAAGTGTTCCGTTTCCCTACTGTGCCCCCACAGGAGAAATGCAGAACTGCACATTGTCCATTCATATATAATCTGCAGTAAATCCACATCTAAAGGCCCTATTCCACCAACAGATCTGCCGACAGATTATCTGCCGAAGATTTGAAGCCAAACCCAGGAGTGGATTTTAAAAGAGGAGAAATCCAGTCTTTCCTTTATGACCTGTTCTCTGTTTATAGTCTGTTCCTGGGTTTGGCTTCAAATCTTTGGCAGATAATCTGTCGTCAGATCTGTTGGTGGAATAGGACCTTATGCCTGTGTTCACAGGGTGCTGAGGATGAAGATAGAACCTTCATCCTCACTGCAGTGTTGTCCAGTGCTGTTAGTTGTGGCCGGTAAACCGTTAGGAGCACTGAGGGCGTGGCTACCAACCCTCAGAGCACCACCCCTTAATGAGGGGGCCAGGGCTACGGCCCTTCAGCCAGCCTGCCCCCTCCAAAGATTATCAATGGAGGGGGCGGGCCAGACTGGTGCGCTGATGGTTGGAAGCCACGCCCCCAGTGCTCCAAATGGCCACATTTAAAAGCACAGGAACGGCGGTGAGGAGGATGATAAGAGACGTACTTTCATCCTCAGCTCCCTGTACGTACCCAATACCCAATACCCCATAATATCTCTGTAAATCCCACATCAGGACCCTGGAATATCTTCTATAACATGAAAGCCCCCCAATATTTAGTATAGCCAAAGGAGCGGTGAGAAATGACATTTCCGAGTCCCAGCCAGACATATTGTACCCGTGTACATCCCTTCAATTCCTCTCACCAAAACCTGATGTGACTCAGGGAAGAAGCTGAGATATTCTCATGTAACACAACAAGACATGTTATTTGCTGAGGGATCCAGCAATGAAGTCTAAATCAATAGGAAAATGACTTCATGTGGCAAAGGCCTCTGGGTTATGTTTTGATTCAATAAGTTAATTGGATTAATGAATAAAGATGACTCTAAATCACAGTTGGCAAGTAACGTAGTAATAGCTGCAAAAGCCCATCTATAGCCCCCAGCCGTCTCATCCAAGAAGCTCAATATGTCATCGCACAGGCTTCAAAAGTTGGCGCAGGAGTCTCTGTTTCTTCCCTGCAGACAAGTTCTGGGTTCCGACAAGTTGCCGATAACATGCATGTAGGGGGCTGGCTGTCAGGGATGACTCTCTATAGTTGGCACAGACCTTCAGCGTGGCTTTTTGTTATGTTGGTGACATACATAATGCGTAAAGAGGGCTAAATGTGTGGCATAATTTACTAAGTAAGCCAGCCCTCTTCTCTGTATCTCCATTAGCCGTTACCGAGAAGGAAACTCAGTAACTAAGGGCATATGCACACGATCCGTAGATAACGGATGTAACGGGGCGCAAAGCTGCGCACCGGCATCGGGAATTCCCAGCGTCATGTATCATTGTCTTGTTCAAATCTTCCCGCTACTGTAAAGATGCAGCCACGTGGCTATATTACTACAGCGCAAATAAAAACTACTTTAGTTGCAACTAAGTGCAGAGTACCTATTTCCATTCAGTGAATAGTGGCCGCAGAAAACCCTGTCAGTTCACACAATGGAGAGAGCGGCTCCGGCCGCATGCTCCATTGTGTGCTACGGGGAGTTCTGATGCGGGCGCACACTGATGCGCCCGCTTCAGAACTCAGCAGCGCTAAAGATCATCTGCAGTACCGGCCGGGATGATCTTTTCTGAGACCTTAGTGCGATGCCCTGGCCCCTGGGGGCCACTTCCGCAGTGCTGGTGTTATGAGCGGGCAATGACCGGGGCAGCTGCAGGGGTTATACTTGTCACGGTATAGGCCTGAGGGCGGCACAGCTGTAGGGCCGGTCTGTGGAATCTGCGGGTGATGATGGGCATGCGATTCTTCGCTGCACTTAGTCAGGGCACCAGTTAGTGGACACCAATGCCAGGGTTCAGTAACAGCGGTTTTATTATAGATGAGGTAACTAGTAGCAACAGTTCTGTCCGGACGCAACCGGGTATATAGCAGGCTTTGACAAATAAGGCAGGAGTGGTGCTGCATAGGCTGTGAGAATACGTGCCGGATGATGGGAGTAGGAGTATGAGAGAAATAGCGGTGCTGGGTGGATTAGCTTGAGAATAATACTTGCTGTGAATCCTTGTAGCGATGAGGAGAAACAACGGAATGACACCCAGATGAGAGAAAAGAATCCGGTCACTTGAGCAGGCAGAAACAGCCGAAGACTGGAATATAGCAGCAGACTTAGTCACTCTTCTGTGGGAGAGGATAGAACCACACAACCTCCTTGCTTGGAAGCCGGGGCTCAACTCACTTGTCAGCAGGAAGTGGGAGGTCACATGGTTGCTCCTGGCCAGAGCTAGTCGGCCATTGGAGGAACCATGGTTACAGGTCACGTGATCAACAGCCTTGCATACCACTGTACACTGTAATACACAGGAACACATGAGAATACACATGAAAATGCACAATACCAGAGAATACTAGGGGAAAACCAGCAGCAGTTGCAGTGCAAACACTTACCAGAACAGGCATTGACACAGAAATAGAAATGGGCATAATAGGAGTAGTAGTCTGCATGTTCTGGGACACTGCATACCTCCCTAGCAAATTTGAGCCGACCTCGGCGAATCTAGAAGGCAGCAAACATGAATAGACTGGACAATCAAACAACAGGAATGAATGATGAGAGTGAGTGTGATGAGGTGTGTGTTTCCCACGCCCAAGGCACAGGTGAGAAGAGAGAGAATGAGAAACCCTAGTGGCAGGACTTCACCTAGGGGTGCCTAACGTACTCTGGCGACCAGGTAGCTAGTGCGTGAACCATCTGACATGTAAGCCAGGACAACTTAACTGCTGGCGGGTGACCCTCAATATTCCAGCCAGTTAGACAGTAGGTTTTCTGTTAAATGTGTTACCCTACTGGAAAAGAACTGTGAAGACCTGTGTACTACCTTGGCGTGTCTGAGTAGTGTCTTGGATACCTGGAAGAGAAAAGAACAAAATAATAAAAGCAAACATACATGGGGAGCTCCCTTTCATACCACTCAATCACACACACAAGCACTCCACAGGCCAAACACACGAAAAGGTATCCAAGGTGCGATATGTATGGACCAGTGTGAAGGTTAGGTATGACTATGTGTGATAACTACTGTGTTGGGACAAGACAGAGGCGAACAAATACTGGAAACAAAAAGGAAAGGAAACACAACAGACAACAAATACTGCGAGGTCTTGAGGAGAACTAACTCACATGAATCTGAATGAAAATCTGAGAAAAATCTGAATGAAAATTTGAGGAAAATCTGAATGAAAATCTGAGAAAAATCTGCATACGAACTGGCTCAACTAAATCTTTATAGCTATAGATATGATAATAATACACAATACTGAGACTGGATGAGAAAATACACTCCTACATAAACTGAACTTTCTCTGAGGTATATATATATACTGACTTCTCTTACTCAGAGGAGGAGCTATCTGACTTAGACACTGGAAAATATACTGTTTTACAAAAGAGGCACTCTACTCTGAGGCAATCTAAACAACCCTTTTGCTTACTCAGAGGAGGAAATACAAAGACTCTGATAACACTGAAATGCAATGGTAGAAAAAGTACAATAATGAAATAAGTGCAATAATACCCTGTGTGGAACACACAATCACAGGAAAGTGCATTAGGAAGGAATGGGTTAAGTGTCTCTGTTAGGTAGAGTCTCTTTTAGGCAATTAGACATCGTCCATGTAAAAGGCTCTGGGACAGGCACTAGAGAACCTTTTGTTATGGTAAGTGTCCATCAGCTCATGGCTGGTTAGTACAGGGAACTTGGTCAGGAGGACCAGGCACGAACCTTGAACGTTGCAGGAACTGGAACAAAACAGTTAGACAACAGAAACAGTTTAAGGACTCTGGTCTCTGTAACGAAGTGGAGGAATTCCTCTGGTAGAGCGCTCAGACCGTCTCAGCGGAGGATCCTCTTCAACAGTGATTGGTGCAGGTACCGGTGGAAGATCACCCCCAGTGTCTGGTTGTAGAGATGGAGTCGTTGGAGGCACAATTGGAAGTGGAGAAACCGCTGAAACGGGTACAGGGAACGCTGGATAGCCTACGGCCATGAGGAACGGTTCAACTTGGAACATTTCTTCCAGAGAGAGAGGTTTAGCTGGAGCTGCTGGGGGAGCCGGAGGCGTGGATGCAGGTACCGGACACGGTGCTGTGAGGCCCTGTAGGTCCTCCTTAGTGCAACGTTTTATCCTATTCCGATGCACCGTCTGTGGGGCTAGCCCAGGCTTTTTGACTTCATACACATCAGTCTCTGGGTAAGGGATAGAGGAGATGACATAGGGCTCAGGCTCCCAAAGGCTTTCAAGTTTGTGAGAGCGATGATATTTCTTTAGCCAAACTTTATCCCCCACTTGTAGTGGTGTGGCATTCGCCCTTAGGTTGTAGGCATCCTCTTGGCGCTGCTGAGCCTCCCCCATCCTCCGGTCAACAATTTCCCGGGCATCCTGGATTCTCCTCTGATGTTCCCGAACTCAGTCAGTTTCAGGTAGGGGGTTGAAGGTGTCAGGAGCTTGGACTCCAAGAGCACGGTCCTGAGGAAGTTGGCCTTGGCGGCCGAACATCAGGTAGAACGGGGAGTAGCCAGTGGAACAATGAGTGGTATTGTTATAGATCTCCACTAGTTCATCCAACAAGTGGGGCCACTCTACTCTCTTTGTCACTGAAGCCGTTCGGAGCATGTTGATAAAGACCTGGTTAACTTTTTCACACAGACCATTCCCTTGAGGGTGATAGGCCGTGGTGCGGAGCTTCTTACATTCATGGTAGGCACACAGCTCCTGGAAAAGTTGCGACTCGAAGGCCGGACCCCGGTCCGTCAGCAGAGACTCTGGGCACCCATAGTGCTTTACATACTCCTTGTAAAAAGTAAGAGCAGTGGTCTTGGCGGTCAAGTCCCTGACAGGTACCACGACTACCCACTTGGAGTAGTGGTCAACCATGGTGAGGGCGTAGGTATACCCGCATCTTGTAGGGGCTAGCTTCACATGGTCCAGGGCGACTAGCTGATTCGGCCGGTGGGAGGTGATTGGATGCAAAGGGGCCCTGACTTCTCTTCCCCCAGCTTTGGAGATATTACAGGCAGGGCACTCAGCACACCAGTTCTCGATGTCAGCCCTCATCCCGATCCAGTAGAACCGCTGTCGGATAGTGGCCTCCGTCTTGTGTACCCCGAAATGACCGGACCGGTCATGGTAGGCATCTAGCACCATCTTAGCGTCTCGTCGGGGAATGAGGATCTGGTGGCACCTCTCCCCAGAGACCGGATCAAGAGAGTTCCGCAGGATCAGTCCCTTCTGTAAGAAGAGCCTCTTTCTTTGCCTCCAGAGTCGCCTTAGCTCGACATCAGGATAGGGCCTCTTTATCCGCATGGGGACCCGACCAGTAGAGAGGTAGTCATAGATCTCCCCCAGGACACGGGACTCTTCCTGGATGGTCTGCCACCTGGCCAAGTCTTGCGGGGCCCTAGGTGGAGGCAAAGGCGTTTCAGGCCCGGCTACATCAATAGCACTCTGGGTAGCGAACCTTTGATAGAAGGGAGGCATTTCTACGTCTTCCCAATCGCTGTCCTCTGGGGCCTCTTCGCCCTTGGATAGTCGGGACAGAAGGTCTGCATTGACGTTAGCCTTGCCACTGCGGTACTTAATTTCAAACTGGAAATTGGCCAGTCGAGAAGCCCACCGCTGCTCCAGGGCGCCCAGCCGAGCAGTGTTGAGATGCGCCAACGGGTTGTTATCCGTATAGATGGTAACAGGGGTGGCAGCCAGGTAGTCCTTGAACTTTTCAGTGACGGCCCACACTAGGGCTAGTAACTCCAACTTGAAGGAGCTATAATTGTTATCGTTCTTTTCAGCACCCCGAAGACTCCGGCTGGCATAAGCTACGACTCTCTCTTGGCCATCTTGAACCTGGGACAGCACAGCTCCCAGGCCTTGGAAGCTGGCGTCTGTGTAAAGCCGGAAAGGAAGGTTATAGTCCGGGTAGGCCAGGATAGGAGGCGTGGTCAACAGGCGTTTCAGGGTTTGAAAAGCAACCTCCTGCCGTTCGGACCACTCGACGGGGAGTCGTCGGTTGTAGCTTTCTCGAGGGCAACCCCGGAGTAACTCATTGAGGGGCTCGGCCACTTGGGCAAAGTGGGGAATGAAGCGGCGGTAATAGCCGGCAAATCCCAGAAAGCTTCTCACCTCCTTGACGGTCTTAGGGGTATCCCAGTGTTCCACAGCCGAGATCTTCTCTGGATCGGGTCGTATCCCCTCAGCACTCACAACGTGCCCCAGATAGTTCACTTGGGGTTTGAGAAGGTGGCACTTGGAAGGCTTGATTTTCAGGCCGTGATCGATTAGGACCTGGAACACTTCAGCCAGATGATGGACGTGATCTTCGTAGGTACGTGAATAGACAATCACATCATCTAGGTAGAGCAGGACACTCTGAAAGTTGAGATGGCCGAGACACCTTTCCATCAACCGCTGGAAGGTAGCGGGGGCGTTGCACAGACCGAAGGGCATGCTGGTGAATTCGAATAGTCCCATGGGGGTGGTGAAGGCCGTCTTCTCACGGTCTTCGGGTGCCATGGGCACCTGCCAGTACCCACTGGTGAGGACCAAGGTGGAGAAGTAGGCGGCTGACCCCAAAGCAGCAATAGACTCTTCGATCCGGGGCAAAGGATAGGCATCCTTGTGGGTGATTGTGTTTATCTTCCTATAATCCACGCAGAACCGGATGTTACCGTCTTTCTTCCTCACGAGGACAATAGGGGCAGCCCACGGACTCTGACTTTCTTGGATAACGTTAGAGTCTTTCATCTCCTTGAGCAGTTTCTTGACCTGCTGATAGCTGGCAGGAGGGATTGGCCGATGTTTCTCTTTGATAGGCAAATGGTCCCCAGTGTTGATCCGATGCTGGACCAGGTTGGTCTTCCCGAAATCGAGGGAGTGTTTGCTGAAGGCCTCGTGATACCTTTTGGCCACCTTGAGGATGCCGTGGAGGTATTCAAGTGGGGTATTGGCATCGCCAATATGGAGTTCATCCCACCAAGGGGCGAGAGCCCTGTTTGAGTCCCTTTGAGTGCCACGGATGGAACTCTGATAGGCGATGGTCTCCTCACAGACGATGTCCTCAGGATCGAGTTGGTATAACATGGCCACGGTGGTGAACTTGGGTAGGTCAGCTGAGGAGTCTCCAAGGTTCACCAGACGGACAGGGACCTGACCATTGGAGACGGTCACCAGGCTTCTAGCGGCCCTGACAAGAGGTTGCCCCTCAATTTCAATAGCATCCAGAAGGGCCACATAATCAGCATTGTTGAGGCCTGGACGGACCCTGCACCAGATGAGGAACTCACTGTTAGCTGGGATGGTGATCGGACGAGCATCTCTAGTGCGGACACGGCAGATTTCTCCTCGAGGATTGGCAAATTTCCGCTGAGCGGCGAGCACCTTTATGGTCTTCTGAACGGCTTGCCTGTACTGAGGAGACATAGCACAAGACATAGAGGCATTCAAGGCATCCAACACTTCAGTGAATACATGACGGATAATATTCATGCCTAATACCACGGTCCCCACTATCTCCCTGAGCCTCAGTAACAATGATACCCTGACGCGCTAGCTCCCGCTTCCCTATGCAGACAGTGGGTTCCCAGTAACCTAGTTGCACAATAGGACGACCATTACTAGCAATAAGTTTCAGACAGTATTTCTCAACTGGACCTAGGGTTCTCAGATCCCAATGTTCTTCAAACACATGCCTCGGGATAGTGGTAACCTGGGAACCTGTATCTACCAGAGCCTCCAGGGGGACTCCGTCCACCCAGAGAGTCACATGCGGCATTGTGAGAGGAACCTTGAGAACCACTGTGCTTCCTGCGGGCCTGGATCTCGACCTCCTGGGTGTTGGCCCTCGGACCCAGGGGTAGCCCGTTTAACTGATAGCACTGAGAGCGGTAGTGTCCATGTCGCCTACAGTGGCGGCAATAGGGGCGCTCAGGGGATCTAAGTCTCGGTGGAGGAGGCCGATCGGGAACTGAATACTCAGGGCAGGGGTCCTGTGGTGGTGGAGGTGTTGGATAGGCCCCTTGTAGCCCCCTTAGGGCTTGGCAGAGAGAGTCAACCACTTGCGTAAGGAGAGCAGGGATCGCTGGTGAATTAGCCGGGATAGACTGTTGGGCAGCTTGTATAGCGGAAACTGGTGGAACCATAGTGGGCACTGGAGGTGGGGGTATAGGTCCCACCGGATCCGGGCAATCTGAACCTGGAGTACAGCCGGCACAGGGATTGTCAATGCCAACCACCCTCAGAGCCAGAGTCTTGAAGTCCAGGAAAGGCATTGTAGGGTTTTGGGCAGCTAGCATACGCAGTTGGCTCTGGATGAGTCTAGAGTCCACCCCCTCTATGAAGCGGTCAGTGATCATACTCTCCACAGCCGAGGGGTCTATGGTATCAACCTGTCTCAGGGCCCGGTAGGCAGATTGGAGTGCTAGTGCATAGTCTCTGAGGGTCTCACCTGGCCTTTGTCGTCGGTCATAAAACTTAAGGCGGACCTCCGTGGGTGACTGTACCTCAAATTCTTTACCCAGCCGGGTCAGGATCTGTTGTACATTAGCTTTCTCCGTAGCTGGCCATGACCGCACCTCCTCGGCAGCGGGACCCTCAAGTTGTCCTAGCAGCAACTGCACCTGCTGAGTGGGAGAGAGTGAGACAAGTTCAAGGGTGCGGGAAATTTTTTTCCTTGAAATCAGCCAACGTGTGGGGTTCTCCTTTATAACTGGGAAGATTGTTGGGCCCAATGAAGAATGGGACCGCTGCGGTAGCCATA
Organism: Dendropsophus ebraccatus; assembly: GCF_027789765.1. NCBI lineage: Eukaryota > Metazoa > Chordata > Amphibia > Anura > Hylidae > Dendropsophus > Dendropsophus ebraccatus. Next base: position 21,012,679 of record NC_091461.1, on the reverse strand, counting down.
GCAACGGGAGCCGCGGGAAGCCTTCTTCGGGCCGTCGGCGAACTGCCGGACCCGTCAGAGTCACTGTGATGGCCGGTGGACATGACGAGGGGTTCTGGTGTAAGGCGCCTGGAAGAAAGTAGGGGCGAGGAGAGCTTGCGGGAACAGCAGGCACCGATAGGCAGGGTGTCCGGGACCGGAGAGGAATAGGGCGGAAGTCAGCATCAACACTTCCGGCGGTCCGGGCACAATCTCCTTCCCTCCTGCAACAGAGGCTTGGATACTGCAGGGCCGGGGCGGAGCGCGTGCGCGCGCGAAGACAGTGCGTCACCGGCTGACTTGACCCCTTAGCAGGCCGCAGCGCGGCAATAGCAAAGTCTCTGGGGGGATTAGCAGTACAGTTCTGGGGACACTGACAGTTGGCACAACACAGTCTGCATCCTGTTCGTGACGCCAAAAATGCGATGCCCTGGCCCCTGGGGGCCACTTCCGCAGTGCTGGTGTTATGAGCGGGCAATGACCGGGGCAGCTGCAGGGGTTATACTTGTCACGGTATAGGCCTGAGGGCGGCACAGCTGTAGGGCCGGTCTGTGGAATCTGCGGGTGATGATGGGCATGCGATTCTTCGCTGCACTTAGTCAGGGCACCAGTTAGTGGACACCAATGCCAGGGTTCAGTAACAGCGGTTTTATTATAGATGAGGTAACTAGTAGCAACAGTTCTGTCCGGACGCAACCGGGTATATAGCAGGCTTTGACAAATAAGGCAGGAGTGGTGCTGCATAGGCTGTGAGAATACGTGCCGGATGATGGGAGTAGGAGTATGAGAGAAATAGCGGTGCTGGGTGGATTAGCTTGAGAATAATACTTGCTGTGAATCCTTGTAGCGATGAGGAGAGATAACGGAATGACACCCAGATGAGAGAGAAGAATCCGGTCACTTGAGCAGGCAGAAACAGCCGAAGACTGGAATATAGCAGCAGACTTAGTCACTCTTCTGTGGGAGAGGATAGAACCACACAACCTCCTTGCTTGGAAGCCGGGGCTCAACTCACTTGTCAGCAGGAAGTGGGAGGTCACATGGTTGCTCCTGGCCAGAGCTAGTCGGCCATTGGAGGAACCATGGTTACAGGTCACGTGATCAACAGCCTTGCATACCACTGTACACTGTAATACACAGGAACACATGAGAATACACATGAAAATGCACAATACCAGAGAATACTAGGGGAAAACCAGCAGCAGTTGCAGTGCAAACACTTACCAGAACAGGCATTGACACAGAAATAGAAATGGGCATAATAGGAGTAGTAGTCTGCATGTTCTGGGACACTGCATTAGACCATGGGTCTCCAAACTGCGGCCCCCCCGGCTGTTGCAAAACTACATTTCCCATCATGCCTGGACAGTGAAATCCAAAACTTTAGCTGTCCAGGCATCAAGGGAGTTGTAGTTTTGCAACAGCTGGAGGGCCGCAGTTTGGAGACCCATGCCTTAGACCTTAGGCTATGGTCACATGTAGTATGAGACCGGCCGTTCTGTGACTCGGCCGGGTCACGGAACAGTCGGTCTCAGAAAATATCATCCAAGTCCGCATCAGAACTCCCCACAGCACACAATGGAGAGTGCGTCCGGTGCCGCACTCTCCATTGTGTGAACTGACAGGGTTTTCTGCGGCCGCTATTCACTGAATAGCGGCCGCAGAAAACTGCTATGATTTTTGCGGAACTTACGTAGTGTGAACCTATCAGAGTAAACCTTCCTGGTAGGAGAGAAGAATCCACTAGGACGGCCCTTTTTTATTCTCCCCTGAAGGCTGAAGAAGAACAAGACCAACTCCAGTATTATTTATCCCCAACAAAAGGTCTTACAGGATGTGGATGAGGGAGTCATTCCTCGTCTTGTGCCATCATCTATAGCTTTTCCTCACTTCCTAATTACTTACGGAATTTGAGCTTCTCCAGAGGTAGTCGCAGCATAATCTCCTCATACAGAGACATACTGTATACAAAACCCAGGATCATTAATAGCGGTGCTTAACCTACTACCGCTGGTGTCAGGCTAGGCAGGGATTAGCTATGCCGGCTTAGGAGAAATCTCAACTTTGATTCATAACAGTTCTGCAAACGTTTTGTTACCTTACACAGCATTACATCCTCTCGTAGGTTTCCAAACCATCGGTAAACAATTATGAACTTGAACATTTTTTTAGGCTTAGATCTTTAGTAGTTTATATACAATGTATGGCTGGATTTCTTCAGTGTATAACAGAATATATCAAATTCATATGTTCTAATTAGAGATGAGTGTAACGAATCTTACAAACCAAGATTTGTTACGAACTTTGCAAAGTTCGTAAGAAGTTCATTCACGTAAAAAAATGTTATGCTTACCTGTCCATGCTCCTCCGTGATGGTGTCTCTGCAGTGTTTTTTTGCATATTTGTTCTCCCAGGGGGCAATGTCCTAGAGTACACTGACATCGAGACAGGTGATGTGTCTCTGCGGTGTTTTGGTTGATCTCCCTGAGGTCAACCAGCGTCCTTTTGCATGCACTTACTAGGCATTGCTCCCACTAGCCAGAATCCTACTCCACACTGATGAGGGGCAAATAGCCCAAAACAGCTGTCTGTGGATGGATACCTTGCTTGGGTGGTTTCCTTGATTGGACACATTCCTTGGCTTGGTTGTTCCTTTCCGGAGGAAGGTCTGGCTAGTTCACTGACGTCAAGACACGTGATGGTGTCTCTGCAATTCTCCTCCAGTGTCCTCCTACGGGTCTTAAGTGTCTACAGCCGACTCCAGCTCACTTAGCCAATCACTGAATGAGATGAGACAGCACCACAGCCAGTGATTGGCTGAGTGGGCTGTCACTCTTTTCTCAGGAGTGACAGCCTGCTCTGCCAATTACTGACTATAGTACGACCAGTGGCGGATTAAATGTACCCTGGGCCCCGGGCTGTCCGCCCTACCTGGGCCCCCCTCCTTCCCTTTCGTACACAACCGACCCCAACTACAAAAAAAATACACTAATTTCTTTATAGTAAACTATTAACTTTTATTGTATGTATGATGCACCTAGGACCCAAGTACAACAGCTGCAGGCACTACAACTCCCAGCATGTACTGACAGTCTGCAGCCCTTAGGATATGCTGGGAGTTGTAGTGCCTGCAGCTGTTGTAGTTGGGTTCTAGTTTAAAAGTTTGCGCTAGAGTACTGTAGTGACCGCAGGGCTGTGTCAGTACACTACCGCAAACAATACACTGACCCATTGAGACCCCAATGGTACACAGGCTCTGCACACTATAGAAGTGATTACAGTGCAGTTACTAATGACTCACAGGTGTCGTCTTCTTAAATTGCCGTTGCTCACTTTTTGCTTTCATCTCCATCTGGCGCAGCATCATGAAGACTTCTCCATGCAGGAGGAGAAGCTGGGGGGTGCAGGGGGAGAGGATGGGGGGTGCAGGGGGAGAGGCTGGGGGGTGCAGGGTAGCAAGGGGAGCAGCAGGGGGTCAGGGGTGAAGCTGGGGGGCAGGGGAGAAGCTGGGGGGCAGAGGCTGGATGGCAGGGGGAGCAGCAGGTAGAGACGCTGGGGGGCAGGGGGAGCATCAGGGGAGAAGCTGGGGGTGCAGGGGGAGACGCTGGAGGGCAGTGGAGAAGCTGGGGGGGCAGGGGGAGAAGCTGGGGGGTGCAGGGGGAGAGGCTGGGGGGTGCAGGGGGAGAGGCTGGGGGGTGCAGGGTAGCAAGGGGAGCAGCAGGGGGTCAGGGGTGAAGCTGGGGGGCAGGGGGAGCAGCAGGGGAGAAGCTGGGGGCAGGAGAAGTAGGGTGGCAGGGGGAGAAGCTGGGGGTGCAGGGGGAGGGGCTGGATTGCAGGGGGAGACGCTGGGGGGCAGGGGAAGTAGGGGGGCAGGGGGAGAAGTTGGGGGGCAGGGGGAGCATCAGGGGAGAAGCTGGGGGTGCAGGGGGAGACGCTGGAGGGCAGGGGAAGTAGGGGAGAAGCTGGGGGTGCAGGGGGAGAGGCTGGGGGTGCAGGGGGAGACGCTGGAGGGCAGGGGAAGTAGGGGGGTAGGGGAAAAGCTGGGGGTGCAGGGGGAGACGCTGGAGGGCAGGGGAAGTAGGGGAGAAGCTGGGGGTGCAGGGGGAGAGGCTGGGGGTGCAGGGGGAGACGCTGGAGGGCAGGGGAAGTAGGGTGGCAGGTGGAGAAGCTGGGGGGCAGGGGGAGAGACGGGGGGGCAGGGGGAGCAGCAGGGGAGAAGCTTGGGGGCATGGGAAGTAGGGTGGCAGGTGGAGAAGCTGGGGGTCAGGGGGAGAGACTGGGGGGCAGGGGGAGCAGCAGGGGAGAAGCTTGGGGGCATGGGAGAAACAGGGGGAGAGGCTGGGGGGCGGTGGGGGAGACAGAGCGGACGAGGGCAGCCGGAGGGCAGGGGGAGCAGAGGCAGGCTGGGCAGGCCCGCTGGGGCGCAGCTTCGGGGCCGGCGTGAGCTTCCAGCAGAGAGAGCCTGTATCCCAGGTCGGAAGCTCACAGCTGCAGCCCCGCGGTCCTGAACTTCTCTCGGCGGCGGCGCGCACATGTGACGTCATCGCCGAGCAATAGAGTTCGGGCATCACGGGGCTGCAGCTGTGAGCTTCCGACCTGGGATACAGGCTCTCTCTGCTGAAGCTCACGCCGGCCCCTCAGCTGAAGATAATCGCCCGGACTCCAGAGGCAGGAGAGAGGCTGGGCGGGAGCTGGGCGCCGCTGCGGCCGGCCGCGGCGTATGCATGCAATGACGTCATCCCGCACTTGTTCATTGGATGCGTGCGCCGCGGCGGTACCTGGGAGCTGGCAATGCGAGCAGGCCGCGGTTGACTATTAGAGGCCGCGGCTGCTGTTTTTTGAGCGCTGGCGAGCCGCGGGGCGGGTGGAAGATACTTTCGGGGCTAGGCATGAATATTCGGGGCTTGTGCCCCGAATATTCATGCCTAGCGACGCCACTGGCGGGCGGTATGGGCCCCCCCCGGAGCCTCGGGCCCCGGGTGGCCGCCCAAACCGCCCATATTATAATCCGCCACTGAGTACGACACTCCACTCCAAAACATAGGTTTGGTAAGGTGCTGGTCACACAAGCAATAAAATGAAATTGCCTTTTATTGAAACACACAACTTGTTTCCGTTATCTTTTTCAGTTGTGATACATTATCAAACCTATGTTTTGTTTTTTAGAGGAGTGTTGTACCTGGTCTGGTATTATAGGAGACGCTGTGGAGGGTTGTACCCCGGTACTTGCACAACCACCCAAAGCTAGCATTTCCATACATGAACATTCCTCTGAACAGAATTACGGCCACGTCTCAGTCTGATTGGCTGAGCAGGTTGAAGGTAGCTGCAGGGGACACAGCTGCAGGGGACACCGGAGACCGGAGGAGGAGGGCATTGGGGGAACGTGGACAGGTAAGTATTAATGAGTTAAAACTTAAAGGGGAAGTCTGATGTAAAAAAAAAAAACTCAAATGGCAGGACACAGAGGGGACATACAGTAATAAACAATTATTACTCACCTCTCCTTGTGCCTTTGCAGCACTGAATTGCCGCTTCAGAACCCCTGTCAGGCTCCAGGATCTCCTCCACAGCCAAGGTTGGTGACTGGGTTGGGACCCCGCTGCAGTCACTGATTGGCTGAGCAGGCAATCCATCAGCTAGGTAAGGCCTCTTCCCCTGGCACATCACAGGGGCGGGAAGAGGTAACTAATGATTGTCCATTATGTTCCCCCCTGCCTCTGCCGGCTGACGTTTTTTTAAAATGCTGAGCTTCTCCTTTAATGAACTGCACTAAAACAGCTATATGCCTGCAATCGTTTAGCTGTTTTAGTGCAGTCTGTTTAAGGTTCGGTTCGGGCAAAGCTGAACTTTGCTTAAAAGTTCGGTGAACCTGCCAAACTGAACTTTAAAAAAAAGTTTGCTCATCTCTAGTTCTAATGGTCTAATTTCCTTAAGATAATCTAGTCTTAAAGGGTGCTTATGGGCCATCCATACCAGACCCCATTGTCAACACTCCAGACCAAACTGGTGCAAGAACTTTTTATCTTCACTTAACTTTTTACTTATATATATATATATTTTTTTTACAAGACACAACACTTTGCACTGTGTAGGTACCCCAGTGTGTATTTTGTAAGTGCTTCAGTTCTCGGCAGCATCGGGAAAGCCAATACCAAATATATACTGTAGCGTTGTGCTTGTACTCAGTCATCTGATCATTGAGTTGGATAGACCTATTTAATAAAAGTCATGGGTAACCTCAATAAGAGGCAGTCCTGTCTTGTCAGTAGTTATCATCAGTTGAGGTCCATTAAGCATGGCCTACACCCCCTATGGAAAGTGTCAAATGGCATTAACAGTTTTTAACAAGCAATCATTAGGTTATCATAGCTTCTTCTTTTAAGAAATCTGTGAATTTTTTGGAGTAATACTCCCTGCGAACTTGTTCAATTTTGCTGGGATGCCTCATAGGCACAGCTTCTTTGGGTCATGGCACAGGACTTCCACAGGATTAAAGGGGTATTCCAAGTTAGAGCCTTTCTCCCTATAAGAGTCAAATCATGGGAGTCTGACCACCGAAACCACCTGCGATCTTAAAACTGTGGCGCCAAATCATTGTTTTCAATGGATGAGTGGGTAACTTATAACCCACTGGCCCAGTTATTATCAATGGAGCTACTAAAGGTTATTTAAAGCGACTCTGTACCCACAATCTGCCCCCCCCCCTAAACCACTTGTACCTTCGGATAGCTGCTTTTAATCCAAGATCTGTCCTGGGGTCCGTTCGGCAGGTGATGCAGCTATTGTCCTTAAAAACAACTTTTAAACTGGCAGCCCCGTGCCCAATGGCCGGGGCTTAGATTGTGTATGCATTAGGCTGGCACACCCTCTCTGTCCCTCCTCCCTGCCCTCCTCATCATTAGGAATGCTCCAGGCAGATTGTCTCCTATTCCACAGCTGTGTGAATACTGAACATTGGCTGGATCGTTAAGGCACCTGTGCAATGTTCAGACAGGAGAAAATGTTCTAGGGGCATTCCAAATGATGAAGAGGGTGGGAAGGAGGGACGGGGGGGTGCAAAGTTAGGGCACAGATACTCCCGTTGGGCACGGGGCTGCAAGTTTAAAAGTAGTTTTTTAGGACAATAACTGCATCACCTGCCGAACGGACTCCAGGACAGATCTTGGATTAAAAACAGCTATCTAAAGGTACAAGTGGTTTGGGGGGGTCAGAGGTTGTACTAGGCTCCAGAAAGTGAATATAACACTAGCAAGTGCTGCTCCATTCAAAACAATGAGCGTCATGGGTAACCTGGACACCCTGTGATCTGACACAGATCACAGACTTGGAATACCCCTTTAAGTACCCCATTTAAGACTCGCATTTATTTTCAGATTAAGGGCCCCCTCCAGCCTGTTCGCGGTCACTGGAGATGGCTAGGGTGCCGGATACAGACAAAACTGAAGAGTAATGCAATTTGCCTTGCTCCCTTTGACTTTATTAGTCTTGCACAAACAGCGTAGCCCAATAAGCTAAGCTGTTTGTGTGGTGTCCCACCACGGAAGTTCCTTTTACTGCATCTGTCGCAAAAGCCCTCTACTCAAAGGTTAGGTGGTGATGGAGGTATTTATTGGTTTTCGCCACCAGATGTCAGTGTTTTGTATGTGAACTTGTATTTGTTGCACAGCTGTAGTGAATACAGGGTTACTGTTTTTCTGTATTGTGTGATCTTGTGGGCCAATGGGAGATACTTCTTTCTCATCTACCTATCCCTATGCTTCTTTCTCTGCACATTTTCTTCTCCACCACTCACAGGGGCTCTTACATACCCTTGTAGGAAGTAGTAACTTGGTGGGAGGAAGTGTAGTGTCAGTTTTCCTCTGATTCTCTTGGGAGGAGGACACAAACAGAGTAGGCATCCCTGCTGTAGTTATCCAGGGCCTGGCTGTGCCAGGACACCTGTCCGGGACCGTCCAGCGGAGTTGGAGAGTCAATTCAGTGTGGTCTAGAGTATTAGTGGAGAAATAACACACATGTATAAAGCAACAGAGACACTCAGTTTTCTTAGTATATCTATTCAAGTAACTATGCAGTGCTGGATCCTACAAGGAGGACAAGTCAGGGATCATGCCAGCCCACACCGAGAACCTCTCTAAACAATGCAGGGCGGTATCCTAGGACAGAGGAACTGACCCGGATAGACCAAAGGTAACATAGCAAAGGTCTACATACACTATCTCGCAGCGTGAGTGATACCGGATAATTTCAGACACTTATCTACAACAAGGTAACCAAGACTGGGGCTTGTGTCACCCTAGTAGGATGGGTACCCCGACACTGCAGGGCAGAAGGTGGTCAGCAACAGTAAGGTCGAAGCACAGGCACAAGTATCTCTCACAAGTGTCTCTCTCAAGCATTCTTCTTTCTAAAGTTCTGGCTGAGCACACTACTACCCTGGGTTGGGACTCCTCTCCTCTTCTCTCCACTGCTCAACACTAAGCTAGACAAACCCCCCTATATCTATCACTATTCTACCTCAGCTGTTAAAGTATCTCCCAGCACTGATCCAGTGAACACAAAGTCTGTACCAAAAGAGAAGTTATTTATTGCCAAGGTACAGTATCTTGTATCCTCAGAGACTGTTCAGTAAAGCCACTATATTTATTTTACTGGGGCTCAGTCATCTTTGCACCTGCACCTATATACATCAGCTATACTCCTTGGGTAATCATCCCCTTTCTGTGGGTGGCGGTACTGACAGTCCGGGGGGTCAATATCCACTCCGGACCACAGTGACAGGAGCCTAAGGGACCCATCACAGCCCGACCATCCCGTCACCGACCATCGGGGAACTGCTTAAACCGGCCATATTTAAAATAGGTACCAACACCACTCCTGTTTGCTGAACTAGCATTGGCGTCACAACAACCACCATAACTGGCCAAGAACAGCAGCACAGAGCGCAGCTACCACATTTGAGTAACTCGCGACCCCAACTGGCAGCTGTGAACGTACCTCTTTAATTGTGAATAGAGATGAGCGAACCGGTTTCGGGTCCGAGTTGATCCGAACCCGAACTTTCAGCATTTGATTAGCAGTGGCTGCTGAAGTTGGATAAAGCCCTAAGGCTATGTGGAAATCATGGATATAGTCATTGGCTGTATCCATGTTTTCCAGAAAACCTTAGGGCTTTATCCAAGTTTAGCAGCCACCCCCTAATCAAATGCCAATCGTTTGGGTTCGGGTCGATCCGAACCCAGTTCGCTCATCTCTAATTGTGAACCTTCCCCTTTAATTCTTCTTGCAACTACACATCATGCAAAAACACAAGGATTATTTGCCTTTTTTAACCCCAATCTAAGCCCAAAGGTCAACATGGGAGCTGTATACACAAAACGGGGGTCAAATAAACAGTTTGCTTTATTGAGAGCAGATATTGATTGGAAAGGATTGCATCCACCCGATGCTGAACTTGTCCTCTTGGCCGGCGCTCCTCTTTATTCTCAGCTCTCCCACAGGCTGAACGTCCACTCTTTAGGTAGTTGAGGCTTTGGAAATGTGTTTGTTGTTTTCTTTTAATTGCTCCATAATTCCTCCGATAGAAAAATCTCCTCTCTCCATTCCATCGGCCTCACATCCTCTCCAAAAATCCATTATCAGGAAATCTAAAGCAAATAGACAGACCTTATTCCAGCCCAGTTTTGGTTTTCATTTTGCGATTTGTTTATGTATTTTGCAATGCTGCGGGCTATCGCTGTCTCTGATTAATATGGCCGATAAGGGATTCGGTATAAAGGGGATGGAGTTAACATGCTCTGTTCATTATGACATTTGGCACAGGACGATCAATCACGTATAATTTCTTTCCCGTTTTTTTTTCCCAGTTACATCAACATTATAAACGTATGAGAAAGGCATTTGTGTATGGCGGGTGCCCAGGGAGTGATAGAACAGGTGGCGGGGGTCTGTTCTGAAGGACAATAGCATCATTTGCATTCAGTCAGTATTTTTAAAGGGGTATTCCGATATCAGAAAATTGTATTTAACCCCTAAGGACAAGGTTGCAATTTTCATTTTTGCGTTTTTGTTTTTCCTCCTCGCTATATCTACGGGCCATGTAAGGGCTTATTTTTTTTTAAAGAATAAGGGGGAGATTTATCAAATATGGTGTAAAGTGAAACTGGCTCAGTTGCCCCTAGCAACCAATCAGATTTCATCTTCCATTCCTCACAGACTCTGTGGAAAATGAAAGGTGGAATCTGATTGGTTGCTGGGGGCAACTGAGCCAATCAGATTTCATCTTTCATTCCTCACAGACTCTGTGGAAAATGAAAGGTGGAATCTGATTGGTTGCTGGGGGCAACTGAGCCAATCAGATTTAATCTTTCATTCCTCACAGACTCTTTGGAAAATGAAAGGTGAAATCTGATTGGTTGCTGGGGGCAACTGAGCCAGTTTCACTTTACACCATGTTTAATAAATCTCCTCCTAAGTGTACTTTCTAATGGCGTCTTTCAATCTACCATAAAATGAATGATGAAGCCCCCAAAATATTATTTATAGAGTGAAAGGAGGGTGAGGGGTTTCCGACATGATATCTTTCTATAGGTCAGACTGAATACAGCGATATGTTTACATAGGTTTTCTAATGTTTTGTTCTTTTTTAACAGTAAAACTTTTTTTTTTTTAACTAGGTATGATTAAAGGGGTATTCAACTCAAACATTACTTTTCATATGTTGCTGCTCATGATAAGACTAACAATTCCTTCCATACTTGTTATTATCTATTCAGTCTCCTTCACCCAGTTCTGAGCTTTTCTCTCTATCTCCCCCTCCTCCTCCCTTTCCTTCTGATGTAAACAAGTCTCTGGCAGGCTTTATCTGAACTCCCTGTGATTAACCCTCCCAGCATTACAAAGAAGCTATAACATTGCAGATAAAGCCTGCCAGTGACTTGTTTACATCAGCTGTCTCAAAATGGAGGGGGAGGAGGGGAGACAGAGAAAATGGCTCACCCACAGATTTTTGTGTTTTCAGCAGAAATCATCAGCTGAGAATTGGGGGAAGGAGACTGAATAGATAATAACTAAGTATGGAAGGAATTGTTAGTCTTACCATGGGCAGCAACTTATAAAAGATTATGTTTGAGAGGAATACCCCCTTTAAATGGCCCTACTGGGACTCTAATGGCGCTTTTATCTCTTCCCTACGAGGCCGTATGGGGTGTCATTTTTTTGTGCCAAGATCTCTAGTTTTTATTAGTATCATATTTGTGTAGATTGGATGTATTGATCACTTTTTATTAATTTTTTTTATTAAATGTAATTTAAAAACAATCAGCAATCCTGGTGTTTTTTACCACTTTTCCCTCACACTGTTCATTGTGTGGGAATAATAATGTTATATTTTAATAGATTGGACAGTTGCACACACTACGATATATAATATGTTTATTTATTTTATTGTTTTATTTATTTAAAAAAAATATGAAAGGGGGGATGAGTTAAACTTTTATTGGGGGAGGAGCTATGTCATAACTTTTTTATTTATTTATTTTTTACACTTTGAAGGTCCCCCTGGGGGATCGATCATGACTGTGGGGGTCCCAATTGGTAAGTGACAGGAGCTGCTCCTGTCATTTACACTTAAACAGCGCAATTGTAGCTGGTCCTCACCCACTATAGAGCGAGCTCAGTCTCTGTCTCAGTCTCCGTAAACCCTGGGAGGGCTTACGATTACAAAAAGCCCAGGCGTGAAGGGCGTAAATGTATACACTCCGTCGTTAAGGGGTTAAATAAAACTATTAACCCAAGATATACAACTTCAGCAACTTTTCTGTGATTCAGCCATGACAGGAAGTTAGAAGAACTTTGTAATGTGTATTGTCTCAAGCTCCCCGACTCCTCCCTCTCTTGAGACAAAGCATCATCCTCTGATGTCACAGGAGACTTGGCTCGATCTCTTTTCTCTGCCCCTGCTAGCTAATAGTGATGTCACAGATGGGGAAAGCAGTGCATTCTGGAAACTGAACAATTGCTCAACCAGGACATGCAGAACTAAGATGCCCAAATCAGGTCAAAGTCCTGGTTGGTCCCATCCTTCTTTTAACTGGGTTGCAAGAAAATGTGCAAGACTCCCCTCTGCAGAGGAGCTGTAGACCAGACAATAGGGAATTTTACAAAGTTTGGAACAATTTTGTAAAAATTATGGCCTAACATCCAAAGACCAATAAAAAGGTATGCTCACCTGTCCACGCTCCCCTGCTGTCCTGCTATGGGTGTCCGGTGTCTCCAGCTGCCTCCAGCCCACTTAGCCAATAACTGACTGACTGAGATGGGACAGCGACGTGGCCAGTGATTAGCTGATTGGGATTTGATGGCCATGGGAGACATTGGAGATGATGACACAGAGGGAGTGTAAACAGGTAAGTATAGATGAGTGAACTTTGTGAACCACACTAAAACTGCGCTAAGTGCCAATCCGGCCAGCCCACTCCATTTAATATAATTAGAGAATAGCGGGCTGGCTAGGGGCAGATCGGCACTATAGGCAATGCTCCTAGCAGTCTTACCAGAGCGAAGAGCAAACTACTAAGAAGAAAGTAAGAGACATACTCTGTTCCTCAGCATCTCCTGTGCAATAGGGACATATCAGCAAGTTAGACTAATCTAACCTGCTGATGGTTCCCCTTTAAGGTTTGGTTTAGATGAACCCGAACTTAACGTCCAAGTTCAGCGAACAAGTTCTCTCATCTCTAGTCATTTAATGAAGAGCATGGCTTGCGTTCACACACCAGCTAAGAGTCCTATGTTTCACACCCCCAGAATGCTGCTCACTGATGCATAGTCTGAACGGGGACAGGCTTTAATTAAACTCCATTAGCACAATATAAATAAAGGAGTTGTCAGGGTTGGCTGACTCCACTCCTCATTCACCCTCTACATCTGTCGTCTCAAATTGTGTTACTTCATAAATCTTAGATAGTAACGTGAAGGAAAACAGTAAGGGATGGCGGACGTCTTTTTTTTTTTTTTGGCAGGAAAGTGAGGGAAAATGGTTCTAATAGAAAAGAAGGTAGCGGGGTGGGGGGCGGGGGGTGTTGGGCAGAGATTTGATGGTAACAAATGCATCTTTACAATGAAACGTAGATCGTCAGTCCCGGACACATCATTATTTAACGTTCAAAGGAAAGACTTGTCATAGTGCCGACACCGGGAGATAGTCACCATATTTTATCTCATCTGTCCACTAGAGTGTGGAACCAGCAGATCCGTCTCTCTACTTGGCAGCAGCTATCTAATAGATCACCAAGATTTTGGAAATATGTCAACCAAAATGACGGCTTTCCTTACTCGGCTGATGACACATTATTGTTCGGACCTGCCCGGGGGAAACAATGGAGAAGATTTATAAAAACTAGCTGGGAAAAAAAAAACTTACATACAATACAATTCATACAAAACTCCAGGGGTATAAAATATATAAAATAAAATATAGTGGACGTCAAGGTAGTGGTCACACTTAAAACCTGGAGCCTAATAGTGACTCCTAAAGCCGTTGTAAGGGGGCCAGCGCCATACATTCCAAATCATACAGTAGGTGAGGGGCCATCTTAAAGGGGTACTCCGGAGACTAAAAATATATTTTAAATACATTGCTTTAATAAAGATTTTCTTGGGAACTGCAGGGCTATCTAAGCATAGGCGCGTTCTCCGTCACTTGTGCGCTCAGAGATGGAGAGGAGACGCCGGAGGGCTGCAGGACTCTGGTAAGTATGGATTCTTTCTTTTAATTAGACAGGAGATTCCTACATTGGGAGTGAACTAGCTACCAGGGGAAGTGGTTAGAAGATAGTTCAGCAGCACTCCACAAGTTCATCGTCTTGGTGCCAACAGTTCAGTCCTGACCAAGGATAAGGTAAATATTCAGAATATAGTCCACAGCAGGGACACAGGAGGAATGCCTACATGGGGGATATCTAACAGGAGGAATGCCTATATGGGGGGTATCTAACAGGAGGAATGCCTACATAGGGGCTATCTAACAGGAGGAGTGCCTACATGGGGGGTATCTAACAGGAGGAATACCTACATGGGGGGTATCTAACAAGGGAAATGCCTACATAGGGGGTATCTAACAGGAGGAATGCCTACATGGAGGGTATCTGACAGGAGGAATGCCTGCATGGGGGTATCTAACAAGAGGAATGCCTACATGGGGGGGCTATCTAACAGGAGGAATTCTTACATGGGGGGCCTATCTAACAGGAGGAATGCCTACATAGAAGGGGGCTATCTAGCAGAGGGTATGCCTACAAGAGGGTTTATCTAACAGGTAAATGCCTACTTAGAGACTAGGGGTATCTAACAGGAGGAATGCCTACATGGGGGGGGAGGTATCTAACAGGAGGAATGCCTACATAGGGTATCTAACAGGAGGAATGCCTACATGGGGGGTATCTAACAGGAGGAATGCCTACATGGGGTATCTAACAGGAGGAATGCCTACATAGGGTATCTAACAGGAGGAATGCCTACATGGGGGGTATCTAACAGTAGAATGCCTACATGGGGTATCTAACAGGAGGAATGCCTACATGGGGTATCTAACAGGAGGAATACCTACATGGGGGGTATCTAACAGGAGGAATGCCTACATGGGGTATCTAACAGGAGGAATACCTACATGGGGGGTATCTAACAGGAGGAATGCCTACATGGGGGGGGTATCTAACAGGAGGAATGCCTACATGGGGGTGGGGTCTCTAACAGTAGGAATGCCTACATGGGGTATCTAACAGGAGGAATGCCTACATGGGGTATCTAACAGGAGGAGTGCCTACATGGGGGGTATCTAACAAGAGGAATGCCTACATGGGGGGGCTATCTAACAGGAGGAATTCTTACATGGGGGGCCTATCTAACAGGAGGAATGCCTACATAGAAGGGGGCTATCTAGCAGAGGGTATGCCTACCAGAGGGTTTATCTAACAGGTAAATGCCTACTTAGAGACTAGGGGTATCTAACAGGAGGAATGCCTACATGGGGGGGAGGTATCTAACAGGAGGAATGCCTACATAGGGTATCTAACAGGAGGAATGCCTACATGGGGGGTATCTAACAGGAGGAATGCCTACATGGGGTATCTAACAGGAGGAATGCCTACATAGGGTATCTAACAGGAGGAATGCCTACATGGGGGGTATCTAACAGTAGAATGCCTACATGGGGTATCTAACAGGAGGAATGCCTACATGGGGTATCTAACAGGAGGAATACCTACATGGGGGGTATCTAACAGGAGGAATGCCTACATGGGGTATCTAACAGGAGGAATGCCTACATGGGGTATCTAACAGGAGGAATGCCTACATGGGGTATCTAACAGGAGGAGTGCCTACATGGGGGGTATCTAATGCCTACTTAGAGACTAGGCAGGAGCTATCTAAGAGTAGGAATGCCTACATGAGGGCCTATCCTAGTGGTCAGAACAAAACTGCAAGATTTCTGGACTAAAAAAAGAAAACAGAATGAGAACAATTTGCAATGCCCAATGAATGAATGAATGAATGAATGAATGCCAGGATATGTATTCCTTGTTGAGTCGAGGGAGAACTTCTTCCTCGGTCAGGGTACTTAGATAATGGGCTGGGAAAGCAAACTGCAAATTTGCCCCATGGGAAGGAAAGCCTTGTATGATGAATGAAGGGATACATGAAGAGTGCTCTATAATACATGAAAGGTTCTTTCCAACCACAGGAATAAAATGTATCAGGAAACGTGAGGACACGACAGGGGACTGCACCATGATCTGATCTCCATGTCTCAGCTTTTATTTTATATTAATACATTAAGCTCCCCCCTGTATCCTTCATGTGACAAATCAAAGGAAAGCGACGCTAACGCACAGATCTCTGCTGGATGCTCCTCTAAGAAATCAGATTACAAATAGAGATGCAACGTATGTTTACAGCCCTTCTCTTCTGAGTACAGGAGGAAAAAGAGTCAGAATGGAGGATGAAGTTGTGCAGCAATAAGTCCCAGTACAGGGAAGAATACTTACCAATCAGGACACAGGAGCAGGATCACCTGTCAAAATGACAGGAGTCCCTACAATGGCTATAAAACACAGATGTGTTTTTAATCTAATAATGGGCTACATAAAGTTTATGCTTTTATTCTACTGTATGTGAACACAGCTTCAAAAGTTATTCTAAGGGGCCGAGTCCACGGAGCGAAAATTGGCCGAATCAGCCCGATTCGGCCGATTATCGCTCCGTGGAATAGAGACAACGATCAGCCGATGATCGTGTCATCGGCTGATTGTTTATTTAGGTTCAAACCTAAAATCATTGGGCACCGACTGCGCATCGCTGCATGGATTAGCGGTGCACGGCCGGCGACTGACGATTTCACAAGCACCATACTTTACCTAAGCATGTTGCATCTGATCCCAACAAATGAAGGAATGGTGGAATTACAATGAATGATTAGTAAAGATTAGCGGACGAATACGGAATTACAGCGAATGATTAGTGAACAATTTCTTGTTGGTTGGATGTTCCTTGCCCGCATTTACACAAAATGAATATTGTTTTAATTTGAACGATATAACAATAATTTTCACAAGAATCCTCCAGTGTAATAGGGCTCTAAGTAGTTTATCAGTGTGGTTACCCATTCAGGATATCATCCCAGGGTCATCACACAATGAGATAAGACAGGATGTAGAAAGCTGAAGGACATAGCTTAAAGGGAATGGCCACTTCCTTCCAGAGACAGCACCATTCTTGTCTCCAGGTCAGGTGTGGTTGCATTTAAGCTCCATTCACTTCAATGGAACTGAATTGCAAGTCCCACCAAAACTGGAGAGCGGTTCTGTCTCTGAAAGAAAGAGACCATGGGGGAGATTTATCAAACATGGTGTAAAGTGAAACTGGCTCAGTCGCCCCTAGCAACCAATCAGATTCCACCTTTCATTCCTCACAGACTCTTTGGAAAATGAAAGGTGGAATCTGATTGGTTGCTAGGGGCAACTGAGAAAGTTTCACATTGCACCATGTTTGATAAATCTCCCCCCACTTTTTCTAATGCTGGATAACCCCATTAAGGCCCTATTACACTAAGCAATTATCGGCCATACTTGGCAGATTACTGAAAATCTCTTGGGGTAATAGCTGACAGGCACAATGTTGGACGATCGTGATACACGCAGAGCTGCACGTTGCCCCGTGTAATAGTAGACGGCAGGCCGCCGCTCTAAAAATCATCTACTTCTGCTCCTCCCTGCTCGATGTCTCTAGGTGTAATAGCACAGGCAGTGAGCGGGGAATAGGGGGGGAAGCGAGCACTGTCCTCCTCAGAATTGGACCATATAATCCAACCTTTAGAGGTGTGGTGGGAGGCTGCAGTCACTATGTAAGAAATGATCTTTTATTGATGACATCAGAGTTTATTGTCTCAGCAGTGTGACATCATCCCTGTGTTGTGTGCATTATCCTTGTGTCCTTTTATCTAGCCTTTCCCTGGTAGAGTTGTTTCCTCTGGCTTCCTCCGCTTTTGCTTGGATCACTACAATGTTTAGTGACATCACTGTGTGTAATAAGTCTGTGACATCACTGTGTGTAATAAGTCTGTGACATCACTGTGTGCATTTTCTCCATACTATGACACCACTGTGACTATTATCCATGTGTTTTTACATTGATTATTTATGATCCCTGTACTGTGACATCACTAGCAAAGTACTCTATATGGGGAGAAGATGCTTACATTGCTCCTAAGAACTAGTGCCTAGGGAAGCTCGAAGAGTCCTCTACCATATCAGAGGATACCAAATGGCATGCAAAGTGGGGGACCACTGCTACAGGTTCTGCTCTGGGATGCAGGAACTTCAAGCCTATGCTTATGCCCCCAATAAACTAATAATTTGGCTAGGAATTGCTGTTTATACAATATCCTTGTAAGATTCCCTGTGATATGGCGCACCCCTTTAAAGGGATACTATAGTGATTTTTTTTTTAAATTGGTGTCAGAAAGTTATACTGATTTGTAATTTACTTTTATTTAAAAATCTCCACTCTCCCAGTACTAATCAACTGCTGTATGTCCTGCAGAAAGCGGTGTATTCTTTCCAATCTGACACAGTGCTCTCTGCTGCCACCTCTGTCCATGTCCGGAACTGTCCAGAGCAGGAGAGGTTTTCTATGGGGATTTGCTCCTAATCTGGACAGTTCCTGAAATGGACAGAGATGGCAGCAGAGAGAACTGGGTCAGACTGGTAAGAATACATCACTTCCTGCAGGACACACAGCAGATGGAAGGATTTAGATTTTTTAATAGAAGTCATTTACAAATCTATATATCTGACACCATTTGATTTGGAAACACTATTTGTTTCTATAAAGTACCCCTTTAAGGCTGGAAACGTTTTGCACAACCCTACTCAGTAACAACAGTTCTCAAATATTCTCCCTCTAAATTATTTTTCTAACATTTCACTTGACTATACAATTCTATGGTGGCTCAGAGAGGAGATTTACATAGTAAGACTATTTGCATTTCGAGCATATGAATTTCATTTTACCAATGAAATATCTGTAAATAGAAATTCTGCCAGGAATTCCGGCTGCCAAACTGTGCTGTCAACAGTCTGGTGACTGTGAAATATGGAGCGGCTTCCCATGAATCTCTCACAATGTGAAGAATGATGCTGAGGGCAGAATAACAGTCAGTGCAAATCAATATCCCCTAATACACCCCTGCTGTTCCTGCTCCCCGTCCCCCTGCCCCGAGAGGCAATCTCTTGTCCAGATCTCGGGATCGTGTCTGGAGGTAGTCCTCCTGAATTTTGTCAGATTTATAGAATTCAGGATATTAATACATTCCACATGTTACAAGCAATCTGTAATCACACACGGGGCTCTCTCTCACATAAAGGTTACACAAAGGAACTTGTATGAAGGGGGCTGCCAGCGAGCCGACCTTCCAGGGAGAATGGTTTTCATTTGTTCAAGGGTTTCTCCATGGGGAGTGACTGTTCATATTCTGCACCATGAGTTTCTTATCTCCACCCTATAGCAAAAGGCGGGATAAAAAAGTCATCACAACTCCGCTATGATAGGGTTAAACAGCATAGTGCTGACAGACGCTTTGTAGTCATATGCCCGGCCCCTATGATGGATACATGACTACTAGTCCAATTGTTTGGCATTTGAATCACGGTGTCCTATGGCTGTATTACATGTTTCCTGGACTCCCTAGGGCGGCATCCAACTTCTTAAGCCACCAGTAATTGAATGCAGGTGGGAACGTGAAGTGGCCAGGGGCGTGCTGGGGATGCAGAAAGTGGGGTGTTGGTAGCTATAGCCATCCTGCTGTCTCCACCAACAGGTCTGGCAGTCGTCGCCTAGTGCAGCCACCGTGGTCTCACACTTGTCTCTGCACCACAATGCTGTTACCAGGACCCAGCAGAGCTACATGGACCAGTCCTGAGGGGATCAAACAGTCAGGGAAGAGATAGGACTGATGGGACAGCGAGGGGAGAGACGGGACTGATGGGACAGGGAGGGGAGAGAAGGGACTGATAGGACAGTGATGGGAGAGACGGGACTGATGGAACAGTGAGGGGGGAGACGGGACTGATGGGACAGTGAGGGGACTGATGGGACAGTGAGGGGAGAGACGGGACTGATGGGACAGTGAGGGGGGAGACGGGACTGATGGGACAGTGAGGGGAGAGTCAGGACTGATGGGACAGGGAGGGGAGAGACGGGACTGATGGGACAGTGAGGGAAGAGACAGAACTGATGGGAGAGTGAGGGGAGAGTCGGGACTGATGGGACAGGGAGGGGAGAGACGGAACTGATGGGACAGCGAGGAGAGACAGGAATGATAGGACAGTGAGGGGAGAGACAGAACTGATGGGACAGTGAGGGGAGAGACGGGACTGATGGGACAGGGAGGGGAGAGACGGGACTGATGGGACAGTGAGGGGAGAGACAGGAATGATAGGACAGTGAGGGGAGAGACAGAACTGATGGGACAGTGAGGGGAGAGACGGGACTGATGGGACAGGGAGGGGAGAGATGGGACACTGAGGGGAGAGACGGGACTGATGGGACAGTGAGGGGAGAGACAGGAATGATAGGACAGTGAGGGGAGAGACAGAACTGATGGGACAGTGAGGGGA
This sequence comes from Dendropsophus ebraccatus, assembly GCF_027789765.1. NCBI lineage: Eukaryota > Metazoa > Chordata > Amphibia > Anura > Hylidae > Dendropsophus > Dendropsophus ebraccatus. The sequence goes on along the minus strand of NC_091461.1, from coordinate 20,992,487 downwards.
GAGACGGGACTGATGGGACAGGGAGGGGAGAGATGGGACACTGAGGGGAGAGACGGGACTGATGGGACAGTGAGGGGAGAGACAGGAATGATGGGACAGGGAGGGGAGAGTTGGGACTAATGGGACAGGGAGGGGAGAGTCGGGACTGATGGGAGAGTAAGGGGGGAGAGACGGGACTGATGGGACAGTGAGGGGAGAGACAGGACTGATGAGACAGGGAGGGGAGAGTTGGGACTAATGGGACAGGGAGGGGAGAGTCGGGACTGATGGGAGAGTAAGGGGGGAGAGACGGGACTGATGGGACAGTGAGGGGAGAGACAGGACTGATGGGACAGTGAGGAGAGAGACAGGAATGATGGGAGAGTGAGGGGAGAGTCAGGACTTATGGGACAGTGAGGGGAGAGACAGGAATGATGGGAGAGTGAGGCGGGGCTTGAGCATGGCTGTGTGAGGACGCGTTTGCTCTGAGCTCCGGGCACGCTCTGCACTATCGGGATTTTTTCCCACACTACCGCAACTCCGTTATGCCCACCGGGTCACGGAAGACCCCCTGCACGCCACAGGTGACACCACAAACCTTTCTGGCCCGCTTCGCCCGTCCGGTCCGGCAGACCCCGCCGACATCCCAGCAACGCACCAAGATGGCCGCGGCGCCTGTGACAAGGAGCACCGCACAGAAAGCGACTCCCGCCTTCCCTGAACTGAGTCAGACGACCCCGGAGATCCTCCGGACACCGCTAGAGCTGGATGCAGTCTCCCCGTCCATGACTGATCAGGATCCGCGCTCCCTGCTGACCCCGGCCATGCTGCTGACTGAGGTGAGGTCTCTCCTTCATGCCCTCCCGACACGTGAGGACCTCACGGCTCAGCTAGCCCGCATGGAAGAACGCCATGCTGGCGACATGGCAGACCTTAAGTCCGGCATCACGGCAGTTGCAGCAGCTGTAACCGGACTGGAGACACGGCAGGCGGCACTAGACCAGGCCGTCACCACTCTGACCCCCCGAGTAGACACACAGGAGGCCATTTTACGGGATCTGATCTTCCATGTGGACGACCTAGAGAACCGGGGCCGACGTAACAACGTCAAGATTCGCGGTCTCCCGGAGGAGATTGGCCCGGATCGTCTCACGGGTACAGTGCGGTACATTTTTAATAAGTATTTGGGGGACCCCGGGGATACCCATATTGAGATGGACCGGACACACAGAGTGGCAGGCCCGCGCCCACAGGAGAAAAACCGCCCCAGAGATGTGCTGTGTCGCGTCCATTATTACCAGCAGAAAGAGGCGCTGCTCCAGAGAGCATGGGAACTGGGCCCTATGGACTTCGAAGGAGCCGAGATCACCCTTCTGCCTGACCTATCTAGGCGCACCCTAGCCATGCGCAGGATGCTGCGGCCTCTCCTGGACGCTATCCGTGATTCTGGGGCATCCTACAGGTGGGGATATCCCTTCCATCTGATTATACGGCAGGCGAACACCACCTATATACTCCGCACACCCGCAGATCTCCCGGGCGCACTTCAGCTGCTGGGCCTTGCTTCGCTGCACCTGCCAGACTGGACACTCCCGGCCCTTCCGCCCTCGGCCTTTGGCCCTCCACCAGGTAGTCGCTCCCCACGGGCGGAGACACGCAGGTCGCGATCACCGATGAGGAGGGGACCCCGTTCCCCACGCCAACGCGACCCTCACTCTCCCGCGCACCCCCCGGTTGGAATCTGCTGAAGAGGGGCCCCGCTATGCTTCGTGCCTCTGACACAGCTGGCCACGAGACTGACTGCCCCACGCTATTCCATGGACTCGCCAGCTAACAGGGGGTTAGCAGGTTGCTTACCCAGTGTTGGTGCATGACCACCTCAAGAAGTCGATAAGGGAGAGATGCCTTTTCTACCCTGTTACTAGCCCCAAAGGGGGCCCTGTTGGATTGCTGTTGCTATTACTGAGCCTCCCTCCCCCCCCCCCCCCCGTTGGCAAGTTTGGTCACCCTCCGACGACGGCTTCTCCAGTTTCTCCTCTACTAACCTGGGGACTAGACGTGGGACTGCTCTCCACATGGCCTTTACAGTTGTTGGTGACGGCATGCCACAGTTTCAGTTGCCAGTGCCTCTTCTCCCCCCCCCTCTCCCCCCCCCTCCCCCCCCCCCTCTCTCCCCTCACTCCCCCCCTCCCTCCCCCCCCTCCCCCCCCCCCCCCCTCCTCCCCCTCCTTCCCTCTACATTCGCCCTGTGCCTTACCTCTTCGCCTCTCAGTTGGGGACTCATGCCCGACCCTCCCCCGCCCCCCCCGCCCTGCCTCACAGTCCGGTCCCCCCGCATCTGACGCGGCTCGGCATCTGCTGTCACCCCATCTCTGCATCGAGCGATGGCCACGCTGGGGATACCAAAGACTCTCGTATCATAGGGACAACGGCAACATGGTGATATCCGGTGCTATGACTCTCACCCCCCTTTACGTATAGGGTATCCATGTATCCCACCGTCGGATGATTATTTGTATGCTGCTGTATCCTTCCCACCCCCCGCCCCCCCTCCCCCCCTCCTCCCCCAATCCCCCCTCTCCCCGCCTCCCCCTGCCCTCTCCTTAAGCTGTTCTCCCCCAACCTCCCCCCTCCACGACCCGCCCCTCCCTGGCTCCTACTCCCCCCCTTCCTATCCCTGGTACTTTGTTCCCTGGTTAACTGTTGATTTTTTTGCAGGACTCGCCGAGGATATGACGACTTTCCTCCTCCCTCAGTGGTTGGCTCGGTGTACAGGCATGCGCAGACCCCGAGTCGATGCCGCTCATATGAGTGTGTGCCCTCTCTGGGGTGTATCTGTACCCCCACTCTTCCTTCTCCCTTTTTCCACTCCCTGGCATTCTCCTGGGGTTTCCTGGCTCCCTCCTCTCTCTCCCCTCTGAACCCTCGACTTCACCATACCGGCTGGTTACAGTCTGGATCCCTTAGTTACCTCATTTTCGGGAGCGTTCTGCCCGAGCTCCCCCACCTGGCCTGCTCCTCCTCGTTCCTCGCCAGTTCTCTCCACTGGTTTCTGACTGGTGACCGCATCGGCCCCTGCCAGATCTAGTATTTGGGTCTTTGATACCCGTAGTTGTTTTCTCTTTCCCCTCTTGTGTGGGCCCCTGCCCTTCTGCCTCGGTTCCCCCTCCCTCCCCGTTCCCTACTTCTCTCCCTTCTCTCTCCCACCTCCCTTCCCTTCTCTCTCTTTTCTTTTTATTTTTCTCCCTCCTCGGCTGCCCCTCACTGAGCCATGTCCTCGGTTCTGTGTGTTTCTCTCAATGCTCAGGGCCTGAATATTCCGGAGAAGCGCTCATCGCTGCTGCGCCTTCTGTGGGCCAAACGAGCCTCGGTGGCGTGCATCCAAGAAACGCACTTTCGTGCGGACCAAATACAGAAATTGACGGACCGCAATTTCCCTGATGTCTTCCATAGTTGCTCACCCGATTCCAAAACGAAAGGGGTTTCCATCTTATTCTCTCGCACTGCCCCATGGGAATTCATTGATCAGGTGTCGGATCCGGAGGGGAGATTTCTCTTCGTGAAAGGTAAAATGGCAGGTACGTTATGCACTTTTGGCACAGCCTATCTCCCTAACTCAGGCCAGCCAGCCTTCTTAGAACGCTGTCTTGCCGGAGTTGAGGATTTTCTGGAGGGTATGGTTGTTCTCGGTGGCGACTTCAACATGGCAATAGACCCGACTCTAGACTCCTCCTCAGGCCGCTCCTCACTTTCTTTCTCGTCCCTTCGCCACACTAAACTAACTCTACATTCCTACCAACTGATGGACGTGTGGAGGCTTCATCACCCCCGGGATAGGGACTACACCTTCTTCTCCAACCCCCACAACCTCTACTCGCGCATTGACTATTTCTTTCTCTCTCACTCTTACCTTGATTACGTGACAGCTACCACTATTGATCCCATTTCCTTTTCCGATCACGCCTTGATCTCCATCTCCCTGGCCTTCAACCCACCGCAACCCCGAACGTGGCGTTGGCGACTTAACGATACTCTACTCAGAGATCCCGGGATCCTCGCTAACATCCGCACAGACTTGACCAATTATTTTGCCACCAACACCACTGCAGACTCCTCTCCCCTGATGGTATGGGAGGCCCATAAGTGCTTCATCCGGGGCACATTTATTAAGTTAGCTACCCGCCTTAAGAAGGACCGCTCTGCCAAGATAAAGGCCCTGGTGTCCAAAATCGGGGAACTAGATAAACAACACAAGAGGTCACTTGCCGCAGATACTGGGATGGAACTCGCCACTTTAAGGGGTAAGCTGCGGGATCTGACCTTTGCGAACGCAAAGGCTTCACTGGCGCGCTGCCGTCGTCACTATTTTGAGTTCGGCAGCAAGCCAGGCAAGACTCTAGCTCGGGCCTTGCGGTCGCAAAGAGCCCGATCTTTTATTCCCCAGGTGGCCTCGGCCTCCGGCTCTAAACTTTCTTTAACCCCCCAAATTGCTGAAGCTTTCCGCGCCTACTACGTGAATCTATACGGCCTTGCTCCCACCCAAACGCGTGCCGATCTTGAGACACTCAACTCCTCGATATCCGCATACCTCCGGGACTCTGGCCTTCCCCCCCTTCCCGAGGACAGCATCTCCTCCATTGAAACCCCCATCACAGACGCGGAATGGGAATGGGCTCTTAAGACCTCCCCTTCCGGAAAGGCTCCTGGCCCGGATGGTCTCACCCTACCCTACTATAAGTGCTTTGGCCCCCTCTTAAAAGATCATTTCCTGGCCGCATACAACTCCATTTCCACCGGTTCCATCCTGCCTGCCGACTCTCTCCGTGCCCACATTTCTGTAATTCCCAAAGAAGGCAAAGACCCCTCCCATTGCCAAAACTATCGGCCTATTTCCCTCCTAAACCTGGACCTCAAGTTCTTCTCCAAGATCCTCGCGGCTCGCCTGACCCCCCTCCTCCAACCCATTATACATCCAGACCAAGTTGGTTTCATGCCCATGAGAGAGGCCCGAGATAACACTACTAGGGCAATAAACATCATTCACTACGCCCGCTCCTCACCCCTGCCTTCCATTCTATTATCTACTGACGCGGAGAAGGCCTTTGACCGAGTCAGCTGTCCTTTTCTCTTCTCCACCCTCCGACATATCGGCATCGGTCCGCATATGATGGAGTGGATTAGCTCTTTATACTCTCACCCTACTGCCCAGGTCTCGGTCAACGGCCTTCTCTCAACCTCCTTCCCTATTTCAAATGGCACGCGGCAGGGATGCCCTCTCTCCCCTCTCATCTTCATCCTGACACTGGAACCTTTTCTCCGACACGTTAGGAATAATACGGACATCTCTGGAATATCTGTGGGTCAGAGGGTACACAAAGTAGCGGCGTATGCGGATGATCTTCTCTTTTTCCTTACACAGCCCTCGGTGTCCCTCCCCAACCTCCTCTCAGAACTCTCGCGATACCAGGCCCTATCTCATTATAAGATCAATCTGCAGAAATCTGAGGCGCTCAACCTCACCCTTCCCGCTGCCGGGGTCTCCGTGCTGGAATCTTCTTTCCCCTTCCGCTGGGCTCGCTCATCTCTCACGTATCTAGGGATCCACCTGACGCCGTCAGTATCGGACATCTTTAAGACAAACTTTCCACCTATGCTTCGGCGCATTGAGGCAGACTTGCTGCGGTGGCACAAGGGCACCTTCACATGGTTCGGGCGTTGTTCGATCTTCAAGATGAACGTCTTGCCTCGCCTATTATACCTCTTCCAGGCCCTACCTGTGGCGGTGCCTATGTCCTACTTCCGGCAACTCTCGTCCATTCTCACCAGGTTCATATGGGCACATAAGCAGCCCAGACTGGCAAAGCTAGTCTTAAACCGGCCTAAATTAAGGGGGGGATTGGGACTTCCTAACCTCTACCACTATTACGTTGCGGCCCACCTCTCTCGAGTGGTTGACTGGCACCGCCATGCACCCACGAAAGCATGGGTGTGCCTGGAAATGGCGTTGTCCCCTCTTTCCCTGTTGGCAGCCCCGTGGCTACCTGGCGCCTCCAGCCTAGTGAGCTCACACCCTACCATCGCTCCGACCCTAAAAGTCTGCCAGAAACACCTGTCCTCGGGCTACTTGGGCCCACATCCCTCCCCTCTGTTTCCCGTCTTAGGTAATCCCTCCTTTCCGACTAGTGTTGAGGACCCGGTCTTCCGCACGTGGCTCCGAACGGGCAACTTTCGGGCTTCCTCCTTCATTACGGGTCAGACCTGGCTTTCCATTTCTGCGCTCAATGACCTGACTGATCCTTTACCTCTTGGATTCTGGAGAGCACTCCAGCTTCACCACTTTCTCCGGTCTCTCCCTAACCCCTCATGCTTTACACGGCCACTTACTCAGTTTGAGTCTCTTTGCTTGGGCTCCGACCCTCTACGCCACACTCTTTCTCTCATTTATGCCATGTTGGGCTCTCCACCAGAACAGCCACCACTCCCATACCTCACCGCTTGGGAGGAAGACCTCAACATTACCTTCACGGCGACACAGGTTGAGCGGGTTCTCACCTGTACGCACTCTTCATCCATCTCCTCTCGTCTCCAGGAGGCGGGTTATAAGCTTCTCTCCAGATGGTACCGGGTTCCTACCCGGCTGCATAGGATCTTCCCGGACGTATCTCCCCTGTGCTGGCGAAACTGTGGTGGAGAGGGCTCCCTATTACATATTTTCTGGAGCTGTCCTAGGGTGGTGCCTTTTTGGAAGGAAGTGTGGCGCATCATCTCCACCTTCACCGACCGTCGGCTCCCCTTTTCTCCATCGTTCTTTCTCCTGCATTTATCGGAGATCCCCCTCAAATCCTACCGTCGTTCTGTGCTCCGACACCTGGTCAATGCGGCCCGGGCCTGCGTTCCGGCTCTCTGGCGCCAAGTAAATCCCCCCACCACCTCTATGTGGGTACATAAAGTGGAAGAGATCAAACGAATGGAGGACCTTACGGCACAGTTGTATGGCCGCGACTCTCAGTTCTACAAAACATGGTATTATTGGGATCAATTCACTGAATCGGCTGAATTCCGGAGTCTCATGGCACAGTGAGGGACTGCCCCCTCCTCTCCCCTTCTTTCCCCCCTCCCCCCCTATTCTCCCCCTCTGACATGGGGGCCCGCCTGCTTTCCCCCCCGTTTTTTCCTCCTCCCCCTCTTCTCTTTTTTCTTCACTCTTTGCCCTCTCTACCCCCCCCCCCCCCGGTTTCTTTTAGGAATCTTTTTGATTGAGCGCTAGCTCACTCCCTTATTTTTAAGTAAGTGCCGACACTACCACCCACTGGGAGCGGCGGACGCTCTGTGTTCTGTTGACATATGATTGTTCTTTGATTCATCTGTATTTGCATGTCCAATTTATGGGCCTGCGCCTCTTTGTAAAGGTGGTGCTGTTGCCCCTGCTTGTTTGTTTGTTTTATAAAATGGAAAAAGGAATAAAATTGAGAATTAAAAAAAAAAAAAAAAAAAAAAAAAAGGAATGATGGGAGAGTGAGGGGAGAGACAGGAATGATGGGAGAGTGAGGGGAGAGACGGGACTGATGGGACAGGGAGAGTCAGGACTGATGGGACAGTGAGGAGAGAGACAGGACTGATGGGACAGTGAGGGGAGAGTCAGGACTTATGGGACAGTGAGGGGAGAGACAGGAATGATGGGAGAGTGAAGGGAGAGACGGGACTGATGGGAGAGTGAGGGGAGAGATGGGACAGTGAGGGGAGAGACGGGACTGATGGGACAGGGAGGGGAGAGACGGGACTGATGGGACAGTGAGGGGAGAGAAGTATAAATTCTTTTTCATGGAAAAAGAAGACACCCTCTGAAAATAAGACATGGTGCATCTTTGGGAGCAAAAATAAATATAAGACACTGTCTTATTTTAAGACCAGCACCGTGCGTGGGAATCAGGCCACAGTTAAAAAAAAAAAAATGCAGCACTGGCTTCCCCGCGCCAACGCTGTTTTATTCGGGACTGATGGGACAGGGAGGGGAGAGACGGGACTGATGGGACACTGAGGGGAGAGACAGAACTGATGGGACAGTGAGGGAAGAGATAGGACTGATGAGATGGAGGGGGGAGACAGGACTGATGGGACAGTGAGGGGAGAGACGGGACTGATGGGACAGTGAGGAGAGAGACGGGACTGATGGGACAGTGAGGGGAGAGACGGGACTGATGGGACAGTGAGGGGAGAGACGTGACTGATGGGACAGTGAGGGGAGAGACGTGACTGATGGGACAGTGAGGGAAGAGATAGGACTGATGAGACGGAGGGGGGAGACAGGACTGATGGGACAGTGAGGGGAGAGACAGGACTGATGAGACAGGGAGGGGAGAGTTGGGACTAATGGGACAGGGAGGGGAGAGTCGGGACTGATGGGAGAGTAACGGGGGAGAGACGGGACTGATGGGACAGTGAGGGGAGAGTCGGGACTGATGGGACAGGGAGGGGAGAGTCAGGACTGATGGGACAGTGAGGGGGGAGACGGGACTGAAGGGACAGTGAGGGGAGAGACGGGACTGATGGGACAGTGAGGGGAGAGATGGGACTGATGGGACAGTGAGGGGAGAGTCGGGACTGATGGGACAGTGAGGGGAGAGATGGGACTGATGGGACAGGGAGAGTCAGGACTGATGGGACAGTGAGGGGAGAGACGGGACTGATGGGACAGGGAGAGTCAGGACTGATGGGACAGTGAGGAGAGAGGCAGGACTGATGGGACAGTGAGGGGAGAGTCAGGACTTATGGGACAGTGAGGGGAGAGACAGGAATGATGGGAGAGTGAGGGGAGAGAATGGAATGATGGGACAGTGAGGGGAGAGACGGGACTGATGGGACAGTGAGGGGAGAGTCAGGAATTATGGGACAGTGAGGGGAGAGACAGGAATGATGGGAGAGTGAGGGGAGAGTCAGGACTGATGGGACAGTGAGGGGAGAGACGGGACTGATGGGACAGTGAGGGGAGAGACGGGACTGATGGGACAGTGAGGGGAGAGACACGACTGATAGGAGAGTGAGGGGAGAGACGGGACTGATGGGACAGTGAGGGGAGAGACAGGAATGATGGGACAGTGAAGGGAGAGACGGGACTGATGGGAGAGTGAGGGGAGAGACGGGACTGATGGGACAGTGAGGAGAGAGACAGGAATGATGGGAGAGTGAGGAAAGAGATGGGACTGATGGGACAGTGAGGGGAGAGTCGGGACTGATGGGACAGTGAGGGGAGAGATGGGACTGATGGGACAGGGAGAGTCAGGACTGATGGGACAGTGAGGGGAGAGACGGGACTGATGGGACAGGGAGAGTCAGGACTGATGGGACAGTGAGGAGAGAGGCAGGACTGATGGGACAGTGAGGGGAGAGTCAGGACTTATGGGACAGTGAGGGGAGAGACAGGAATGATGGGAGAGTGAGGGGAGAGAATGGAATGATGGGACAGTGAGGGGAGAGACGGGACTGATGGGACAGTGAGGGGAGAGTCAGGACTTATGGGACAGTGAGGGGAGAGACAGGAATGATGGGAGAGTGAGGGGAGAGTCAGGACTGATGGGACAGTGAGGGGAGAGACGGGACTGATGGGACAGTGAGGGGAGAGACAGGACTGATAGGAGAGTGAGGGGAGAGACGGGACTGATGGAAGAGTGAAGGGAGAGACGGGACTGATGGGACAGTGAGGGGAGAGACACGACTGATAGGAGAGTGAGGGGAGAGACGGGACTGATGGGACAGTGAGGGGAGAGACAGGAATGATGGGACAGTGAAGGGAGAGACGGGACTGATGGGACAGTGAGGGGAGAGACAGGACTGATGGGAGAGTGAGGGGAGAGTCAGGACTGATGGGACAGGGAGGGGAGAGACAGGACTGATAGGAGAGTGAGGGGAGAGACGGGACTGATGGAAGAGTGAAGGGAGAGACGGGACTGATGGGACAGTGAGGGGAGAGACACGACTGATAGGAGAGTGAGGGGAGAGACGGGACTGATGGGACAGTGAGGGGAGAGACAGGAATGATGGGACAGTGAAGGGAGAGACGGGACTGATGGGACAGTGAGGGGAGAGACAGGACTGATGGGAGAGTGAGGGGAGAGACGGGACTGATGGGACAGTGAGGAGAGAGACAGGAATGATGGGAGAGTGAGGAGAGACAGGACTGATGGGACAGTGAGGGGAGAGTCAGGACTGATGAGAGAGTGAAGGGAGAGACAGGACTGATGGGACAGGGAGGGGAGAGTCAGGACTGATGGGACAGTGAGGGGAGAGACAGAAATGATGGGACAGTGAGGGGAGAGATGGGACTGATGGGACAGGGAGGGGAGAGACGGGACTGATGGGACAGGGAGGGGAGAGACGGGACTGATGGGACAGTGAGGGGAGAGACGGGACTGATGGGACAGTGAGGGGAGAGAAGTATAAATTCTTTTTCATGGAAAAAGAAGACACCCTCTGAAAATAAGACATGGTGCATCTTTGGGAGCAAAAATAAATATAAGACACTGTCTTATTTTAAGACCAGCACCGTGCGTGGGAATCGGGCCACAGTTAAAAAAAAAAAAATGCGGCACTGGCTTCCCCGCGCCAACGCCGTTTTATTCATGTGCAACCCTTAAAGCGAATGTACCATCATGTACATTCGCTTTAATTGCTGAGGGGGGAAAAAGTTTCCACCGGAGTTATCCTTTAAGGCCATATCTGGACCCGTTCTGAAGGGGTTAAATAGAATCCATTTACAAATCAGTATAACTTCCTGACACCGGCTGATTTTAAACCTTTTTTTCCCTGTGGATCACTCCTTTAAGCTTGAACATTCAGAAGATTTCAGACAGTGAAGATACAGGAAAACACAAGGTGGTGCTGATAGAGATCGCAACAAAAGATTTTGACCTGTGACCTGTGACCTGTCATTACAGTATATGTCAGCACAGCGTCCTGCCGATGTATACCATGAACATAAGGTCATCTTTAGATGCGCACATAGCCTGACTGGTATTACAGTACCCGCTCTCCTCATATATCTCAGCAATGAGCTACAGTTTCCTAAAGAGAAAAAAAAACACTTAAAATAAGGGATAAAAATAGACACCCGGATCACCTACACTGCAATAGTTAATTGAAAGCAGAAATTCACGATAACTCAATTGTGCTAACAAGCTTATTACTCAGAGGAAAACAAAGGGATGCATTCTGCTGAGATCACTGTGCGGCATATGCTCGCCTTCAATTCCTTTATACTAGAAGTATCTTAAAGGAAAATCTTAAAGGGGAACCACCTTTAAAGGGGAAGGCAGTGTATCATTGTACCCAATGGCCTCACTGTATCTGTGGGCACCAATGAGTTATTTCATACAACAAAAAAATTAAATAAGTGATGTAAACTTTAAAGTTTCAGATAGGGTTGTATGCTGGAGGACTTAAAAAATAATAATAAAACAAACCCAAATGGAGCAGGACCATGTATATTTTATAAATATGCAAGATACAGGTGAGGCTGGCCTGATCTAATGGTCGTCGAGGGGCAGGCCTATGTGTCGATGATGTCACAGGGGCGGGACCAACTGTGGAGTTGTGGGTGGGGCTATGTTGTGCTTCACTCATGAAGCCCCGCCCAGATAGCACAATCCGCAGATCACTTTTTAGTGGAACAAGCACCATGACGTATAATATAAAATATGGTATGAAAACTGCTAAATGTACCCTTTACACCTGAGTAGATAGAGATGTCATAATGCAAAAAGGGGGGGCAGTGTCACTTTAAGTCTGCAGCTGTTGTCGATATTCCTACAATTTTTGCAAAACAATATTACAATATTATGCAGCCAATCAGCCACTGGACAGCAGACGCCCTTACACATGAGTCAATCCCAAATAGTCCAACTCCTAACTGTGGCCCAGCGGTTAGCTCTGTTGTCTTGCAGCACTGAGGTCCTGGGTTCAAATCCCACCTGCAAACGGTTTGTATGTTCTCCCTGTGTTTGCATGGCTTCACTACAGGTACTCTGGCTTCCTCTCACTCACCCAAACATACTTGTAGGGTCATTTGGAATTTAAAATAAGATGTCTGATTACAGGTATCAGTTTTTACTGACTTGCAGCTGTTATACATAGTTATTACTTCTTATCGTGACTACTATAAAAGTGGATAGCGCTATACAGTGTACACTAACCTATTTAGTAATTTGGAATTATATTTGTGAGCCCTATAGGGGACAAAGACCAGTGTAAGCCTGATTTGTTATATACTGTAAACTTTATTTTATCTTAAGGCTATGTTCACACTGCGTATGAATCCGTCTGTAGTGCGAACCGCGAATATACGCACGTAGTCTTGAGGTTGAAGCGTTCGCTTGAAAGTATACGATATACGCCCGCACAGTGCACACTACGTATGAGCTTACGGCCAGATCGTATACGGCGCCGTGAAAAATGAACAAGACCATTGTTTGAGGACGGAAATGTTGAAACTCACGGCCGTGGATTTCCATGTGGCGCCGGAGTACTTACTTCAGCCAAACTGAACTTGATTTTTCGATCCAAAATGTTCTGTGTGGTTTACGGGGCTGGGCGAAGATTTCCAAGTAAATGACCTGCCTCAGATCGCTTTGAAACAAGCTAGGGAAGCATAACTGTACTACGGGCGTATGTTCGCGGATCGTACGCATCCGGCCGCATGTCTATTTTTCCCACGCCCGTAGTTTCAGCCGCACATGTACGGCGGCGTACGATCTATGGACAGATTCATACGCAAAGGGGTATTCCCCTCAAATATAACTTTTGATATGTTGTTACCAATGGTGAGACTAATGCTGCGTTTACACAAAATGATAATTGGCCCGATCGTACGATTAACGATGTCGGAGTAACTATTTTTTTTTCCGTAACGATCAGCGTTTAGACGGTACGATATATCGTAGGGTAAATCGTTTTAAAATCGTTTTGCGATCGCTTTAAGCCTATCTCACATATTGGTTAAATCGGCGAACGACTGTTCACACGGAACGATGTGCAAATTTTTTGCAAACGATCAACGACAATTTGAGAACTTGAAAGATCAAAATTAACGATTTCTCGCTCGTCGTTTAATCGTTCGCTGCATTTACACGTACGATTATCGTTCGAATTCAATCGTTATCGTGCAAATTTGCACGATAATCGTTCCGTGTAAACACAGCATTACAATTGCTTCCATACTTGTTATTATGTATTCAGTCTCCTTCCCCCAGTTCTGAGCTGCTGCTTTCTGCTGAAAACATGAAGATATGTGTCTGAGTCTCTTTCTTAGTCTTCCCCTCCTCCCCCTCCCTTCTGAGACAGCTGATGTTAACAAGTCCCTAGCAGGCTTTATCTGCAACATTGTACCTTCTCTGTAATACTGGGAGGGTTATTCTGAGGTCAAGCTGCTGATAAACTCTGTGATTACCCCTCCCAGCATTACAAAGAAGCTACAATGTTGCAGATAAAGCCAGTCAGGGACTTGTCTACAAAATCTGTCTCAGAAGGGAGGGGGGAGGAGGGGGAGACAGGGAGGAGAGTTCACACATTTTTGTGTTTTTAACAGAAAGCAACAGCTCAGAACTGGGGGAAGAAGACTGAATAGAGAATAACAAGTATGGAAAGAATTGTTAGTCTCACCATGGGCAGCAACAAATGAAAAGTTATGTTTGAGTGGAATAACCCTTTAATTTTTATGCTCTATTATAGAACTATGGCTTAGTATAAGTATAAAAAAAAGTATAAACTCCCAATAAAGTAAAGCTCTGGTCGAATATGCAATGTGTCTCCATCTCAACGTATGAGTTTGAGGTGTTACGTCTCAGTCAAAGTCACTTCAGTTTCATCTCCCAGACATGCCATTGCCTTGCAAAGTAAAGTGATGACTTGTTAGTTCCAGCATTGAATGAGATATAGGCCTCCTTATACCTCAATTAGTCATGTTATAAAGGGAGGCAGATGGCTTGTGTCCTAACAAATTAACAAGGAAGTGCTGCCTCGTATCAGCCTGACAGGCCCAGTCTGCTCCCAGGGACTGTGAAGGATAACTTTGTTTAGAACGGTATTCCATTAGACCCTCACTTCTGCTCATATTGGATACATCATAGTGGTCTCTGGTGGATTCTGTCACTCAATTATTAAAAGGCCTTTGCCAATTACAGGGTGAAAGCAATGGTTCTGCCCAGAAACAGAGAAAATGTTCTTACTGTATGTTCCATAACCTTTGCAGGAGCTGGAGGCAAGATAGTTCATCCTTCTACAAAGTGCTTGGCTGTCCACGTCCATTCAGTGAGTTAGAAAACATTTGTTTCCATTAAATCTAACCTCTAAGTGCACACATGGCTTACTCTGATACTGGAACTAAAAGTTTTTAGAACAAACTAAGTTAAGTAGCGTTCCCCTCTGAACGCTCCACCAAAAATAGCTAATGTTTTCCTGACCTGCTAAATTGTTCATCCGCACTCAGGAGCACTGTACCCTGTGACCCAGTCTACAGTTCTCCACCTGCTTCTAATGGACTAGAAACAGATTCTAGGCTCCCCATGTTCTCCCAGTTTTAATCTTGTGATCGGTTATCATTGATCAGTTATCTGCAGGGCATTTAGAATATTAGAAATAAATCTCATTTTATAATGGATCAGATTTTTCAGTGAGTGCAGAGATTCTGAACGATAACATACACTGCAGGCATAGAGGGGAAAAAGAGGCTTTTTTATGAACAAGATATATTGCAAAGTTTATTATTATAATGGCAGACAATGGTATATAATAGGTGGCCTTTAGTACACAAAATATTTTGCAATTTTTGGCACATTGCATTCCAAGTGCTGTATCTTTTGTACTTTTTTTTAGTTAAGGTGCCTATACATCTTTAAGCCCTTCATGACCGAGGTCATTGGTGTCCTTGTCAAATTAATACAATGTTCCTCCCCACCTTCTAGGAGCCATAGCGCTTTTATTTTACACCTACATTTTTTACATCATGATTAGAGATGAGCGAACCTGGAGCATGCTGGAGTTCATCCGAACCCGATCTTTCGGCATTTGATTGGCGGTGGCTGCTGAACTTGGATAAAGCCGTAAGGTTATGTGGAAATCATGGATATAGTCATTGGCTGTATCCATGTTTTCCAGACAACCTTAGAGCTTTATCCAACTTCAGCAGCCCCAGCTAATCAAATGCTGAACGATCGGGTTCGGATGAACTCCAGCATGCTCGAGGTTCGCTCATCTCTAGTCATGATCTCTAGTTTTTATTAATATCATATTGGTGTAAAAAAAATTTTGATCGCTTTTTATTAATATTTTCCTTCACCTTCGGGAACAATAATGTTATATTTTAATATAGCTAAGAATTCTGCACGCTACGATATGTAATATGTTTATTTTTTATTTATTTTTTTTCTATTAGACTGCATATACTGATCTATGCTGTTCCATAGCATAGCATAGATCAGTGTTATCGGCGATCTGTACATAGAGTCTGCCTGAGAGGACAGGACGGAGGTAAGCGTCTTACCCTCTTCCATTGGTACAAGTGCTCATGCATTGGCAGTCAAAGCAAAGCCTTAGCTGTCCAGGCATCATGGGTATTGTTGTTTTGCAACATTTAGAGGGCCGAACATTTCCTATCCCTGCCCTACAATGTGTCAGTGATCCAAGCAATTCTTTATTTCCCCTACAGAGCCCCCACAGGAAACATGAGGCATTACATGACTGGAGGTATAGGGAACAGACCTGCTGGAATAATATTTATTTAAGAAAATGTAAATTGCTTAAAAGGAACCTGTCACCCGCCATTCCGATGCTGAGCCCATTTGACCATTCCCCCCCCCCCCCCCGGATACTTACCCTTTGCTGCAAGTCCCGCTCCTGGGGCGGAGATATCACCGCCGGCAGCCGTGCACGCGCGCTCCAGTCATTCTTTATGGGCATCGGGCTCATCTCATGTAATTTGCATACAGTGTGTGCTCACCTTCCGGCGCCGATATCTCCGTCCGGGGACCATATCTAGGAGCGGGACTTGCAGCAAAGGGCAAGTATCCGGGGCTGCATCAGGGGGTTGGGCGGGCTCAGTGTCGGAATGCTGGGTGACAGGTTCCCTTTAATATTTTTTTAAAACATTTACAATATTTCATACAAATATAAACAGATATAATATATTTAGAATTACCATAATAATATAGGTGAGGGCACAATGTAGTGTTACAATGCCGCCCACAAGATGGAATTACCCTACATTTATTATATAGTAGAAATGAAGCTGAAATTATTTCTGGGCCCTGAGATTACGAGACGTGGCAGTGTCGGCCATGTCAGGTGTTGAGCAGCTGATATGTTTCAAGTATGTTGTAGAAATTACTTATCTACTGAAGTCCGATACCCTTGTCCTGTTACCTTTGAAGCTCTGACCACTGGCAAGTTCCAGACCATCATTCCTCCCCATTAGTATCAATACAGAAGCTCTTATCAATGAGCTTCATTACACAGGACTGATAACGGCAACAATCATCTAACCATGCATGGAGTAAATTGTGGGAAGTCATCCATCCGCCCTTACCTTGTAGTGCCTTATCTGCTGATACATGCTGTTACATGATGGATCCTGACAGAGGGCAAAGGCTAAAGAGAAGGTAAGGATACATCAGGGGCGTCCGACCTGCCGCTCTCCAACTAGAGCACAACTACAGTTTTCAGTTACTAGTTGGCATGACATGCTGGGAGTTGTAGTTTTGCAACAGCAGTAGAGTCGTGGCACTGGTTCTTCTACACCAGGGAAACCTTTGGCCCTCCTGCAAAACTACAATTCCCATCATGCTTTGCTTTGGTTGACCAGGCATGATGGGAAAGGCAGTTTTTCAGAAGGGCCGAAGCTTCCCCATCCCTGTTCTACTCTAATGTTTGTGTTCTACATCAGTATTCTTCACCGCATCTAGGGTCAGCTTACACCAATACATGTTTTTTAGCTCAAGTTAAAAGCATGGGAACATGTAGCGGATAATCGAAGTGTCACTACTGATTTGTAGAATCCGTCGTGGTTTCTCCGCAATACATTCGGGCTGGTAACTCGGACACGCTCGGTTTTGATGTTTTCTTCACTTGCATCTGCTATTTACTAAGTATGCGACCACAATGTAAGGCATGGCTAACCGGATCCAACCTCTGGCCCTAATGATTTAGGGGGGCTGTCAGGAACAATTATTTTATTACGTGCCTTTATATTTACTGATTTCTTACTTTACCGACAAGCATGTATTTTTGTTGTTTTCGTTGCTTGGTTCTAATCAAAAGTATCACAAAGTATTCCCATACTCCGTGACATGCAAAAAGGAAAGGGTATAGATTGATATCTAGTGACCTTATTCAACCAACACTCCTTATAAAGATGAGCAAAATGAATCCAGCAAATCAAAATTTGCTGTGAATCGGGCTGTCAATTTGCTTTGTTCTGCGAAGCCAATTCCCGCCAATTTGTTAAGGAAATTTGCAAAAAAACAAAATGGCGGCTGCATATGCTGTCTGGAGGGTCACTGGGTGGGAGAAAGGGATTAAAATAATTCCTAGCTCCCGTCCAATCATTTTTGTTGTAGCTGCCAACCAAGTGTACAGTTTACTAAGTAACTGGGTGCCTATGGGAATTCACTGGGACCAGAGAAGACACATTCCATATTATTCACTCATTGGGCACTGAACACTCCTGTAAACTCCTATTGATTTATACCAATTTACTGGGATCAGTGAATGTGGCGTGCGCCTTACATAATCAGTGCTTGCACTTCACTCCTACTGTGTTATACAAGTGGAGTCTCATTAGATTGGATGACTGACTGGCTGATTGACATGTTTTTAAAATTGTGATTTTCCAATTTTTGACACTTTTACAACATGCGTTAACAAATTCGTCCTTCTGTAATACTCCCAGTATTGTATCTACTATAATTTCGATTCGCAAATATAGATGAATTTGATGAATGTGTACATCTCGCTAATAAAAGTTTGCTAGGTTATCGAAAAGTAGTGGACCAGTGGATATAGGCATAGTTGAAGGATCAGACTACGTGGGGTTTATGTAGTCTGTTGCCATGGAGATGTGTAAGTCTGTATAAGAGCTGTAGACATAGATGTCTGTTTTTGTTTTTTTTTTAACCTTAACGGCCTGCACCGTCTTTCCGTCCCCCCTCCCTGCCCTCCTCATCCTTATGAACGCCCCTGGGCAGGATTTTTCCTATTTCTCACCTGCACAGGAACCTTAACGATCCAGCACATGTGCAGGGTTCACACAGCGGATGAATAATAGAAATTGATCTAGGGGCATTCCTAATGATGAAGAGGGTGGGGAGGAGGGACGGAGGGGTGTTGCAATCCTAGGGCATGGGTACTCTAGGTCAGGCCAATTTGACACAGGGCTGCAAGTTTACAAGTTGTTTTTTAGGACAATAACTGCATCACCTGCCGAACAGACCCCAGGACAGATCTTGGATTAAAAGCAGCTATCTGACGGTACAAGCGGTTTGGGGGGGGGGTTAGATTGTGGGTACAGAGTTGTGAGTCATCTATACACATTACATGGTCAATACTCCTGCCCAAATCCTTTGGTTTATCTAATGTTCAGTATATGGCCATCTTATGACTTGTTCATTTGAATGAGATTAGAAAACATCTCCACTTTATTCTAAGAACAGCTTCACTGTTGTCTTCTCCAGTCTGATATTGTAGCAGTCAAGCGAATTGGCCTTAGCTGTAATACCAAACCAAGCCTATAGTCAAGGGTGGTGCTGTTTTTATCCCTCAACCAGCAGAGTACCTGAGATCTGAGTGCCACTTGAATGCGTCTCTTATATTTAGTACTGAAGTCCATCTAGAGGCAAGTATGAGTCGCTCCTCAGTCTTACAAATTCACAGATGTTACAGTAGCCCTTAGACTACCAACAATGTTGTTAGTCTTTACTTAGAGGCCACAAACCACATTCAGTATGGGAGGTCTGCCGGGAGCTTGGCATGCAACATATGGAGACCTGTCAAAATTCATAAGGTGTTTACTTGCCATTTTTAGGCAGTCTTAGGAAACTACCACCTTCCTATGGGAACTTTGAGGGCAAAAATGGGGATTTGGCCAGCGGTCTATATTTGCGTTGCAAACCTAGACAGGGTTCTGTCTAATATTCAGATAGGACATGAGTGCGGCCTTTAGTAATATCAGCTGGAAAACTGGACCTTGCCTCGGTCTTCTGGCAGAAGACCTAAAAGGTAAGGACTATGTTTAGTGGCAGACCACACAGTAATTTCTCCCTTCTGCCACCATGATGGATGAATATTAGTGTAATGAATTGGAAAGCATGTACGGAGGAGCTGTCACTCCTGGATGCGTCCAGCTGGGCTACTTCAGTCTGGAGACTCACAATAGCACGAGTGTACTGCCTTGTCAGCACTAAAGATCAGCTTGTTCAAGATGTAGGTAATGAAAGCAAGACTTTATGAAGCGTTGACCCATGAACATAAATTTGCTTATTTAAATTAAAAAAAAAAAAAAAGGTTGCACATAGCCTGAGAGGGCTCGAAGTTGTATCAGCCGAACACCTGGAGTTCATTAACTCTTACTAATCCACATTTTTATAAAGTGGGCAGCCACTGTTTTATGAGGACCTTTGGGCAGAACTTTTAAAGTTTATGACTTTTCTGGAAAAGAAAAATACAAAATACAAGAAAAAATTATTTTTAAATTAGTAAAAGTAAAAAAAAAATGTGAAAAACCTTGTATTGTTTATATAATAATATAGTAAACAATTCAATAGCTCTTATACACATTTAATGAAAAAAAAAAAAAAATGTTTCGATGAAAATTGTATTGGAGTCTATAGACAACGGCCGGTAATCATTGACATGATTGTTATTTCGACAACCGTAGCAAACAACGGCGGTTGTTCAATACATTGTAGAATGGCCATTGTGTAAATTGATAAAAGGTTTTTTTTATCACAGGTACACTTTAAAATACAGTTTGAGCCCTGCGTTACGGCACTGCAAGAATCAAGGACATGATATCATGATTAGATAGGCTGAATCCCCAAATTCCGGGCGGTCCCCGGGCTGCCTCCTCCTTCCCCACAGACCGGGAAGGCATCGGGAATGAAATGCAGAAAGTTTGACAAGGTTCGAGTTCCATAGAACCTAAGATTTTCCGCTGTTCGATCATCTCATGACCCGATCATTGAACCCATCGAGCCCCCAGGGGTTTGCCTATGTTACCTGAGGAACTTTATAGTCGAATCAACTTCCTCAGGAGAAGTGGGTTGAATCAGGGTATCTCTCTGGTCAGCTGTCAGTCTTGGGTGCGGTGGCATAGTTATTGGGGTGCAAAGGGTGCAGCCCATGAGCCTGAAGGGACCCATAAAGTCTCTTCTTTCCATATAAAGAGGTCAGTACTAGTAATGAAGCATTATAGATTAGGGTCCCTGCGACAGACTTTGCACTGGGGCCCATCGTCTTTATGCTAAGCCCCTGCCAGAACAAGATACTTTTAGAAAAATCCAATACCCTATGCCACATGGTAAGGTTGGAGGTCATATAGATCTGCTTAAATATCCTAAACGTTGAGCAAATCTAGGTAATCTAGGCATGTGTATTATCTAGGGAATCTATAAGATGGATTTTGATGGTCATTTTCTAGGGTTTAGTAAGGAAAGCTAATGGTCCCCATACACCTTCAATAACATCTCTTCATCCGCCTGTCCTCTCCACACACAGGAACATTTGGCACAGCCGAGCATTCCTATATTCTCTATGGGGAAGGGAGGGGCAAACCGCAGCCAAAGAACTCTCACTGCGGCTTGTCTCACCCCAAACAAAGGGGGTCAGCCATGATTTTCCATTATATCTCACCCTATCTCCACTGACATCATCTGTGGTTGTTCAAGAGAGCCCCATATACTTTAGATCGATGGCTGAATCCACTATGAGCTGCAGGTTTGGCCATCTAAAGTCTACGGTGTATGGGGACAATAAGAGACAACCGGGTCTATGCCCTAGTGGAAGAATTTTTTCTTTTTAAGCTTCTTTGTAAAGCAATGTATAGAGACCCCAGAGGGCACTCGCATATGGAGCTCCTCTAAGCTTCAGGTTTCTATAAGCCTGTGTGAGCGTGTGTAAGAGTGGTTTATGGAGGATAACAATTTCTTTTCCTTTTGTGTGATGTAAAACATTATATGACCCTTGAGGACCGACTTCATCAGGGCCCAGAACAAAGCAATATCATCCAGGTGATCAATGGTAATAAAAAAAGGTTTACCATGGAACCATTGGGTGGCGGTGACCATTGGTGTAACCTCATGGCCTCCATCTATTTTAGGCATTTTACTGCTTGACGTGACAGCTATGAGGGACAATAAAATAGGACATTGTCCCCATAATACAGATTTATTACCTACTTTGTTTATTAGTTTTTATTGGGTCGAAGCATTCGGTGGATGTATAAATGATATCTTCACCATTGATAGATGACAGGATCCATGTAGTCTTAGAGTAGAGTAGAATTTAAAGGAAATGTGTCACTTAAATTTTCTTTTACTTAGTGGCAGATACTTAAAGTTGTTTTTTTTATTCTAATCTATTTCTATTTTCTGACTTAAATTTTTTTATATATTTACTTTTTGTACATTATTAGGGGCTGCCATATTGCCTGGGCTGTTCTTAACAGCATTTAGTGACATGCTTTACAGCAAGACTCATGGACATAGACGACAATAGACAGATTCTGTCCCCTTGAGGCACGACAGAAAGTCTCAGCTCAGTTTTAGCCCCAGTGGTAAGAATGAAACCTGTAAGCACTCAGGATTATTTTATAATGTAGATAGAAAAATTGAAAGTTAGGGAAAAAAGTCACCAAAAACTCTAAACTATAAAACATTATTTAAAAAATAAGTAATTTTCTGATATGACATTCCCTTAAAGATGGCTTCTCGATATAAAAAGCATCTTATAAATGTGAACACAAGAAACCAGACAGGCTCTCCGATTCATGAGGCGAAACTAGAATTTGATCCAAAATTGTGGCCAATGTTTTAAGTGGGATCTCCTACTATTTTCCCATAAATCCCTGGTAAAACATGGCCACGTACCACAAGAGAGCAAACACAGGCTAGCAAGGACTTTCTGCCCTAATTTTAGGTGTTCATTTACACTGGATTTACAGTGGTTGGGCCACACACCACATTAATATTATAGCATATTATAAGTGCGGCTTTTTCTACTTTCAACATTCTTTAAAGGTGTTTTCCAGGGCTACAATATTAAATAGGAGTTGGTCTAAATCCATGTAACCCCATCAGTCTGCAGCAGTCCTGTGAGCATCATGTTCTCTTGACTGTCTGCCAGGCACAGCGCCAGTTTTTCCATAGTGGCTATGTCTGGTATTGCAGCTCAGTCCCATTCAGCAGATCAGCGCACTGGACTCCAAATGATCTGCTATCAAAGTGTATGCCATCAATGTATGATCAAAGAAAGTCCCTTTAAGTCATCTTACAGTTTGCTGTCCAGACCATAGAACAGATCTATAGACTACATGGTTTATGGTAGCATCAAATCGCATGTTATAGTTTGACAAGGGCATTAAGGTTAAGACAGGAAACGTTAGGAAAACAACATTTAATATCTTCTTCCTGTGGCAAGTCTTTCATAGTTTTACAGAATCTGTACATATCCACTGCTGTGCTTCAGTGATTTGGGTTTGTCATAGGGACAAAGACAAAAGGTACAAACCAACCTCTACCCACCCTTTAAATTAGTATACAAGTTAATAAAAAAATATTTATAAAGTTGTATAACATTATCATTATTTTTTTTAATGTCTGTGTCAGAAACTGCAGGTCTGCTCAAGCCCTGGTTCTGGTAGTTACATATAGCTAAGACTATATATACAGCCCATGCTCCAAGATAGCCAAGATTAGTATAGGTTTGCTAAGCGAGCACTGATCTAGCAGATCGGCACCCACTTACAGTACATTGTCAGGCTGTGTAATGCGGCCAAATGCTTAAAATAGACATAAGGATAGGCTCATTATCAATATTGCTTGCAGCAGAGCTAGCAATATGCAACTGCTGTAACCAGGGCTTCAGCAGCCCTGTAGTTCTCGACACAGCACTTGGTGGCAGAAGAGGCACTGTGTTGTGTCTTCTACTGTACACATAACTACAGTACAGGTTCACTTAGAAGTTGTCCACTTTAGACACTACAACCCTACCACAGGTGAACTCAGTTATTGCACAGTACCTATTTACATCAATGGCTTGTTTGTGTAATGAAGGACAGGACAGGTCCTCCAGAGAGGGAGACACTCTTTGTAACCACTCTCCAAGGTGATGAAGATCCTAAACAACATATGTCCTGTCTATTAAATTAGAAGAGTGTGTATAGTGTATTTTCTAAACTAGACAACCCTCTTATTACTTTATAACGCAAATGACAATGAGTAAAGTACTTGGTTACAATACTCCTATTCAGGACAAGGTTCCATAACTCGACAAATAACGAATCTCTTTACAATGACTAGAAACCCAGCTAATCCATCACTAACCTAGCCCAAGTATAGGGAACATTGCTTAATGTACTCTACGAGAAGCCTCACTCGCACCATTATGTAATATTTTGGCACATTGAACGTAGTTTACAAAGCACTTTAAGTTTCTTTTGCCTTTTTTACTTGAAACTGAATGAATTGCTTTCGAGATAAGGAAAATAGACAGCAACTCCAACACTCGGTTACGTATGCACTTAACTTCCCTTCGAGACTGACTTATTTATTTTCTTGAATTCCTTCCAGTTCTACGGATGCGCATCAAAGAGGTGAAGATTGAGAACGGGGACCTGAAGCTCATAGCGGCCCAGAAGAAGAAGAAGGTACTAAAAGCTGGAAAACTCAAGAGGAAGGAGTTTCGCAAACTGGTCCTGTACATTAAGAACGCGGTGGAATGCCAATGTCCTCAGCTGGACAACTTGAGCGGTAGCTTCCTGATCATGGGCCGGAAGGTGGAGAATAAACTATTGCTCACCGCCATCTACAAGTGGGACAAGAAAAGCAAAGACATGAAGTACGCGGTGAACTTCATGTTCTCCTATCCGTGTTCCGAGACCCTTTCTCATGGTGCACACATAGGATCCTTCCGCTAAGGTTGATACCTGGAGAACTTTCCGTGATGCCTTCACCTAGCCTTACCAAATGGACTTCATATTTTAGCAATAGCAGTAACATAGCATACTCAGCTTCAAGTAAAAAAATAAAGAGTTATTAGGGTAGTCGTACTGAGTGATATGGCTGAGAGGGTGAAGAATGGGATCATTGCAAGACAGACATGGTAAATAGGGAAAGAATGGACTGTTAAGGTAGATCTTTGATTGGAAACGCAATGCACATGGTTAAGGAAAATACCTGGAACAATTTGAGTAAGTCTAACCTTGTCACAGTGGTTTAGCTCAGCAGCAGTATATCATTCCCTTAGGCAAAACGCATTAAGACTTAGGTCGACAAATGCAAAAATATTGTATTTACGGGAAAGCATTGGAGCTGTGGCTGGCCGAAAGTTCTTTAATAAATTATAAACTGGCGTCAGAGTCTTATGCCAGGAAATTCACTATATTCGCAACCATCATTATATCTCACTGCCTCCAATTTCCATCAATAGTTTCAACCTTGGTGCGTTAGAGCTCTACCATGGTACCAGGTATAGCATTTGCTGTGATGCCCAGCATTTAAGGCGGTCCACCTCTATGCAGAGCTGTGAGGGTGGGAGAATAATGAGAGGAAATAGGGTAACTGCCCAAGGTCTTCATCAAGTAGGGGCCTCCATGCAGTTGACTCCAGTCTCTCCCAGATATTCCCAGCTGTAAAGGGAGAAGTATATAACTACAATATTAAGGTTTTCCATTTTAACTCAATGATACACTGTGTATGTTTATTGTTATAGGAACAGGTAAGGAAGCAGCTACGACATACCTCCAGCTACACACCTCTTGGTTGAAGACTTGGTCTAGGCTACTGTAATATGTTTTGCGAATTTTCCTATGGGACCTTGTGGATCATTGTTACACTATTGCCTTGGGATGGGCTGTTGGGTTAGAAGAAGGAGCAAAAAATTAAACTCGGACCCCAACCGCGATTCCAAGACAAAAGAGTCCAATGTTAGTTCTTACCCCATTCCCATATCTCCTAAAGTACAAGATTATACAGTATGCCAATATCACAGAAACACATCCCTGACGTGATTTAGGCAGCATTCACATGATCCGTGCGGCGATGCCCACTGCGATCCACGGCGCAATGACCTGGGAAGGATTGCGACGTGGATCACCCAATAGAAGTGCAACCCCCCTGCCGCCCAGCAGCAGAGATGACAGGAGCGCAGAAGACAACTACTCGCCTACTTCCCCCGTGCCGGCCGGCTCACATATTCACTGGCACAGGACGAGTAGGCGAGTAGTTGTCCTCTGCACATTTGTCATCTCTGCTGCTGGGAGGCGGAAGGATCTGTGCCGAGATCCGTACTAGATAGTAGGAAGAGCCTGGCACTCACCAAGTAAATTATGCTTCTTTATTGTAGTGCAGAAAACATATAGTACAGGAAGGACGTGTTTCGGCCAAGCATGGCCTTCATCAGCTTTAAGGGTGTACACCCTTATACCCTGTACACCCTTAAGCTGATAGCTGATGAAGGCCATGCTTGGCCGAAACGCATCCTTTCTGTACCATATGTTTGCTGCACTACAATAAAGAAGCATAATTTACTTGGTGAGTGCCGGGCTTCCTACTATCTGAACATTTCTCACCTCGAGCACCACCGCCATGGAAGTGCCGTCTTCTACATATTTCTACAGAGATCCGTACTAGGACATGTCCTATTTTTTCGCTGTGCAGATAAAGGTGGGGGTTGCGGCACAGATCACGTGAATGGCTGGCTGCATTCATTTGAATGGTTCCTAAATTTGTCTGTGGTTATGCATTCGCGGCCACAGACAATTTTATGGGACATGTGAATGCAGCCTTACTGTTGGACTGTTGGTCAACCCCTGTTATGTGTCTAACAAAAGATTTAGGGACTTCTTTTATGATAAATAGATTAGAGATGAGCGCAACTCAAGCCTCCATGCTTTCCAGGACTCCCTAGGGTTGCATCCAACTTCCTCAGCCACCATCAATAAAATGCCAAATGAATGGACTCCCGCATGCTCCAGTTGCGCTCATCTCTAAAGTAGACCTTTAAAAAGGGTTATCCAGTATTAGAAAAACACATGGCAGCTCTTCCAGAAGCATCACAACACCTAAAGTTTCCATGTGGTTTTGAAGCCCAGTACTATTGAAGTGGATGGAATTGAAATATCATACACAAACTGAAGACAGGGGTGGCGCTGTTTATGAAAGAAAGCAGACATGTTTTTTTTTTCTAATCCAGGATACCTCCTTTAACTAATCTGATCATAGGACATTACAACATATAATAACGGAAGCATTTTTCTACTCGCCCTGCATACAGTTGGTCTATATGAGCAAAATATACCTACAACACACACCTACTACATCATACTATAATATACACTATACCTACAAGAGGCAAACACATCCTCCAACTCTTGTGGTTTTTGTTTTGAAAAAAGTGAAAAGGAAATACAGATATAGCAAACAATGATGTTAGGCTTTTACGATGTTGGACGACTGGGTCACTTACAGGAATTACTATACCTTTGCTACAAATCCAGATATTAAAAGGGAATCTGCTGACACTATTGTATAGTTGTTAGGAGATACGCGGTACCTATTATATATCTGTGTGCAGTGACATAGCTAACATAGAGGCAGTCATCGCCACTGCTTCCAGGGCCTGTGCACTTAGGGGGCCACAGGCCCTTGGCTCTTTAGCTGTGAGCGTTTGCGATGAATGTTCACAGTTAAATGCTGTAGCATCTGACTGACAGAGCAAAAAGCCATATTGTGGACCCCACCTTCACCCCATACACATATACTCACCTGGCCTGGTTCAGTCCTCTGGTCTTCATTCTCCCAGTTCCCTGAGATGTCACTTGTGAGCTGGGAGAATGAAGCAACGTCAGGGGACTGCGCCAGGCTTGGTGAGTATATGTGTAAGTGTGTGTGTGGGGGGGGGGGGGCATACAGGATTTATGGGGCTCCGTATAGTTTTTGGCTATGGGGCTCCATGAATCCTAGCTATGCCCTGTCTATCTATATTTCTATTGACGAGCTCCTGAAGTGCCAAAGGCTCTAATGCCTCCTCTTATTGTTCTGCAATCAAACAAGGACGGGAGGGAGCGTTGCAGTCCTCAGTACTTCAAGGGCTTGTAATGCTTTTTTGGCTCTTTGAATCAGAAAATAAAAGCATTTTTCTATGTCCTAGGATAGATGGAAGGTACCATGTGTCTCCTTCCCTAACAACTATCTAAAAGTGTCAGTGAATTGCAAAAGGTCCACAATTCATCGGTCCAATTCTGCTACATATTAAAATTGCAAAGTTGTATATAAACATTTTCCATGGATTTTACCATCATTGTCAGGATCTGCTATGCCAATGGTGCCTGACAATGTCATTACTTTGGTTGTGTTGAATTTTACCCTTGCGTGATGCCCTCTACATGAGTTACCAGGTACTATAGATCAAGCTTGGTAAACTCATGGGTGGATGGGGGTAAAATGCTGGGGGAAATGATTGTAGGGAAGATATCTTCTGCTTCACGGTAAAGGAACAGATAAGGTATTATTTTATTACTATATATTTACTGATAGTATCCAACAAAGAAGCAAGAAGACAAAGCACAATCATTTGTCAGGATATGCCGATTGTGGTGTGTTTCCAAGTTCATAGCATGATAATATAGCATTTCAAATCCCAATTGCTTTTGGCCCTTTTTATCCCCTGTTGTTTCTTTTGTCCTTTGGTCCATAGAGACAATGGGGGAGATTTATGAAACCTGCATCCTGGATGTACGTCAGGGAGAAGTCACAGATTTTTGTTTTCTCCCTGGTGTACGTGACCCTTAGGGGGTTTGGGGCACGTCCCTTTTAGTAAATCCATTTGGGCTAAACAGGGCAGTGCTTCTTTATTTAAGACTGGCATATGACAATCTTGATAAATCTCCCCCATTATATTCAATGACTATGGCAGGTAATTGCTGGCCGCATTGGTAATGTCTGAGGGTGCCATGACCCTTTGCACTTTTAACTCCATTTATATTAATGTCAATGTGAAGTCAACCTTACCTGAAACCCCTTTCTTCCAAATCATTATAGCGGCATGGCAAATCTTAAAGAGAACTTACCTCCTTGGCTCCTGCTGCACCGTCATTATCTCACAGATGAATCCAGCTGTTCAGACGCTTTTGGTGTTGTGACATTGCAGTCCCCCCAGCCAATCAGCAGCTGCAGCGGTGTCCCACCTCAGTCGCCTGCAACATCACAACCCCAGAACCTGGAAGAAGCCAAACAGTGGGATGGATCGGTAAGATACTGGCAGCACCATGGGAGCCAGGGAGGTAAGTGCGCCTCATTATTTTTAAAAAACCTATCCCTGGACATATATTAGAAAAGGCTCCGGCCCGGAGCAACTCTTTAGGCAGTTTTCTAAACAGTCTTCATTTATAGTTTTCTACCATTTTTTCCCCTTAAATTGGAAGTCTGGTGTCAGTCATTTTTTTTTTCAAAAGAGCTGGGTTCAGGGCAGGGGTCCGCTATCACTCGCTACGGTTCCCAGTCCCCCAGAAGCTTCCTGTTCTAGGATCTTAGACCCAGGTCGTGACATCACATGTCAGCCCCTCAAAACCAGTCAGGCGGGACCCTGCTATGGCTGCTGACTGGCTGAGCAGGGCTGACACGTCACTACCCCGGTCCCCGCTCAGACCAGGAAGCGGCCGAGTGACTGGGAACCAGAGCAGATGACAGCAGACCTCAGCGGTATTTGCATGTTGTTATGTTCAGCCACCTCCTCCCCGACACTTTTGAAAAAAATGTCTGACACCAGACTTCTCCTTTAAAGACTCAATCTAGCAAAATTTCCTCCTGAATAAGAAAAAGATTAATCAGTTTGAATCTGACTGTTCTATATTCCACCTCTCCCTTCTCTCACTGTTAGAGATAACAGCAGGATGGCAAAGGGAGATGAACACAACAAATCAGAATGTGAAGAGTTGGGAGTAAATACATGAAGGACAGCTCACACAGGCTGTAGATAGGGAGGAAAGCAGATAGAAGGCAGTTTGCAGATTAGAGTAAGGTGTAAAGAAAGCAAAGCACCCACAGTAAACTCTACACTCCTGTACTCTTAGACCTCACTCAAACTCAAACATAGTGCAACTATTTAACCACTAACCTTAATTTTTCCATGTCCATAATCTCTAACATATACTGTACATTGGATTATGACATTACTATTCACCTCAGTTATCTACTTACTTCCAACTCTCTTCCTTGTGACTCTAATATGACGGTTAGGCCTTGGTATAGAACAGCGTTCCTTCAACCTGTGGCCCTCTAGCTGTTGCAAACCTACCACTCCCATCATGCCATGACAGCCGCAGAGCCACAGCTTGGGGAACAACGATAAAGAATATAGTAGTAAGAGATTGTATTTCCACAATGTGATTGGTTTGTGATGAATGTAATTATTTAAAAGGGTAATATATCCATTATTGTAAAGCATTTGTTTTGTAAGGCTTCCATCGATCGTATCCCCAGTGCTCAGAAATGTACTATAAGTGAACCTGTAGGAAATACCAATGTGTTGATGGCATACATAGAAGAGAAAGGGGCCCCATGACAATGAACTGACTTGGCTGTCTACCCTCCAAACAGTGCCAGGATTTTCCACCCAAGAGCAAAGTGGAATTTTGGGCCAATTCCCTATCCCCTTGTTTGCTTACAATGCACAGATTCTGGCAATCCAGTAGCAAATTATTTGGGATTCCCCAAGGCTGGGCCACCTATCCCCACCATCTACTCCTATGTATGTTGTTGTCTAATGTATGTATGTATGTCTAATGCCGATCTTTCTTTCAAATTATTAGTCCATTATTTTTTGGAAAATTATATCCCACCAGTGCTATTCATATGTGTAAATGTGTTATATTCAGATTTTATTACAAATATCATTATGTATCTTAGTACATGAACACGTTAAATATGGGGTGGACGCTACTCCATACTGAACATCAGCTGTAACCCCGAGTTCCGTGCATGTTCACCGCCACATTGGTACTACTTATGTAAAGTCTGCATTGTACTTCACAACTGACTCTGTCCCTTACAAAAAAAAATTTAATCATGTAATATTGTGTGTCTTTATCAAGTTTTAAAGTAAATTATTTCATTTGCTAAAACATCACGTGGTCTGTCTATGCTTACTATGCTCATGACCTGCCCCCGTGACTGGCGTCATCACTTCTGACCTGCATTAATCTGTTGACATCACCATCGCCCTGTCATGAATATTTGAAAGCTGAGCTGTGATTGGTGACAAAGTACAATCTTACCGTAAGGTATAGGGCAGGGATATTCATAGGGCCGTTGGGAAGATACAGTAATATGCTAATGTGTGGTTGTGACAGACAGGTGATGTCACAGTGTGGTGTGCCACCAGGTGATGTTAGCACTGGTGTTCGTATCAGCTCAGCCAGAGGTGGTGGTTGTTGTGACACCAGTGCTAGTTCAGCACACAGGATGTTGATACCTGTTTGTTGTATGCCTGGCTATATGGCTTCTGTCCCCGACAGGGGTCCTGGCATAAGCCAGGCCCTGGCTTACCTTCTGCAGGGACTGTTGTCTCTTGTGTCCTTCCTCTCTGAGAATCTGGATAAGACAGACTCTACTTCCTGCACCAGTAAAACTCCTCCTATAGGGGCCCTTTGTGTGCCTGCCTGTGAGTGGTGGGGATGAGTGTACGCAGGAGAAAGAAGAAAGATGACTTACTTTAGCTGTGCAATACATATAAGGATACAAACACTGGCACCTAGTGGGGAAACTTAATACACTTCATTCACCACTTAACCTGAGAGGAAAATCTTTCTGACAGGTGCACAGGAGAAGAGAAAAACACCAGGAGATGATGATGTCACCAACAGTAAGCTCTAGGTAAGTGATTGCACACTGTAATCCCTTCAGTTGTTCACTGCCTCTTCAGTCACAGTGTTCAGCTCCTTTTGTTTTTGACAATGGTCGGTTCTCCATTACTGCGCTGCTATCTCCATCTGACAGCCGGTAAGACCAGGGCCTTAGGGTCTCCAAAGAGTCCTGGACACTATGTATAGCAGCTGCTTTATATTTCTGCTCTGCTTTCTTTGTTGTGGTCCTCTACAGGCAAGGCCATTTCCAAAGGGGCAGATACATGATTACAATAAGGTTTACTATGCGGATGATCCTGTGGCCGCCATAACACAAAGCTTCAGCCTGGATTTACCATCAGAGCCATAAGAAGTTTCAGATGCCTACAATCCCCTCCTTGAGATAGAGGTGGCGGCCTATCAGGAAGCACATGGGTGCTCATTGTGCTGGGTTTGCTGCTGATCTGCGTATGTTCCTGAATGCGCTTCATCAGACATATGTGTGATAGGCATGCAGACAAAATACCCATGGACAAAATTATAAGGCTATATTCCAGGCCAAAAGGATGCTGGTTGACCTCAAGGAGATCAACCAAAACACCGCAGAGACACCATTACGTGTCTTAACAGCAGTGTTTTGTAGGACATTGCCACCTGGGAAATCAAATATGCAAAAAACACCATAGAGACACCATCACGTGTCTCGACGTCAGTGAGCTAGCCAGCCCTTCCTCCAGGAAGGAACAACCAAGCCAAGGAATGTCTCCAGTCAAGAAAACCACCCAATCAAGGTATCCATCCACAGACAGCTGTTTCGGGGTATTTGCCCCTCATCAGTGTGCAGTAGGATTCTGGCTAATGGGAGCAATGCCTAGTAAGTGCATGCAAAAGGATGCTGGTTGACCTCAGGGAGATCAACCAAAACACCGCAGAGACACCATCACGTGTCTCGACGTCAGTGTATTCTAGTACATTGCCCCCTGGGAAATCAAATATGCAAAAAACACAGCAGAGACACCATCACGTGTCTTGGCGTCAGAGAGCTAGCTAGACCTTCCTCCGAGAAAGAAAAACCAAGCCAAGGAATGTCTCCAGTCAAGGAAACCACCCAAGCAAGGTATCCATCCACAGACAGCTGTTTCGGAGTATTTGCCCCTCATCAGTGTGGAGTAGGATTCTCGGCTCCATTCTCTTTAAAAAACCTGAGCTGCAATACAACACATAAACTGTAGACAGCTGTGGTGCTGTTTCTGGAAGAAAGTGGGAATGCTTTTTTAATTCTAGACATCCCCTTTAAGACAGATGAATGGTAATAAAACAATTGTGTAATATAATGGTTCAGGTAGCTATGTGTTGGCACCCCAGTGACAGCTTATCCTGTAAAAAGGCTATCAGTCTTTTTTTTTTTCTTGGAAAACCTTTTTGAATTTTAAAATACTGGCTGTCAGCCACTGTCACTAGGGGAGCTAAGAAGAGTTTGTTCTATACATAGCTCCTAAGCTCCCTAAGAGTACAGACAGCTAGTACTGTAAATTTTAACTTGATGGCATTCCTATTGTTTAACAAGAACTGAAGCATAACACTATAAAGATAAGTATAAGGGTGGACATTCACTTAACCCCTTAAGGACAGAGCCTGAAATGGCCTTAATGACAGAGACAAATTTTATGAATATGACCAGTGTCACTTTAGTCATTAATAACTTCGGGATGCTTTTACCTATCCGGCTGATTCTGAGATTGTTTTCTCGTGACATATTGTACTTTACATTTCTGGTAAATTGGAGTCGATACTCATAACAAATCTTTATGAAAAAAACCCAAATAATGTGAAAAAATGTGAAAAAATGCATTTTTCCAACTTTGAAACTTTTTTGCGTATACAGAAAGTGGTTATACCACATAAATTATATATTAAATAGCATTAGCAACATGTCTACTTTATGTTGGCGGCATTTATTAAACTATCTTTCATTTTTTTTAGACGATAGGAAGCTTAAAACATTAGCAGCAAATTTCCAAATTTTCAGTAAAATTTCAAAATCAGATATTTTTAGGGACCTGTTCAGGTTTAAAGTGTATTTGAGGGGCCTGTATGTTAGAAAGCCCCACAAAGCACCCCATTTCAGAAACTGCACCCCCCAAACTCTGCAAAAGCATATCCAGAAAGTGTTTTAACCCTTTAGGGGAGTCACAGAAATAAAAGCTAAGTGTGTAAGGAATTTGAAAATTTTAATTTTCTGTGCAGAGATTTTATTGTAATCCAATATTTTTCATAATTATAAACCTATTACCAGAGAAATGCACCCCAATAATTATTGCCCCGTTTCTGCAGTTTATAGAAATACCCCATATGTGGCCCTATTGCGCTATTTGACGCAACCACAAGCCTCAGATATAAGGGAGCGCCTAGTGAATTTCAACGCCTCCGTTATATTTGGTCATTTTTGACTGTACCACTTCAGGTTGGCAGAGGCTCTGGGGTGCCAAAACCTAAAAAACACCCCTAAAGTGACACCATTTAGAAAACTACACCCCTCAAGGAATGTAACAAGGGGTGCGGTGAGCATCTGGACCCCACAGGTGCTTCACAGATTTTCCGAACAATATGGCGTGAAAAAAGAAAAATTTATTTTTTACACTAAAACGTTGTTCTAGCCTTCAATTTTTCATTTTCTTAAAGGGATAAGAGGCAAAAAAAGACAAAAAATGTGTAGCGCAGTTTCTCCCGAGTACAGAAATACCCCACATGTGGCGATAGAGTGCCAAGGGGGCGCAGGACGAGCCTCCAAAGGGAAGGAGCGCCAATTGGCTTTTGGAAGCTGAATTTCACTGAAAAGGATTTCAAGGGCCATGTCGCATTTACAGAGCCCTCTTGCTGCCAAGACACTGGAAACCCCCCACAAGTGATTCCATTCTGGAAACTACACCCCTCAAGGAATCTAACAAGGGGTGCAGTGAGCATATGGACCCCACTGGTGACGGGCACAAATGTGGAACAATGTGACGTGAAAGGGAAAAATTTCATTTTTTCACTTTCATGGCACAAATGTGCCCGTCATCAAGGGGTCCATATCCTCACTGCACGCCTTGTTAGATTCCTTGAGGGGTGTAGTTTCCAGAATGGGGTCACTTGTGGGGGGTTTCCAGTGTTTTGGCAGCACGAGGGCTCTGTAAATGCGACATGGCGTTCATCATCCATTCTAGCCAAATCCAACCTCCAAAATCCAAATGGCACTCCTTCCCTTCGGAGGCTTGCCCTGCGCCCACATGGCGCTTTATGTCCACATGTGGGGTATTTACGGACTCGGGGGAAATTGCTCTACACATATTGTGTGTTTTTTTCTCTTTTAACCCCTTGTGAAAATGATAAATTCAAGGCTAAACCAACATTATAGTGTAAAAAATGTAATATTTCATTTTCACGCCACATTGTTCCACATTTGTGCCCGTCACCAGTGGGGTCCATATGCTCACTACACCCCTTGTTACATTCCTTGAGGGGTGTAGTTTCCATAATGGGGTCACTTGTGGGGGGTTTCAACTGTCTTGGCAACACAGGGGCCTTTTGAATGCAACATGGCCCCTCGAAATCCATTCCATCCAAATCCAGCCTTCAAAAACCAAATGGCGCTCCTTCCCTTTGGAGGCTTACCCTGCACCCGCATGGCGCTTTATGTCCACATGTGGGGTATTTCCGTTCTCAGGGGAAATTGCTCTACACATTAAATGTTTTTTTTTATCTTTTAACCCCTTGTGAAAATGAAAAAACATGACAAGATTAATGATTTAGAGTAAAAATTTTACAAAAATTACACTAAATGTTGGTCTAGCCTTGATTTTTTTCCATTTCCACAAGGGGTTAAAAAAGAAAATGAACACAAAACGTGTAGGGTAGTGTCCCCTGAGTACGAAAATACCCCACATGTGGGCATAATGTGCCATATGGGCACAGGGCAAGTCACCAAAGGGACAGAGCGCCATTTAGAGGCTGGAATGGAGGATGGAGGCCATGTCGCAATTACAAAGCTCCTGTGCTGCCAGGACAGTAGAAACCCCCGACAAGTGACCCCATTCTGGAAACTACACCCCATAAGGAATCTAACAAGGGGTGCAGTGAGCATATGGACCCCACTGGTGACGGGCACTTACGTAGAACATGTGCCGAGAAAATAAAAAATACAATTTTTTTCATTTTCACGTCCCAAATGTGGCCGTCACCAGGGGGCCATATCCCCGCTGCCCCCCTTGTTAGATTCCTTATGGGGTGTAGTTTCCAGAATGGGGTCACTTGTGGGGGGTTTCTACTGTCCTGGCCGCACAGAGGCTTTGTAATTGCATCATGGCATCCTCTAATGGGAATGGCGGCCATACCTATTTAGCTGGGGAAAAGGGACAATTCTAATTTATTTGGGGGTATTAGGCCAATTATTAGTTTATAAGGTTGGAAATGACAGGTGTCCATCAAATTCAACCTGTGTTGATCCAGAGGAAGGCAAAAAAAAACCCTCGTAAGGCAGACGACAGTAGCCTCATCACAGGGGAAAAATTCCTTCCCGACTCCATAATGGCGATTAGAATAATCCCTGGATCAACGTGACCCCTGAAATAGGAATAAGGGACAGAATTTAGATAATGTAGAACCCCAGTGACGTGTGGTGCGCCTTGAAGCGATCCAGTATGCAGAGGCCGGGGTGATCAGGACAGGTGTCACACGGGAAAATGGTGTCCCTCCTGATCCCCCTGTTACGCCACACTCTCCACTTCTTCTGGGGTCTCCCTTTCTCCAGTGTGGGGGACGTCACCTGGAAAATGTTGCCCTGGTGCGATACGGGGTCCTTCATATCCAGAAGTGCTGGGTCCGCTCCATGGCTGCTAAATATTAGGGCTCTATTACTACTTCTGATATGTTCGGATCGTGCCGCAAGCTACAGTAGCTCGGGCAGCGAGGGACCGGAAGAGGGGGTGCTGGTATAAAAGTTATCCCCGTACAGGTGGTGACCTTTATCCAGCAGTGGGAAGATCAGTTCCCGGACGATGTCCCCACTAACTCCGAGGATGGGGGGGGAGGGGGCATCTGGGGGCTGCATTCGGGTGTCCCTTCCTACATACACTCTAAGGGTACGTGCACACTGCGGAATCGCAACAGATAACCCTTCGTGCATTCCGCAGCTGGCACCCACCGGCGGACTGATGCAGGCGCACGTCTCCACACGTGTCATAGACTCCATTCTATGCACGGGCGGATTCCGCTCTCCGTCCAATGTGTTCATTCTTTGGATGGACGACGGATTCCGCCCGTGCATAGAATGGAGTCTATGACACGGGTGGAGACATGCGCCCGCATCAGTCCGCCGGTGGGTGCCAGCTGCGGAATGCACAAAGGGTTATCCTTCGCCATTCCGCAGTGTGCACGTACCCTGGATCTGTAAGTGTACCCAGAGGTACGCTCACACAGTTTGTAGAATTTCACACCATACCGTCATCTCTTATTGGGACGGTTCTGGCGGAAAAGACGTGTCTGGGGGGCAGCGTACGCTATGCTACCCCCAGACACGTCACTGGATGATGAGGATGAATGGAGGAAAGAAGGATCCCCCCATTCATCCTCACTGGCTGTTTCGGTGTCGGAGGTAATAATAACGTATCCCTCTGACGCCGAAAACACCCTGGGGGCCGTCTTTATACGGGGATTGGTATATGGGGTATATAGTGGTGTAGTGTCAAACTTTATTCAATGTAGTGTGGTGTAATGTAGTGTTTTTTACGTGTTTTTTCACAGTAAGTATAAAAAAAAAACCTACGCCAACAAAGGAGTTGCTGCTAAATGCCGCACTTATGTTCGGCACTTATAAGCAGACCGTGGCAGTAGGATATAGAAAAAAAACACCCTACGCCAAAAAGGAGGAGTTGCTGATTAGCAGCGCACTTTCGTGCGATGCTGATCAACACTTAGCGGCGATAGGGTGCGGAAAATAGAAAAAAAAAAATTTGAAAAAAAAAAAAAAAAAAAATTCTACATTCTGAATATCCCTGTAGCTGCTGATAAGTGTATTACACATATCAGCCGCTAGGGGGCAGCAGAGCGCAAAATACGGAAAGAGCCGACGCTGGAGCCGAAAATAGCCGAGAGAAGCCGAACGTGACGTCACGGAAGAAGCCGAAGACCCGAACGAAGACGAGAACGCCGCGAACCCGGAAGACGCCGATCAGGAGCCCGGGACAGGTGAGTAATGTACAAATACCTGCTCTGGACCCCTCGGCTACCTAGCTGAGGGGTCCAGGGCAGGTATTTACTATTTTGTGGGACTCTGATCGCCGTGCCACCGGCCCGATCGCCGTGAACGGCCGGCCGGCCGTTCACGGCGATCGGGCCGGTGGCACGGCGATCACCATTACTTTTTACAGTAATGGCGGTCGGTGCCGTCCTCGGACAGCACCGACCGCCATTTTTTTCCGGGTCATCGGGTCGCCGATGACCCGGAAAGGTTCCGATCGCCGCTATTGGCTGATCTGAATTGATCAGCCTATAGCAGCGATCGTAAGCACGGGGGGTGTTAACCACCCCCCGTGCCGTGAAGCTAAGATGGCCTGCTATGATTTATAGCAGGCCATCTTCCCCGACCGCTGTGTGTGAACACGCAGCGATCGGGGAAACATCGGGCGTAAATTTACGCCCTGATGCGCCAAGTACCAGGGCGCGAGGGCGTAAGTTTACGCCCGATGTCGTTAAGGGGTTAACCTATCTATCTGTAAGACAATACACTTACAGTAGTTATATATACATGGTGAGACATTCAAAATCCGAGAGAGAGATGTTAGCAGATAAATAGATATGAGATAATAGACAGATAGATAGATAGATAGATAGATAGGAGATAGATAGATAGATAGATAGATAGATAGATAGATAGATAGATAGATAGATAGATAGATAATAGATAGGAGATAGATAGATAGATAGATAATAAATAGATAGATAGATAGATAGATAGATAGATAGATAGATAGATAGATAGATAGATAGATAGATAGATAGAGATAGATACATACATACAGGGGCGTAGCTAGGATTCATGGGGCCCCATAGCAAAAAACTGTATGGGGCCCTCCTCCCCTACACACTAGATATATATACACACACATATGTACATTGTTCTGTCCATCCACTGTATGAAACTATAACAGCGTATTAGGAGCCTCATGGTTATATACATAGGTGCAGGAGCAGACTAACTTTTGCTTAACCCTTTATTTACTGCAGTGTGTAAGTGACCCAGTGTTCGTTTACATGCTGCAACACAAAAAAGGGTTAATACAGAAGACAATTAGCTCTCTCCTTCACTACTCCTGCACTGATAACCCCCTGACCTCTGCAGGAGCTCAGAGAACAGAGGTCAGAGTAGTGAGGCACAGAGTTAATTGTCTTTAGCAAATTAACCCTTTTTTGTGTTGCAGCATGTAAGAGAACACTGGGTCACTTACACACTGCAGTACATAAGTGGTTAAGCAAAAGGACACAGGAGGCTCTTATCTTCCCTGTGCATCCCTTGGCCCCCTCCCTCCACAGGCCCCATAGCAACCATCTTTCCTGCCTCTATGGTAGCTATGCCACTGGATGGATAGATAGATAGATAGATAGATAGATAGATAGATAGATAGATAGATAGATAGATAGATAGATAGGAGATAGATAGATAGATAGATAGATAGATAGGAGATAGATAGATAGATAGATAGATAGGAGATAGATAGATAGATAGATAGATAGATAGATAGATAGATAGATAGATAGATAGATAGGAGATAGATAGATAGATAGGAGATAGATAGATAGATAGATAGATAGATAGATAGGAAATAGATAGATTGATAGGAGATAGATAGATTGATAGATAGATAGATAGGAGATAGATAGATAGATAGATAGATAGATAGATAGATAGATAGATAGTAGATAGCTAGATAGATAGATAGATAGATAGATAGATAGATAGATTGATAGGAGATAGATAGATAGATAGATAGATAGATAGATAGATAGACACATCTCAGTGGTCATGCTCATATCACATATCACCATCATTAGTTACATCAGAGATCACTTACCACAAGTCTTTTATGTCCTAGAAGATGAAAATAATTCCAAGTTCACCCGATCCATTGGTCGCAGTTAAATGTTCCCTGCTAGGACTTGAATATTAGATCATGTAAAAGGATAAGATGTGTCACACACTCACATGATAAATATAGACCGATGTGTTAATGTGCCAAGCAGCTAAAAATACCATGCATGAGGTCTCCAGGAACAAAAAAAAAAAAATAGTGTACTGCATTTGTGATACCTGCATATTCACAGTTGACATATAGAATTTTGTAGATAGGAAACACCTTACTGCTTGTACTGATCCACAGATGATGTCTGTATTATAGTCCAGGGCTGCATTTATAATTTTGTGGGTTATATATCTAATTTTCAGTTGTACTGAGCTGGTGGGTGTAGACTAGCTGCTATAATGTCACTAAACACTACACACAAAGGAGAGGAGATCCTGCGGTCCTATGTCTCTGTAGCACATACTAAGAAGCAGCAGCAGCATGGAAGACTTTATAAAGCAGTACTGAGCAGTGTAAGCTGTGAATAAAGCACTGTGGTGAGATCTATTACTCACTGTGAGCTCCTGTAATCACTATGTGCTCATGTCATACCAGTTACTCCCTCTACCTCTACTCCCTTCTCTTCTTCATAGACTTGTAGGAGCAGCATGTAACTGACCCCTCAGCAAGCTGCCAGTCTGTCTTGCTCCTCAGGACAAATATGAGCATTTTTTTAAAAGTGAATGATGAGCCTGATATGTAGACAATGAAGCATATTTCATATTTGATATGATACATTACAAGTCTGTTTCAACAACAGCAACTTTTTTTTATTCCCAGAAATTCATTACTGGAATCAATGGCTGCTTAGAGTGTCACCCAGATATTTATTTTCTTGGTCTATTACTGATATATGGGAATCTTTGAAGTCTTAGGCCATGTTCACATTATGTATAACACCGGCCGTTCTGTGAACCAGCCGGATCACAGAACGGCCAGTGTTACAGAAGATCATTCCAGCCGGTACTGCAGCACCGTCCGGGATGATCTTCACTACTAATGGGCGCATCCAAATTCCCCAATGGATCGTGCAGCCGGAGCCACATGCTCCATTGTGTGAATTGACAGGTCAGTTTTTTGCGTGGCCGCTAGTGATCCCGGCTGGAGTGTATACTATGTGTATACTGTTCAAGCCACTGTCCGGGGGTGGGGGTTGGTTGCTGTCAGTACTATAGCTAGTACTATAGAGGCAGACCACACTGCTGCATGGACCTGGTAGCAGTTGCGTGGTCTGCCTCCATGGTCTTTGTCTACCAAAGCAGCCCATCAGAGTCCACCAATGTAGTTAAGGATAGCTAATATGGTTACTCCTTTCCTGAGATTGAGTTGCTGCTTGGCCCATTGCCATATCAACTCAAGATATGCCATATGACAAACTCAGCTCAGCTACATGTGTATAAGATCCAGCTCATAATTGGAAAAGTCAGATGTTACTTCATAATTGTAAAGTTAAACCTCGGCTATATTTAGGAACAACAAGTAGCTCTGTGGTCGGCAGCTTCTTAGTTTTGGGTAGAGAAGTCACTTGTATTAATTTCTGGTGAATGTAGATTGAGTTCTTCATTCTGTTCTTCTATGGTCGGCTTTGGAGACTCTACAAGAGGCAGGCTGGGTGGAAAACACCAGTGTAAGCTGCGGTAGACCACAGACATGTTTTCTGCTGCCTCTTAAGCTCTGAAACATTGAAAACATTGTGTACTTTTCCTGTACACAAGGCCGAGAACGAGTCCAAACCACAAGTTCTTAGTGCTGAATTCTCCAGACAGATATTTCCAGTGATGAAGTCTCTGGTTACAGCGGCCTGAGAGATACCGAGAGATGAGCAAATGAAGAAGATATGCGATAGCAGACAACCTGCCCGTGTCTGTCTGTGTGCCCAGGAGGAAGAAGCTCCAAGACAGGAAGATATTAGAAGAATCGCTCAAAAGACACAAAGAAAGCACAAAGAGCAAAGAAAATCCATGAAATCCAAGAAATTTCAAGGAATATGCACAATGTAGAATAATAAAAAGACCAACTGCAACATCATTAGTAGTAGTAGTGATAAATATTGCTGATCTTATACAGTATTATTAATCATTTTTATTAAAAATAATAATAACTAGAGGTGAGCAAAGCAGACAGAAATTTGTTTCATGAGCTTCACAAATTTGGGGTCAAATTTTCTAATGTTTGCGAATCGAATCTTAAGGAATTTTAATAAAACAGCCAAAACTATAATAGATACTAGAGACAATACTGGGACTATTACAGAAGGGCAAATATGTTGACGCATGTTCCTGTAAAAGTGTCAAAAAACTGGAAAATCACAATATAAATAAAATGTCAATCAGCCAATCAGTCATCTAATCTAATGAAACCCAACTTGTATAACATAGTAGCAGTGGGGTGCGACCACTGATTATGTAATTTCCTTAACAAATTAGTGGGAAATGACAGCGCGATTCTCATCGAATTTTGACTTGCCGGATTCAATTCACTCATCTCTAATAATAACAACAAAAAATAAATAAATAAAATAAATAATAATAATAATAATAATAATAATAATAATATAATTGAAGTAGATTAAAATATTTAGAATAAACTAAAATTATTTTTCTAGAATTAAACAAATACAGTTAGGAAAAAGTATGTGCCCCCCTTCAGTATTTTTCCTTGTGTTTCGTATACGTAAGACAAGGGAAATCTGAGTTAACATTTTTTGTTTTATTATATTTACATTAGTATACATTCATTTTGTTCCGCTTGGATGTCCTAGAAGAATAAAATATCATGGAATATCATGGAACAGGTGGATTCCATGAAATCCTGTGACATCACATTCTTTTATGACATCACAATGATGTACAGGAATAAAAGGACGACAGTTGCAGCTGAAGAGGCTAAAGCTGGAGAAAGAAGAGGCTGAAGCAAGAAGCGTATTTTTAAGGCCGGTTTGACACAAGCATATTCTACACATCTCGCTCAGGATACATGTATATGCTAGGAATGTTCATTAATATTAATAGTCTGGTATAGAGATTATTTGTATAATAGCATAGTATAGAAATCCTGAGTATAATGGTTAAAGAGATTGTAAGTAATATGGTATAATATAGGAATTAGTATAATGGTATGGTAAAGAGATCATGGGTATAATAGTCTGTATAAAGATTATGGGGGACATTTATTAAGACCGGCCTACTCGTAGGCTGGTCCTAAATTGGTCCCGGCCCCCGCTATGAGGTGCAGGGGGCACAGAAATCTACACCTACTCCTGGGCAGCTTTAGATTTCTGCCATGATTCACCTCTGTTATCGGTAAATTTGGCGTGGAAGGAGGCCCTAGCTGGACCCCCACCCCCTTGTCTGCCCATTGGGTGAGCTGGGATTACGGCTGGTGCAAACCATGGAGAAGATAAGAATCTGTGCCTTCTCCATGGGGGACGCTAGGGGAGCAAGCTTCATAAATGTCCCCCTATAAGTATATTGGTATGGTACAGTATTGGTACAGATTATAAATATAATGTTTTACTTTAGAGATTAGAATTTTAATGCTATGTATGTAGATTATAGTATAGACATAATAAATATAATATAATAGTTTAAATATAAAAAAAAAATGGCAGAGGTCAGGATCAAGGTCAAAACCAGGAAATAACACAAGGATCAAAAGACCGGACAGGGTATGACCCACAATGAGCATGACAGGAGGACCCCCCTAATAGGCCACCAGTTTCTTTAGCAACCCCAACGCTTTTGCACACTGGATGTGGCTGTGGTTGATTCCAGGTGCAGGGACAGCAGAGAAGGACATTGTCCATGCAGCGGGACATGACCATTATGGAGGACACAGTGCTGTGACCAGGAAGAGAGAGAAAAGAGAGGCCCCCACCTCCAGTAGCGGATTATAACAGGTCCGTTTTGGGCGGTAGCCCGGAGGCCCTGAGCTCCTAGGGGGCCCATGACCACCCAAAAAGACTGATACTTTTAGTGGTGAAATGTCTCCTGGCTATAGTTCTGCCATGATTTGCAAAAAAAATCATGGCTTTTCTACAGTAATTTTGCACAATTCAGGGCATCATGACATTATCTATCCTGTACTATGAACACCATGCTAGTGTTACCATAGTTACAGTGGGTTGGGGGGGCCCAGGCCTGGTGAACAGCCCAAGGCCTATGGTAAATCCGCCGCTGGCCACCTGTTGGAGGGATTGATGGGGTTCTCAGCACTAGCACTAGGCTCCCTCTAGGATATTCTTTCCTTAGAAATCCTGGTCCATTTCCCATAATGCTCGGCTCCTTATCTATTGTACAATAGCTCTATAAGCTGTCGCACCTTCCTCGGGACATGTACCATCAATTATACAAGGAGAGGATTTACAGCACGACCCCTGCTCTCCTGGTAGACTCATACCACACAACTTTAATTCTCGTGAAAGAAATTAAATAGTTTTCACTTATAAACACGAGCACAGAACATTCCTGACACGACGCAATCCTGGGCCGATAAAGAGCTGTTTGTGCTGGAGTATGGCCGTCGCCGTGCCAGTATATTTCCCTAATAATCATATTCTACTTTACACCAGTGTGATAAATCTCCCCCTATGTATCTTGCTGCAGCTGTTGCTGCTATTCCTTTACATGCCAGTAGGGTGTGTGCCCTGGCCCCTTAGGAAACAAAGAGAGAACATGCTCATCCTAAAAGAGTCTCCAGTATATCCCAGCTCTGCAACACCTATAAGAAGCGGCTCCCTGCTCCCCTTGCTTGAGCAATAAGGTTTCTGGTGTTCCTAGTAAAGGTGGTGGCCTATCATATGATTCTGCTACAGTGTTTGACCTCTGTCTACCTTCTATCTCTGTTTGTCCCTTTGTACTGTATTGCCTCTCCACTGTGTGGTCTGACCAGTTGGGAGATTGTGATCCCGCTGTATAGAGCTCTAGTGACATCACATTTGGAATATGGCGTCCAGTTCTGGAGACCTCACCTAAATTGATAAAATAAAACTGGTCCAAAGACGGCTACAAAAATGATGGAGGGTGTCATGCATAAAGCTTGAAATATAAATCAGGAAATACTTAAAGGGTTACTCCACAGATTCTATTTTAAT
The DNA here is from genome assembly GCF_027789765.1 of Dendropsophus ebraccatus. Lineage (NCBI taxonomy): Eukaryota > Metazoa > Chordata > Amphibia > Anura > Hylidae > Dendropsophus > Dendropsophus ebraccatus. Next base: position 20,948,164 of record NC_091461.1, on the reverse strand, counting down.
AAACTGGTGTCAGAAAGTCATATAGATTTGTAAATTACAAAAAAAATTCAAGTCTTACAGTACTTATCAGCTGCTGTATGTCCTGCAGGAAGTGGTGTATTCTTTCCAGTCTGAAACAGTGCTCTCTGCTGCCACCTCTGTCCGTGTCAGGAACTGTCCAGAGCAGGAGAGGTTTTCTATGGGGATTTGTTGCAGCTCTGGACAGTTCCTGACACGGACAGAGGTGGCAGCAGAGAGCATTGTGTCAGACTGGAAAGAATACCACTTTCTGCAGGACATACAGCAGCTGATAAGTACTGAAATACAAGGGATTTTTTAAATAGGAGAAAATGACAAATATGTATTACCTTCTGACAATTTGTTTTCTCCTGAGTACCCCTTTAATCATTTTAATCTGTATAATTTGAAGGAAAGAATGGAAAGGGGGGGACATGATCGAAACCTTAAAATACAGATGAAGCCAAGGTTAACACGATTCCTGATGCAACAGTTGTGTCAGAAAGCTACAGTATGTTAAGTCATTTAGAATGTTGAGTCAAAGGAGAAGTCCGGCAAAAAAAATGATTAAAGTATTACATTTCCCCTCAAAAGTTATACAAATACCCAATATACACTTATTACGAGAAATGCTTATGAAGTGCTTCCTTCTTTGCGCTTACTACTGCATCAAGGCTTAACTTCCTGGATAACATGGTGATGTCACTTCCTGGATAAAATGGTGATGTTACTTCCTGGATAACATGGTGATGTCACTTCCTGGATAACATGGTGATGTCACTTTCTGGATAACATGGTGATGTCACTTCCTGGATAACATAGTGATGTCACGCCCCAACTCCCAGAGCTGTGCGGGCTGTGGCTGCTGGAGAGGATGATGGCAGAGGTATGCTAAGTGTCCCTCCAGTGCCCTGTGTTCCTCTGCCATCATCCTCTCCAGCAGCCTCAGCCCGCACAGCTCTGGGAGTCGGGGCGTGACATCACCATGTTATCCAGGAAGTGACATCACCATGTTATCCAGGAAGTGACATCACCATTTTTATCCAGGAAGTGACATCACCATTTTATCCAGGAAGTGACATCACCATTTTATCCAGGAAGTGACATCACCATGTTATCCAGGAAGTGACATCACCATTTTATCCAGGAAGTGAAGCCTTGATTCAGTAGTATATGCAAAGACTTTATGTGCATTTCCCTTAATAAGTGTGTATTGGAGATTTGTATAACTTTTTGGGGGCAACACAATACTTTCATAAAAATTTGCGCCGGACTTCTCCTTTAAATAACAAAATCAGGGGGCTACTTAGACGATGCTCTCAAACGTGGCCAAAATTCAAACCAGTTAGGCGGCATACTGGGATTATACTCATTGCCCATTGCACATGAGCTGTTCCAATAAGCCCCAGTTCCTGCTCACGTGTGTCCCACATGGACATAAACCTCTCGATATACTCTTCCACCCCCATTCAACACATACATCAAGTGACTGGCTCATTTCAAACATTCCGGCCATCTATCTTCTTGAAGATAGATGATATCCAGCCCAGTATAGAGTTACCAGCCAACAATAACTCGGAGATTTGAGGTTTACATTTCCATTTACTTTGCCTGATTAAGATGTTTTTAGTAACCAAAGGCTCCGCGGAGCTATAATCACTCACATTACAGAATCCACTCAGATGTATACGACGCTCCATGTAATCTCTTCCAGAGCCATCTTCTACGTCTATGGATGGAAGAGAGGGGAAAACCTCAGCCAAGTCCCGTCCCCATCTCATGGTGGATGCCCAATTAATACTAGAAATAACATATTGATTGAGGCGGTGAATGGGAGACAGATCAAGAGATGTATACAAGAGGGGGGCGTACAAAGGAGTCCAGGATGAAGGAACGCATCAACAACCGTAATAAAAACCAGCCGGAGCTGACGCACAATAACTCTATGGGAGAATCCTGTATACCTGGGCTTGTTTACCATACATTACTATTCAAGACATGACATCATCCTCAGCAGCTGAAAGCCAGGCTGATAACGTATTCTACGCTGGTTTCCTGGAAGTGAAAAGGTTAAACGCCTTCATATGAATATCTAGGCAAATGCAGAGTTTAATGTTCCCCGGGGGCTTCGCACGTTCACATGTTATGACTTAAAGGTGAAAGTGTAAGATTAAAGCACAAGCAGCAGAGGTGAGGCCAAAAATATAGAGGAAAACAGTGTCGGTTAATGCGTCCAGATTCATAACGCTATACAGGACAACACGTCTGCTGAGATGCCGCTATTTTGTATCATTTCCATCAGTTGTGTCAATGTAGATTTTCCAGTTCTAAGGGTGTTCACATGGCTTTTTTTTTTTTTGCGTCTTATTTTGACTTTTCTTTTTAAAGGGAACCTGTCACCCAACCCCCCCCCCCCCCCCCACTAGAGCCCCGGATACTTACCCCATCTCGCCAAGTCCCCCTCCTGGAGCCGGTCGCGGGACGGAGATATCCTTGTCGGAAGCACAGCGCGCGCTGCAGAGGTGAGTCCGATGCCCATAGAGAATGAATGGAGACGTCATTCTCTATGGGCGTTGGACTCATCTCAGCAGCGGGCATGCTGGGCTTCCGTCCCGGGACCAGCTCCAGGAGCTGGACTTGGCATGATGGGGTAAGTATCCGGGGCTCTAACGGGGGGGTCAGACACCTTTCACCCCGGCACAGGGGGATGACAGGTGCTTTTTGTTCCAACAATCTTCTATGTTTCTATATAGCTGTCCGAAGTAAGAGAAAATCCCCATAGAAAACCTCTCCTGCTCTGGACAGTTCCTGACATGGACAGAGGTGGCAGTAAAGAGCACTGTGTCAGACTGTAAAGAATACACCACTTCCTGCAGGACATACAGCAGCTGGTAAGTACTGGAAGACTTCTTCTTCTTGGTCACATCCCTGCCACCACCGCCTCAGCCAATTTCTAACTCTGACCAGTCTGGCAGGGGCACGGTCAGAAAATATGACGCCGGTCTACAGCCAACAGTCATTAAGTAGTTAAGTCAAATTAACACTATTACATTGTCGGGAATTGTGAGCAATTTCTTTGCTTGTTACCTGATAAATGCAGTCATATATCGTATGTGTTATCCGAGGCGGAGTATTAGATCCAGATGTTAGTAGTGAGCAGTCAGGGGATTACCCTCTGGTGACAGTCTGTTGATGTTGGAGAGGAACGCAGCACTGATTGATCGATGACAATGTTAGCTGCAAGGGCTGAGAGCAAATATTGAAACAATATTTTTTTAGACTCTCTGGACCTAGAAGTATTTGCCGCGCTCGCTCCTATGTGAGCCTCGCACTCCAAGTCTATCCGCCAAGCCGCATTACAATTGGGATGATTCTCAAACACTTCAAAACACAAAATATTTACGGTTCCGCGCCGATATATAATTGTATATAGAACAATAAAGAAGGTATCATTATAGCGATACGGTGGGCTGGAAGGGTCAAACCAAACATGTCATCACCTACCCAGGCTGAGCATCTATTCATGATAGCAGACATGACAGACCTATCATCAGCTACACAATGCAAGTGCATACTGTCATTATTACACATGACTGACGGCTGACGGCCCCCAGATACTCGGGATTATTCTGTAGATCACTGGTTATGTATAAGAACAAAGAGACTTTTAGTCACATACCAAATCCTCAGTTGGGTTTGGACCAGAGCACAGAAGTACACTTAAAGGGGAACTCTGATTAAATGTTTTTTTTTCTATTAATTCAACTGGGGTCAGAAAGTTATACAGATTTGTAATTTACTTCTATTTAAAAATCCCAAGTCTTCCAGTACTAAGGGCTGTGGAATCTGTCGGCGCTATACAAATAAATTAATATTTTTATTATTACTTATGAGCTGCTGTATGTCCTGCCGGAAGTGGTGTTTTTTTTTTCCAGTCTTACACTGTGCTCTCTGCTTCCACCTCTGTCCAGAGCAGCAGCAAATCCCCATAGAAAGCCTCTGCTGCTCTGGACAGTTCCTGACATGGACAGAGGTGGCAGCAGAGAGCACGGTGTCAGACTGGAAAGAATACAACACTTCCTGCAGGACATACAGCAGCTGATAAGTACTAGAAGACTGGAGATTTTTAAATAGAAGTAAATTACAAATCTATATAAGTTTCTAATAGCAGTTTATTTAAAAGAAAAACACTGGAGTGCCCCTTAAACTTCTTTATCTTTAATGATATGGGCAACTATGTATTTTCATTGTACTTAATATGATGCAAAAAAATACCTACAGCATCTTCCATTAAAGTCTTTATTAAAAATTTGGCTTAGTTTCTTTTACATACCTTGCAAGATACTTCCTCGCCTTCAAAGTAAAATCTATCAGAGGTGTTTTGAAGGGATATTTCCTGATCTGGGCTTGTCATCCCCTGCTTCCCCTTGGGGTCCCTACTGCCGGGACCACCATCAATCTTGAGAATGGGGACCTCCCCCCACAGTCTGAGGGTGCGTTTACACAGAGAGATTTATTTGACAGATTTTTGAAGCCAAAGCCAGGAACAGACTATAAACAGGTAATAAAGGAAAGACTAAGGGGGAGATTTATCAAACATGGTGTAAAGTGAAACTGGCTCAGTTGCCCCTAGCAACCAATCAGATTCCACCTTTCATTCCTCACAGACTCTTTGGAAAAAGAAAGGCGGAATCTGATTGGTTGCTAGGGGCAACTGAGCCAGTTTCACTTTACACCACATTTGATAAATCTCCCCCTTTTTTCCTCTTTTTAAAATCCGTTCCTGGCTTTGGCTTCAAAAATCTGTCAGATAAATCTCTCTGTGTAAACGCACCTTAACCTTCAACAATTAGCTATTTAAAGGGAACAACAAGTTTATATAGGAATACCCCTTTAAGGCTTCTTGTTCAGTTCTTTTTTCTCCTCTCTTGATCAGTCTTCTAAGCTAATTTATGAGTAGGTCAAAGATCAACTCTGACAGTGGCCGAACTAGGTCAGGCAGAAACCCCACCACAAGTGGTCTTCTCCATGACCATGCAGAGAACAGGGCAAGTAAACAAAGACCATATATACAGTACTAGAAAGAGGTTGGCCAATGATGCCAGTGGTTACTATGTAATACCTCCCCTGACCTGTGGTGGCACTGCAGAGAAATCAATCTCTTACTTCCTCATTCAATCACAGATTGCAGCCGATCACTGGGACTCACAGCAGTGGACAAAACCTTTAATTTCAAGGGGTCTATTGAAAAAAAAAAAAAATGGAATAAATGATCACCTCCTTTAATACAATGTGATTTACCGACCATTTTATGTAGAGTATACGGCAGCATTGGCTGCGCACACAGTAGTAACGCTTAGTATACAGTAGGTCACAACATATTTTACTGCCAGTTGGCATTGCAGCGCGTCATATTTTACAAGTAACTTCAACAGCTTCCTACTAAGTATAAGAACACCAACACCACCCACCACTCGTTTCCCTTTCTGTTCCAGGTTTTATTGGTTGTATTTATGAACTGCCAAATCCCCGAGTGGTGGAAAAACCTCTCGCTGAAAACAGTCCCTTAATATATAGGCAATAAAAGAGTGAGCACATAGGCAAGGAAAGTGAGCTGTCAGGATCCTGTATACTGACCGTAAAACAAGTGGCCTTGAAACGGGGACGGGAAGGATTATGAGTTACGGCTGTGTGTGTGGCAGGCAATAAAGGAGATAAAGGGGGACGACCTGTCAGTCACTGGCAGAGCACTATTTGTCTCCATTATTAATAGTCCCATCCATAGAGTTTCCTTATGTCATCGGGCTATGGAATCCACTGTACTACTTGTGGCCGAGCATGGCGGTTCATAGTCCACATATAATGCAAATAGATATGTATGGCAAAAAAAAGTTCTTTTCTTTTCTCTGGTTATTGCACCCGGCAATAATAGTTATATGGCGTCTGGGAAAATTACTTTAAATGGAAGAAGATTAATAGGGAAATAATATTTCTAGCCGTCGTCTCTCTCGTTACGAAATTATCTGATGGCTAAAAGTAATAATGTAGAAATTACACAGAGCATTAATGGAGGGGGAAGGGGGTTACTCTCCTTAAATGAAATCTGATTTTCTATTTAGAAAAAGGAAAAAAAAAAAATTCAATTGAGATTTTTATAATGTTTTGTGCTGTCGTTAATAGTAATGATAGTAATGATGATAATAATAAAAATAATAATAATAATAATAATAATAATAATAATAATAATACGAACATCAAGTTTGTTTCAAGCGGTTTTCCAGGCTTAAAGGGGTATTCCACTCAAACATAACTTTTGATAGTTTGCTGCCCATAGTGAGACTAACAATTCCTTCCATACTTGTTATTATTTATCCAGTCTCCTTTTGTGCTGAAGACACAAAAATCTATGTGTGAGCTTTTCTCTCTGTCTCCCCCTCCTCCCCCCTCCCTTCTGAGACAAGTTGCTGATGAACTCACTATGATTAACCCTCCCAGCATTACAAAGAAGCTAGGAGGGAAGAGGGGGAGACAGAGAGAAAAGCTCACACACAGATTTTTGTGTCTTCAGCAGAAAGCAGCAGCTCAGAACTGGGGGAAGGAGACTGAATAGATAATAACAAGAATGAAATGAATTGTTAGTCTCACCATGCGCAGGAACATATCAAAAGGTATGTTTGAGTGGAATACCCCTTTAAATGATTGATGACCTATCCACAGGATAGACTATCAATGGCTGATAAGCAGGATGTTATCACCTGGTACCCCAACTGATGAGCTGTTCAGTGTCCAGAATTATACAGTGTACATGGCCAAAATAGTGTTCAGCTTCCATTCACTGCTATGGGAGCTGAGCTGCAGTTACTCAGCATCACCCTGTACAATGAATGGTGCAGAGCTTCCAGCCCCATTCACTGTGTAGTTTGGGGTGCCAAAGCAGCCGACTAGCTAGTGTTCTGATCAGAGATTGGTGTCCTATCCTGTGGATAATCCTGGAAAACCCCTTTCTGGTGCCTTCACACGTACCGGATCCGCAGCGGATTTCACGCTGCGAGTTTGCAGCGAAATCTGCTGCAGATCCTAGTATAGTGAAGTTCTATGGGGTCACATACCCACAGCGGAATTTTTATTCCGCTGTGGATATGTGACCCAGCCTCTTTAAACCCTGCATTCTGCTGCCCACAGCCCCGACCCGCACCATACATTACTTGCTCTGCGCATCGGCTGTGTGTAAGGCTTCTGGCTCCCATCCATCCCCATCAGCCCATCAGTGCACAGAAACACTGATGGGGAGCGACAGGAGCCTCACACAGCCGCGGCACCGAGCAGGCAATGTATGCTGCGGGTATGTGACCCCATAGACCTTCACTATACCAGGATCCACAGCAGATTTCACTGCGGATCCGGTACGTGTGAAGTCACCCTTAAGGTGACTATTTAAAGTGTCACTGTCATCATAGAAAAAAACTTTTGACATGTCAAAAGTCTTGATTGGTCAGTAGTCAGACCCGCACCAATTGTGAGAACGAGCCAGGATAAGACCATGCTAAGCGCATGCTCTCCCGGCTCTGTGTCACGTGACATCAGTCGAGCTCCGGCTGATAGCCTATGTAAGTCTATGGAGCCTTCCTGATTTTACTGACACAGAGCAAGGAATGGACCACGCTGCAGCACTCACAATTGGTACGGGTCTGAACGCTCAAAACTTTTGACGTTTTATAATGACAGTGACACTTTAAGGATCTCAAGGTGAGCCTCAATAGTGTGTTTTACACTGCCATGTTCTCTCTATGTAGCAAAGGACTCCTGGGCTTCCTCATGGCCCAAGTGCAATAGCTAATGCGATGCCCTGGCCCCTGGGGGCCACTTCCGCAGTGCTGGTGTTATGAGCGGGCAATGACCGAGGCAGCTGCAGGGGTTATACTTGTCACGGTATAGGCCTGAGGGCAGCACAGCTGTAGGGCCGGTCTGAGGAATCTGCGGGTGATGATGGGCATGCGATTCTTCGCTGCACTTAGTCAGGGCACCAGTTAGTGGACACCAATGCCAGGGTTCAGTAACAGCGGTTTTATTATAGATGAAGTAACTAGTAGCAACAGTTCTGTCCGGATGCAACCGGGTATATAGCAGGCTCTGACAAATAAAGCAGGAGTGGTGCTGCATAGGCTGTGAGAATACGTGCCGGATGATGGGAGTAGGAGTATGAGAGAAATAGCGTTGCTGGGTGGATTAGCTTGAAAATAATACTTGCTGTGAATCCTTGCAGCGATGAGGAGAGATAACGGAATGACACCCAGATGAGAGAGAAGAATCCGGTCACTTGAGCAGGCAGATACAGCCGAAGACTTGAATACAGCAGCAGAATCAGTCACTCTTCTTATGGTGAAAAGGCTGCAGAGAAGAAGCCCAACTCCTCTGAGGCAGGAGAGGGACGACACACATCCTCCTTGCTTGGAAGCAGGGGGAAGACTAACTTGTTAGGAGGAAGTGGGAGGTCACATGGTTGCTCCTGGCCAGAGCTAGTCGGCCATTGGAGGAACCATGGTTACAGGTCACGTGATCAACAGCCTTGCATACCACTGTACACTGTAATAATACAGGAATACATGAGAATACACATGAAAATGCACAATACCAGAGAATACTAGGGGAAAACCAGCAGCAGTTGCAGTGCAAACACTTACCAGAACAGGCATGGGCACAGAAATAGAAATGACCATAATAGGAGTAGTAGTCTGCATGTTCTGGGACACTGCATACCTCCCTAGCAAATTTGAGCCGACCTCGGCGAATCTAGAAGGCAGCAAACATGAATAGACTGGACAATCAAACAACAGGAATGAATGATGAGAGTGAGTGTGATGAGGTGTGTGTTTCCCACGCCCAAGGCACAGGTGAGAAGAGAGAGAATGAGAAACCCTAGTGGCAGGACTTCACCTAGGGGTGCCTAACGTACTCTGGCGACCAGGTAGCTAGTGCGTGAACATCTGACGTGTAAGCCAGGACAACTTAACTGCTGGCGGGGGACCCTCAATATTCCAGCCAGTTAGACAGTAGGTTTTCTGTTAAATGTGTTACCCTACTGGAGGAGAACTGTGAAGACCTGTGTACTACCTTGGCGTGACTGAGTAGTGTCTTGGATACCTGGAAGAGAAAAGAACAAAATAATAAAAGCAAACATACATGGGGAGCTCCCTTTCATACCACTCAATCACACACACAAGCACTCCACAGGCCAAACACACGAAAAGATATCCAAAGTGCGATATGTATGGACAAGTGTGAAGGTTAGGTATGACTATGTGTGATAACTACTATGTTGGGACAAGACAGAGGCGAACAAATACTGGAAACAAAAGGAAGGGAACACAAGGGACAACAAATACTGCGAGGTCTTGAGGAGAACTGGCTCACATGAATCTGAATGAAAATCTGAGAGAAATCTGAATGAAAATCTGAGAAAAATCTGCATACGAACTGGCTCAACTAAATCTTTCCAGCTATAGATATGATAATAATACACAATAATGAGACTGGATGAGAAAATACACTCCTACATAAACTGGACTTTCTCTGAGGTATATGTAACCTGACTTCTCTTACTCAGAGGAGGAGCTATCTGTCTTAGACACTGGAAAATATACTGTTTTACAAAAGAGGCACTCTACTCTGAGGCTATCTATGTAACCTTTTGCTTACTCAGAGGAGGAAATATAAGAGACTTCGATAACACTGAAATGCAATAGTAGAAAAAGTACAATAATGAAATAAGTGCAATAATACCCTGTGTGGAACACACAATCACAGGAAAGTGCATTAGGAAGGAATGGGTTAAGTGTCTCTGTTAGGTAGAGTCTCTTTTAGGCAATTGGAACATCGTCCATGTAAAAGGCTCTGGGACAGGCACTAGAGAACCTTTTGTTATTGTAAGTGTCCATCAGCTCATGGCTGGTTAGTACAGGGAACTTGGTCAGGGGGACCAGGCACAAACCTTGAACGTTGCATACACTAGAATGGTGAAACAGTTAGACAACAGAAACAGTTAAGGACTCTGGTCTCTGTAGCGAAGTGGAGGAATTCCTCTGGTAGAGCGCTCAGACCGTCTCAGCGGAGGATCCTCTTCAACAGTGATTGGTGCAGGTACAGGTGGAAGATCACGCCCAGTGTCTGGTTGTAGAGCTGGAGTTGTTGGAGGCACAATTGGAAGTGGAGGGGCCACTGGAATGTGTACAGGGACCGCTGGATAGCCTATGGCCATGAGGAACGGTTCAACTTGGAACATTTCTTCCAGAGAGAGAGGTTTAGCTGGAGCTGCTGGGGGAGCCGGAGGTGTGGATGCAGGTACCGGACACGGTGCTGTAAGGCCCTGTAGGTCCTCCTTAGTGCAACGTTTTATCCTATTCCGGTGCACCGTCTGCGGGGCTAGCCCTGGTTTTTTTACTTCATACACATCAGTCTCTGGGTAAGGGATAGAAGAGATGACATAGGGCTCAGGCTCCCAAAGGCTTTCAAGTTTATGAGAGCGATGATATTTCTTTAGCCAAACTTTATCTCCCACTTGTAGTGGTGTGGCATTCGCCCTTTGGTTGTAGGCATCCTCTTGGCGCTGCTGAGCTTCCCCCATCCTCCGGTCAACAATTTCCCGGGCATCCTGGATTCTCCTCTGATGCTCCCGAACCCAGTCAGTTTCAGGTAGGGGGTTGAAGGTGTCAGGAGCTTGGACTCCCAGAGCACGGTCCTGAGGAAGTTGGCCTTGGCGGCCGAACATCAGGTAGAACGGGGAGTAGCCAGTGGAACAATGAGTGGTATTGTTATAGATCTCCACTAGTTCATCCAACAAGTGGGGCCACTCTACTCTCTTCGTCACTGAAGCCGTTCGGAGCATGTTGATAAAGACCTGGTTAACTTTTTCACACAGACCATTCCCTTGAGGGTGATAGGCCGTGGTACGGAGCTTCTTACATTCATGGTAGGCACACAGCTCCTGGAAAAGTTGCGACTCGAAGGCCGGTCCCCGGTCCGTCAGCAGAGACTCTGGGCACCCATAGTGCTTTACATACTCCTTGTAAAAAGTAAGGGCGGTGGTCTTGGCGGTCAAGTCCCTGACAGGTACCACGACTACCCACTTGGAGTAATGGTCGACCATGGTGAGGGCGTAGGTATACCCGCATCTTGTAGGGGCCAGCTTCACATGGTCCAGGGCGACTAGCTGATTCGGCCGGTGGGAGGTGATTGGATGCAAAGGGGCCCTGACTTCTCTTCCCCCAGCTTTGGAGATATTACAGGCAGGGCACTCGGCACACCAGTTCTCGATGTCAGCCCTCATCCCGATCCAGTAGAACCGCTGTCGGATAGTGGCCTCCGTCTTGTGTACCCCGAAATGACCGGACCGGTCATGGTAGGCATCTAGCACCATCTTAGCGTCTCGTCGGGGAATGAGGATCTGGTGGCACCTCTCCCCGGAGACCGGGTCGAGAGAGTTCCGCAGGATCAGTCCCTTCTGTAGGAAGAGCCTCTTTCTTTGCCTCCAGAGTCGCCTTAGCTCGACATCAGGATAGGGCCTCTTTATCCGCATGGGGACCCGACCAGTAGAGAGGTAGTCATAGATCTCCCCCAGGATGCGGGACTCTTCCTGGATGGTCTGCCACCTGGCCAAGTCTTGCGGGGCCCTAGGTGGAGGCGAAGGCGTTTCAGGCCCGGCTACATCAATAGCACTCTGGGTAGCGAACCTTTGATAGAAGGGAGGCATTTCTACGTCTTCCCAATCGCTGTCCTCTGGGGCCTCTTCGCCCTTGGATAGTCGGGACAGAAGGTCTGCATTGACGTTAGCCTTGCCACTGCGGTACTTAATTTCAAACTGGAAATTGGCCAGTCGAGAAGCCCACCGCTGCTCCAGGGCGCCCAGCCGAGCAGTGTTGAGATGCGCCAACGGGTTGTTATCCGTATAGATGGTAACAGGGGTGGCAGCCAGGTAGTCCTTGAACTTTTCAGTGACGGCCCACACTAGGGCTAGTAACTCCAACTTGAAGGAGCTATAATTGTTATCGTTCTTTTCAGCACCCCGAAGACTCCGGCTGGCATAAGCTACGACTCTCTCTTGGCCATCTTGAACCTGGGACAGCACAGCTCCCAGGCCTTGGAAGCTGGCGTCTGTGTAAAGCCGGAAAGGAAGGTTATAGTCCGGGTAGGCCAGGATAGGAGGCGTGGTCAACAGGCGTTTCAGGGTTTGAAAAGCAACCTCCTGCCGTTCGGACCACTCGACGGGGAGTCGTCGGTTGTAGCTTTCTCGAGGGCAACCCCGGAGTAACTCATTGAGGGGCTCGGCCACTTGGGCAAAGTGGGGAATGAAGCGGCGGTAATAGCCGGCAAATCCCAGAAAGCTTCTCACCTCCTTGACGGTCTTAGGGGTATCCCAGTGTTCCACAGCCGAGATCTTCTCTGGATCGGGTCGTATCCCCTCAGCACTCACAACGTGCCCCAGATAGTTCACTTGGGGTTTGAGAAGGTGGCACTTGGAAGGCTTGATTTTCAGGCCGTGATCGATTAGGACCTGGAACACTTCAGCCAGATGATGGACGTGATCTTCGTAGGTACGTGAATAGACAATCACATCATCTAGGTAGAGCAGGACACTCTGAAAGTTGAGATGGCCGAGACACCTTTCCATCAACCGCTGGAAGGTAGCGGGGGCGTTGCACAGACCGAAGGGCATGCTGGTGAATTCGAATAGTCCCATGGGGGTGGTGAAGGCCGTCTTCTCACGGTCTTCGGGTGCCATGGGCACCTGCCAGTACCCACTGGTGAGGTCCAAGGTGGAGAAGTAGGCGGCTGACCCCAAAGCAGCAATAGACTCTTCGATCCGGGGCAAAGGATAGGCATCCTTGTGGGTGATTGTGTTTATCTTCCTATAATCCACGCAGAACCGGATGTTACCGTCTTTCTTTTTCACAAGGACAATAGGGGCAGCCCACGGACTCTGACTTTCTTGGATAACGTTAGAGTCTTTCATCTCCTTGAGCAGTTTCTTGACCTGCTGATAGCTGGCAGGGGGGATTGGCCGATGTTTCTCTTTGATAGGCAAATGGTCCCCAGTGTTGATCCGATGCTGGACCAGATTGGTCTTTCCGAAATCGAGGGAGTGTTTGCTGAAGGCCTCGTGATACCTTTTGGCCACCTTGAGGATGCCGTGGAGGTATTCAAGTGGGGTATTGGCATCGCCAATATGGAGCTCGTCCCACCAAGGGGCGAGAGCCCTGTTTGAGTCCCTTTGAGTGCCACGGATGGATCTCTGATAGGCAATGGTCTCCTCACAGACGATGTCCTCAGGATCGAGTTGGTATAGCATGGCCACGGTGGTGAACTTGGGTAGGTCAGCTGGGGAGTCTCCAAGGTTCACCAGACGGACAGGGACCTGACCATTGGAGACGGTCACCAGGCTTCTAGCGGCCCTGACAAGAGGTTGCCCCTCAATTTCAATAGCATCCAGAAGGGCCACATAGTCAGCATTGTTAAGGCCCGGACGGACCCTGCACCAGATGAGGAACTCACTGTTAGCTGGGATGATGATCGGACGAGCATCTCTAGTGCGGACACGGCAGATTTCTCCTCGAGGATTGGCAAACTTCCGCTGAGCGGTGAGCACTTTAATGGTCTTCTGGACGGCTTGCCTGTACTGAGGAGAAGCACAAGACATAGAGGCATTCAAGGCATCCAACACTTCAGTGAATACATGACGGATAATATTCATGCCTAATACCACGGTCCTACTATCTCCCTGAGCCTCAGTAACAATGATACCCTGACGTGCTAGCTCTTGCTTCCCTATGCAGACAGTGGGTTCCCAGTAACCTAGTTGCACAATAGGACGACCATTACTAGCAATAAGTTTCAGACGGTATTTCTCAACTGGACCTAGGGTTCTCAGATCCCAATGTTCTTCAAACACATGCCTCGGGATAGTGGTAACCTGGGAACCTGTATCTACCAGAGCCTCCAGGGGGACTCCGTCCACCCAGAGAGTCACATGCGGGCATTGTGAGAGGAACCTTGAGAACCACTGTGCTTCCTGCGGGCCTGGATCTCGACCTCCTGGGTGTTGGCCCTCGGACCCAGGGGTAGCCCGTTTAACTGATAGCACTGAGAGCGGTAGTGTCCATGTCGCCTACAGTGGCGGCAATAGGGGCGCTCAGGGGATCTAAGTCTCGGTGGAGGAGGCCGATCGGGAACTGAATACTCAGGGCAGGGGTCCTGTGGTGGTGGAGGTGTTGGATAGGCCCCTTGTAGCCCCCTTAGGGCTTGGCAGAGAGAGTCAACCACTTGCGTAAGGAGAGCAGGGATCGCTGGTGAATTAGCCGGGATAGACTGTTGGGCAGCTTGTATAGCGGAAACTGGTGGAACCATAGTGGGCACTGGAGGTGGGGGTATAGGTCCCACCGGATCCGGGCAATCCGAACCTGGAGTACAGCCGGCACAGGGATTGTCAATGCCAACCACCCTCAGAGCCAGAGTCTTGAAGTCCAGGAAAGGCATTGTAGGGTTTTGGGCAGCTAGCATACGCAGTTGGCTCTGGATGAGTCTAGAGTCCACCCCCTCTATGAAGCGGTCAGTGATCATACTCTCCACAGCCGAGGGGTCTATGGTATCAACCTGTCTCAGGGCCCGGTAGGCAGATTGGAGTGCTAGTGCATAGTCTCTGAGGGTCTCACCTGGCCTTTGTCGTCGGTCATAAAACTTAAGGCGGACCTCCGTGGGTGACTGTACCTCAAATTCTTTACTCAGCCGGGTCAGGATCTGTTGTACATTAGCTTTCTCCGTAGCTGGCCATGACCGCACCTCCTCGGCAGCGGGACCCTCAAGTTGTCCTAGCAGCAACTGCACCTGCTGAGTGGGAGAGAGTGAGACAAGTTCAAGGGTGCGGGAAATTTTTTCCTTGAAATCAGCCAACGTGTGGGGTTCTCCTTTATAACTGGGAAGATTGTTGGGCCCAATGAAGAATGGGACCGCTGCGGTAGCCATAGCAACGGGAGCCGCGGGAAGCCTTCTTCGGGCCGTCGGCGAACTGCCGGACCCGTCAGAGTCACTGTGATGGCCGGTGGACATGACGAGGGGTTCTGGTGTAAGGCGCCTGGAAGAAAGTAGGGGCGAGGAGAGCTTGCGGGAACAGCAGGCACCGATAGGCAGGGTGTCCGGGACCGGAGAGGGATAGGGCGGAAGTCAGCACCAACACTTCCGGCGGTCCGGGCACAATCTCCTTCCCTCCTGCAACAGAGGCTTGGATACTGCAGGGCCGGGGCGGAGCTTGAGTGGAGCGCGCGCGCGCGCGAAGACAGTGCGTCACAAGCTGACTTGACCCCTTAGCAGGCCGCAGCGCGGCAATAGCAGAGTCTCTGAGGATGATGAGGGGTAGCAGTACAGTTCTGGGGACACTGACAGTTGGCACAACACAGTCTGTATCCTGTTCGTGACGCCAAATGCGATGCCCTGGCCCCTGGGGGCCAATTCCGCAGTGCTGGTGTTATGAGCGGGCAATGACCGAGGCAGCTGCAGGGGTTATACTTGTCACGGTATAGGCCTGAGGGCAGCACAGCTGTAGGGCCGGTCTGAGGAATCTGCGGGTGATGATGGGCATGCGATTCTTCGCTGCACTTAGTCAGGGCACCAGTTAGTGGACACCAATGCCAGGGTTCAGTAACAGCGGTTTTATTATAGATGAAGTAACTAGTAGCAACAGTTCTGTCCGGATGCAACCGGGTATATAGCAGGCTCTGACAAATAAAGCAGGAGTGGTGCTGCATAGGCTGTGAGAATACGTGCCGGATGATGGGAGTAGGAGTATGAGAGAAATAGCGTTGCTGGGTGGATTAGCTTGAAAATAATACTTGCTGTGAATCCTTGCAGCGATGAGGAGAGATAACGGAATGACACCCAGATGAGAGAGAAGAATCCGGTCACTTGAGCAGGCAGATACAGCCGAAGACTTGAATACAGCAGCAGAATCAGTCACTCTTCTTATGGTGAAAAGGCTGCAGAGAAGAAGCCCAACTCCTCTGAGGCAGGAGAGGGACGACACACATCCTCCTTGCTTGGAAGCAGGGGGAAGACTAACTTGTTAGGAGGAAGTGGGAGGTCACATGGTTGCTCCTGGCCAGAGCTAGTCGGCCATTGGAGGAACCATGGTTACAGGTCACGTGATCAACAGCCTTGCATACCACTGTACACTGTAATAATACAGGAATACATGAGAATACACATGAAAATGCACAATACCAGAGAATACTAGGGGAAAACCAGCAGCAGTTGCAGTGCAAACACTTACCAGAACAGGCATGGGCACAGAAATAGAAATGACCATAATAGGAGTAGTAGTCTGCATGTTCTGGGACACTGCACTATCTCAGCACAACCATAGCGACCTTGGTTAAAGGAATATTCCAGAGTGACAATTTTTTTTTCAAGAGTTGGGGTGCTTGAAAAAGAACCAAACAAAGCATACTCACCAACCTGCTGTTGCTCCCCACAGCCACTTATATGTTGATTACTGGCCATAGTGGTGACCTGCCTCAGCCAGTGAGTGAGTGGGCACTTGGTGCGGGGTCAAGACATTAGAGGAATCGGGGGGCAGAGGTGAGTAGCAGTGGGCAGGAACTGTCAGAACAAGAGCTGCCAAGGATCAGGGCAACGATCTGAGCGGCGACAGGGGTGGTGATCAGGGCGGCGGGGGTGGCGATCGGAGATAGGCGGCGGCGGGGGTGGCGATCGGGGCGGCGGGGTTGGCGATCGAGTCGGCGGAGGGGGCTGCGGATGAGCGGGGGGCCGGGCTGCGAGCGGGGGGCCGGGCTGCGAGCGGGGGGCCGTGCTGCGGGCGGCGGGCCGGGCTGCCGGACTTTCGCGCGACGACTGTTTACACGGAACGATCGGCGAATTTTTTGCAAATGACGATTTAAGAACAAGATAAAACATCAAAATGAACGATTTCTCGCTCGTCGTTCGATTGTTCGCTGCATCTACACGTACGATTATCGTTCGAATTCAATTGTTATCGTGCAAATTCGAACGATTATCGTTCTGTGTAAACCCAGCATAAGTGAGAGGGCACTCGCTGCAGGGTCCAAGATGATGAAGACGATGATGAAAGGAGGAATCTGATTGGGGCCCAATCTCCGTGACTCCCACAAATCCTGAGAAGGGAGGTCAAAAGTCCTCTGAACAAATGGAAGGGTCACAGGTATACGTGGCCAGTGCTGGGGTCTGGAGTTGGACCCCACTGACCAGCTAGACCCTGTCCAGTTGTACACTAGACAGTAGTCTACATCACTACAACGTCCATTGCCATTGCTGAGATCCTCTTGATGCTGGGCTGACTATAGCTTTTTAGCTCTAAAATCACATCTTAGGAGTTATGAGCTAGTATTATTCTCTTTTCATTACTTTATGACGGTAAAAAGGGGGGAAAAATTATAGCGTAAAATGCTTCAGAATAATGGTAATAAAAATAGAATAAAATAATCCAAATTCTAATTAATATCATTAGTAGTATAATTCCTCTCTGTAAATTCCCGCTTCACGGCCCCTATTTACATAAGGAGTACGGCATGATCGATCCCGCCGCGGCTTTATAACACCATATCATTTTTCTGATTATTCTCCTCTGTTTTCGCTCTCCAGCCGCTCGCTTGTTTAAAGCTCCTATATTTCTTCCTGAATAGAGCTTCTGCATCGCTTTATCATGGCCATTAGTCATTCCGCCATTTCGCACGGAAACATTGGCATAGAAGGTCAACCATAAATAAAGAATTGCGCGCTCACATTCAGGTAACATAGCGATCCATCAGATGGGAGTTTAGTGTCGTTCCCGTATTTGGGCCGGTCACACCCAAATAAATGTTGTTTGCTTCTAAACGTGTTTATACATAATGAATACTGATCTGGAGCCGCCACTGTAAAATATACCTGTTCTTATACCCTGGTCAGCTGCGTCAGTCATAGCGGGACCCTGGGTTCAAATCTGACTATAGGCGATGACTGTGTGGTGATCCACCGGGTGACGTTATTACTGGTGGGTGTGTCAGCTCAGCCAAAGATGGTAGTGTCGTGACGCCAGTGCTAGTCCAGAACACAGGTGTGATGTTGTTACCTGATTTGTTTAAGTGTCTGGCTGTGGTCCCCAAATGGTCGGTGACCTGCCAGGTTGTAGTATGTCCCTTGGGCTCTTGTCACGGTAGTCCTGAGTGGAAACTGACCCATGTGGACAATTGGTACTAAAGGTGTACAGTTTGTGTGTATGGATGCTGGTGCGTACAAAGTGTGACAGAGTCCCAATTACCTGCACTGCAAGACAGGATACGTAGACCTTCTTTACGGTAGCTTTGTCCTATCCAGGCTAGCTCCTCTTGTGTTCAGGATACTGCCCTGCGCTTTTTAGGCGTGTTCTCGGCGTGGGTTAGGGTGTACCTGGACTCTTCTCCCTTTAAAGTGCTTAGCACTGCATACTGAACGTAGTGGTAGTAGTCAAAGAACTGTTTGCCTCTAGCTGCATCTATACACCTGAGTGTCTAGACTAGACTGAGCTTCTCACTTCCTCCCGCATGGAGCTAACTAACTCCTCCTATGGGGGGTGAGGGGATGGGTAGAAAAAAAGAAAGCATCTCCTTTAGGTTAGCACAGAACACATGGTATAACAATAAGATTAACCCATTACCTTCCTCAGCTGTGCAAACAAGAACATAAGCATATTAAAGATACTTACATCTAGTGGCGAAACTGTAAACTACTTCATCAACACTTAACCTGGAGTGAGAACTTTGCAAAAGGTGCCTAAGGCACTTAATAGTGGGACACCACAACTGCATTGAGTCGGTGGCTTCTCAATGTGTTCACATTGGTTACTTCCCAGTCTAATACATTTTTTATAGGAGCCAGGTAAGAGAAATTCTCCACCTATCACAGATTTTTTTGGGTCTCTGAAAGCATTGTGGATGTCACATGTGGTGAATTGCTATTACTGAAGCAGTAGTAGTAGTAGCAGGGGCCTTGTCTCTTGTGGGCCAGGGGGGGGGGGGGGGGGGGGGTGCTTATTATGTGTGATTATTAAGCTCCTGGTGAATGATGTGAGTGTACACAAGTATCAGTGTGCATCTCCTGTAGACTCGAAATTAGAGTGCGGTGTACATATATATAATCTTTACGGTAGGAGCTGTTAGGAGAAGGGTGTAAAGTCTTTGTCATTTGGGCGTAAAAAACGCCAGGAATCTGTGAGTGACGGGAAGGCAAAGCTTTCTTTATTTTATTAAGGGATTTATGTGAGAGGGAAGTTTTCCCTATAGAAGAGTCAGGGGAGACTCAAGGGCCATGTTTATGTCATTGCGGACAATCTATCCCTCTTCCTGGAACGTTGTTGTTGGAGCATATACCTTTTCTAAGTGACCAAAAACCCTTTAAATTTTCCTTAAAAAACAAATACCGTTCTGCATCATTTATCTGTGAGAATTAAAATGTGCACTGGTGCAAAAGCAATAACCTCAAAACAAACAAACAAAAATAAAACAAATGGAACTATTATTTCTTAAGAACTCAGGCCAAGTGATACCTATCCCCATGAACCCTCTATCAACTGAATGTACATTCTCAAGACACTCATACAGTTGAATACTGTGAATACTGTAATGGACATGGGCCATGGTGCCTAAGCTTGTCCTAACAGCTTAAAGTTAAAAGAGACGCTCATCTTTTAGGTAATAGCCAATTTAAACGTAATAATAAGATGGCTGTTTGTTATCCAGGATTAGAAACTACTCCAATGCCAATAGGGCAGAGAGGAGGCGTTACGGGGGGGAAATTATAGAGAAAACTGGCATAGGTTTCATTTTATTCGCATGGACGGGCTCCGTGCGCTCTGGATTTATGCAATGCGCCTCTACATAAATTCTCTGAGCTCCGGAGCTGCGGGGACATTAGTAAGCCCGGTGTAAAAAAACTACGGAGTTAATAAATGTCCCCCATGGAGTACAAATGCCATGACAGCCTCTATGTATCCCTATGGGACTTCAAACTAAGTTCCAAGCACAGCTGAGAAGGAACAAAAGGGACACAATGCTCAGGCAAGCTCTTCTCTTACGGTATTCTTGGGATCGATGGAGGTTTCAGCAACCAAACCCCACAAATTCAAGTTCAGACACTATCACTTATAGGTACACTATAATTGACAAACTTTTTTTTTTTTTTTTTTTAGCTAATTTCTGGTGAGTTTTTGGCTCACATTTTAGCTTGTAAATCAGCATGTATTTTGGTTTTTAAAATGCCAATAATATGTCCCAGATGGAAGTAGATTACTTTCAGGATATAGCCTTAGGAAGGGGGCCACCCTTCAGCTAGTGGGGGGCCATGAAATTCCTAAAGGCAGCCCTGGCATCCACTAAAGCTGGGCCCCGATAGTGGTCATGGATCACTTCTTCCTCTCCACTACATGGCAGTTCTCTCCAGTATATCCGGCACAGTCATGTTATCCTCCTGACAGAAGCTGCTGTTGGAACTCTATGATGGACAGAAGCTGCTCTCTCGGATACTGCTGGCAGACATAGTGTCTGTGTGTAGGATCTGTCCGCCAAATGGAATGGTCACAATGTAGCCTGCCAAGAGGAAAATCTATGCTCCTTCTAGTTACTCAGCGCACCCAAAAAATGGTCATCATTGTGGATGTCGTAACTTTGCTGCCTATAACCAAGACTGACTTCGTTTTTGTACGATAACGATCGAATTCGAATGATAATCGTACGTGTAAACGCAGCGAACGATCAAACGACGAGCGAGAAATCGTTCATTTTGATCTTTCAACATGTTCTCAAATCATCGTTGGTCGTTCGCAAAAAATTCGCAGATTGTTCAGTGTAAACATTCTTTCAACGATTTCCCCTATGTGTGAGATAGGCTTAAGCGATCGCAAAACGTTCGCATAACGATTTTTCCGTACGATGTATCATTCCGTCTAAACGCTGATTGTTATAAAAAAAAACATTGTTCATTCAAAATTGTCAATCGTGCGATCGGGCGAATTATCGCTCCGTGTAAAAGTACCATAAGGGTCCAATTACACAGAGCGATTTTTAACGATTAACGATCGCAAACAAGATTGTTTATCATTAACCTGAAATTGTTCACCATATTACACAGAACGATGGTCGTTAGTTACGATTGTTACTACGATCGTTATTGCGATCGTTACTATGATCGTTTATTCCTTCTGATCCCAGCAAAACAATGAACAATGTGCAATTACACTGAACGATTAGTGAAAAAATGTGGAACTTGAGCAAACGAATGTGGAATTACAGCGAACGATTAGCAAATGATTAACAATAACTTTAGGTTCTAGATCTAAATCAACGATCAACGACATACGAACGATTTTTTGATCATTGCCTGCAATTACACAGAACAATTGTTTAAATTCAAACAATACTACGATTTTTCACCCGATAAGCGTTCTGTGTAATAGGGCCCTTAC
Organism: Dendropsophus ebraccatus; assembly: GCF_027789765.1. Lineage (NCBI taxonomy): Eukaryota > Metazoa > Chordata > Amphibia > Anura > Hylidae > Dendropsophus > Dendropsophus ebraccatus. Next base: position 20,926,671 of record NC_091461.1, on the reverse strand, counting down.
TCCTATGGCAACTACAAATGGATGTTGAGGAGCAAACAAGCACTGTCAGCACTCATTTGCTCCTCATTCCCGCTCGCTTCTGGCGCTATAACATGCGTCGGCAGCGAGCAGGTGAGTACAAGGGGGAGGCGGGGAGCTCCAGGGGGGGCTGCCCGGGTGATCGCTGAATCGTCCACAAAGACCATAGCAGATAGTGGGGGTATGCTGCCGTCATTCCTATTCCAGGGAATGATGTCAGCTTATCGCTGCTATGATCATGTCGGCTGTTTGTTGCCTTCTTTTACACAAGACGATTATCGGCCGATAATCGTCTCGTGTAATAGGGCCCTAAGTCTCAATGTAGTTCTATTGAACCAAACACTATAAGGTGTGAAGTTTGCCCGGAAAGTTTAATGCATAAGTCCCACTCTAGTTAATAGGGTTTGTGCACAGGACAGCACCACAACTAAAGAAGACAGTGTGACCCATGGGAGTTGTTGAGCCAAGGAGCCTCTTTTACAGATAAACTTACTAAGAGAGTAAGCCTGATCTACTTACTCATCAAGGTATTCAACATAATCCTCCTGGAGAGATTTTAAGCATAAAGAAACGGTTCAAGTTATATACTTCTTATGCAAGTAAAAGTCATTGTTGCCCCTCACTGCCTCGACTCCCTGTTGTTGATTTTCTCTGCACCTCCTCACCATCAAGGGCTTCTCCATTAACACCTCAGGCAGCAGTAATAGAGAAGCCCCAGGGGGAACTATAAGAAGTACCATCATCACCAAACACCTAGATGCAGTCCCTCTCGTTAACCTCTGTGGCAGTATTTACCTCAGGAAGACGGAGGTATCACCACTCGGCCTGTGACAGGATATATCTTTATTTATTCACAATAGCCTCTATCCTCCCTGAAATTCCCTTACTCCAGTTTGCTACACACCCCTTGATCAGATATTTATTCTCTTTAAAGGGGATTTCTGGGCAAACAAGATTAATGGACTATCCTTGGATACCTCAGCTGATCAGCTACTCAATGGGGCTACAGTGGCCAAATCTTTGAGGTAAAGTGGTTAGTTCCGTTCACTGCACGTTGGCTGTGCCTGGTTACTACACCTCAGTATCCGTTCAAATGGTGAAGGTGTCGATCACCTGCACCTGTCGATCAGTAGGGTTGCCTGGAGAACCTTTTTAATTTTTTACTGGTTCTAAGACAACCAGTAATTTCTTGGTCACCCTTATGTGGCTCTCTGGCTGCGTCTCCACAGTTCGTGCTTGTATGGCATCCAGATGGTTAAGGCATTTCCAAGACTTGCTACTAGAGTCAAACTCACATCATCAGAAACTAATAAAACAGCAAAACTGGATAGACTTCTCCACTGTTTCTATTCATTGTGGTACAACATCATCTGTCATGCATAAGACTGGAGACCTCTGTTCAAAGGAAACTTCATAAGACTTGAGTAATTCTATTGTATAACAGAAGTTCATCCTTCGTGACCAGAACTTTACAGCATGGACTGTTAGCGTTTATATATACCTTGACTCACACAACACCTATGTCCTTCCCCAATGTATACCCTATGCTGCTTTACCAGACATGCTGAAGATTTCATTTTTCACTTCAATGTTATGATAGGTGAACCAAACAACAGCTTTCTCTCCTGGAAGTCGAGATAATGCATTAGACAAAGTCCAACGTAAACTACCAGAAGTAAACTGTGTATATCTGGAGTAAACGCTGCCAAGACAGAACACAGAAAGCGAACAGTAGCCTGTGACTATTAAGACGTCCATGTGCCAGGTTACTCCTTGCTTTAACAGCTCATCAGTCTCGGCAAGGAGGGCGAAGACTCTACAGCCTCAGATCTATCAAAAGTAAAGCATGTATACAAGAGGGTTATTCTCGAGAGTCTTCAGATCGGAGATTCTAAGAAGCTTTTCTTGTTCATTCTGCCAACTGGCGTGAAGGATGAAGACGGGTGTCATTTCTCAACTTTCTTCTGTTGAAGGAATCAAGAATGGAATTTTCCATCATTTACTTCGAGACGGATAAATGGACAAGAGAAGAAGGTCTACTGCCCATTCCTTCTTGTTTACATAAGACAATGTTTAGCTATTGCCCAGTGATCATCATCCTTCTTACGAATCTTCTGGAAGCCTGTTATGAAACCTCCACCATCTATGTATCCTAACATACCACCCAAGCACCAGAAGATAGAGCCCGGTCTGCAAATGTTCTTCCAGACCTACAGCATTCTTGGGAGCTCGCATTTCCTTCATTAGTCACTGCTTTTTAATCTTTGGATTTTTACAAAAGCCAAGACATTCATATTTTTTTATGTTCTACATCGAGCTCAGATTAAGTTGCCTTCTTAAATGTTCCACTGGAAATATCAGCTTGAAATGTTGTAGGAAAATTTCCTATCCTACTAAAGAACCAAAAAAGTGACACCAACTCATGGGGTATTGGAAGCTTAACAAACATTTACTACTAGCATAAATTAAAGTTTGTGAACCCTGGCATTCATGAGAAGCTGTTATGTATCAAGAAGTTTAGCAAGCATGGTGCGAGGGGACTCTCTTACCATAAAGCCCTGGAATAACTTGACTGGAGATCATTGTAGAGAGCCAAAAATAACACATGGAAAAGTTATTTGTATGGCTCTAAATTCAATATGATACAAATTAGTGTGAATTTATGTGTTTTATATATGAGGTGTTTTACATCGGATCTTGGATAATGGTTGTGTTACTTGTACTGTGATGAAGAAGCCCTCCAATGTAATAAAATAGAGAGACGCATATGCTGGACTGTTTAACTACTCATTGTAAAACAGAGACTGGAAAAAACAAAGTGTGGTCAAGTATGGTGAACTGAGACAAGCCACTAATTTTAGTGGAAACTGTGTAATTCCTTATTTTGCCTGAAGAGGCACTGCAGGGAAATTAAATTTGAGATTTTGGATTCAGCCACGGATTACAGATTGCAGGATGATCTCCGCAGTAAAACACCTGGTGATCATATTATTTTCAGGGTTTCTTTAAACAAAAAGATCATAAACAGTGGACAATGGGGCTATGGCAGTCAGATCTTTGGGATGAAGTGATTGATTCCATTCACTGCATATTGGCCATGCCTTCTTACTGCAACTCGGCTCATATTCAAATGGTGAAGATGGCGGCACCCTGTTAATCAGTAGGGTTGCCTGGAGAACTTTATGTTCTAAGGCAGCCAGTAGCTTTTTGGCCACCCTTATGTGACTCTCTGTTTTTATTTAATCTGAGTGACTCTCGGTTTTATTAATGGCAGTGCCCATTTCCTTTATATACAGTGACTACAGACCTATCTTTACCTATCTCACCTCCAAACATACTCCTCATCCATAGTGCCCCAAATATTATTAGTGCCCCCCTTTATGCACCCTAATTAGTTTTGGCATAACAGTAAAGAGTGGGTAGGTAGGTTCAGCACCACCATTAGATAAAAAGGTGCTCCTGGTAGGTAGGTAAAACCCTCATTAAGTATGTAGATCTCTTTTAGTAGGTGGCCTGGTAGGTAGGGCCCCTCATAAGTAGGCTCCTCAGTAAGTAGTTAGATTCCGCCAGAAGGTTGGTGGGTCTCGCATTAAACTAGTAGGTATTTCCAATAAAGTAGATTGGTTGACTCCATTAGGTAGGTCCTCCTGATAAGTTGATAGGTAACTCGATTTCTCACATCAACATTGTCTTTTTCTTGCTCCAAACTGGGGCAGGTTCCAACTGGAGCTAGAACTTGGTCTGCTTAAGGTCGCTGTACATTTTAAACTTTTGACCACTGTACCCACCACCCAACGGCCGCCAGTATACTGTGTATGGGTCCTGACCATAAACTGACAGGCGATGTCAATGAAAATAGGGGGTCGGGGAGTGATTTTCCATTGCTTTGGGAAAGATAAGCCACTGTGAGTTCCGCCCCCCCCCCCCCCCCCCAGAGAACACAGGAATGCTCGGCCATGCTGTACGTTGCTGTGTATGCGGAGGATGGGGGCAGGTCGGCGGGAGAGATAACATATTGAAGCTCTATGGCCACAAGCTGATCGATGAGGGCATAGATCCTCACCAGTCATCCTATATATTTTCAGTCCTATACGTCATAGAGAAATGCAATGGGATAATTTAAGTGGACATTATAAGATACCTAGATTTGTCCTCTATTGCTTTTCTTAACCAAAATCATTTACAAGTAATAATAACTGCTTATTTTCACCACTTACTAACACATCCTCATCTGGTTATTTGTTCTTGGAAGCAATTACACCCATGCAGAAAATCATTTAACACTTTCCGAAAATGATGAATGTGACCAAAATAACTGGGCCTATAATGAATATCCAGACATGAAAGCTCAGAAATCCGCACAGTCCAAATATTCCAAGTGACGTCCATGTATTTATTGCTGAATGAGCCCGTTGTATGATGAGATATTTAGTCACACTTCATCGGTCAGTGAGTGTTAAAGTAATATTTATTAACTGAGAAAGCAAACATGATGGGATGTTCAAGGTCTGGCTGATGTTGGAGAGATCCTTTAAGACTTAAGACTTCTATGGAGTCAGCTGTTATCTCATACTTTAGGGAGATTTATTTTTAGGCTTCATTTCCATCAATTTAGTAACTTTCCTTCATGAATTATAATTTTTAGGAAACAAATGTGATCATCGGATGCTGTAGAATAGTTATCAACCACATTCTAGTTTTTTAAAAGCAAATTCTATCTTAAAGGGTTTGGGAAACCAAGATTTGTTTCAAACCTTTTGCAAAGTTCTGAACCAGTTAGTAAAGACCGTGATAGCACAATAAAAATACACATAAAAAAACAACAAAAAAAGATATGCTCTGCCCTGTATCTCTAGCCGCCTTCAGGCCACTTAGCCAATCACTGACTGAGATGGGACAGTGCTGTGGCCAGGGATTGGCTGAGCAGGCTGTCACTCTTGAGACGAGAGTCACAGCCTGTTCAGCCAATCACTGGCTGCGGTGCTGTCCCATCTCAGTCAGTGATTGGCTGAGTGGGCTGGAGGCGGCTGAGGTGGACACCGGAGACTAGAGAAGAAGGACACCGCCACCAGGGGAGTGTGCACAGGTAAGTAGGGATGAGTGAACTTGCTGAACCACACTAAAACAGACTCCTGCAACCTTTTGGCTGTGGTTCGTTTAAGGTTCAGTTTGGACAAACCCGAACTTTACCTCAAAGTTCGTCGAACCTGCCCAAACTGAACTTTTTGAAAAATTTGCTCTAGAAAAAATCCTTCTATGACAGGAGCCAAAGATGATGGAATGGATGATGGCACAAATGAAAGATGGTGATGGTAGTCAGAAATGTTAGGTGGCAAACAAGGTCAAGGGCAAAGAACTGCCCCTATTTACCGCTTCAAGTCTTTCCCTAGGTCTTTCCTTGAACACCAAACCTTACACCAGATACAAGTCAACCTCACTGTTCCCGCAACCATCCATATGTTTACACTGGTCTAGAAAAATTTCCCTAACAGAACAACAAGCAAGCACTAAGACCTAGAGACCAAAAAAAAAAGATGAAGATGATGAGTGTATGTGGATAGTGTCGCTGGCTATTCACGTTAAACATAATGCATATCAGTCTGTAAGTGATCTGGTTACCCAAATCGCATGACTCTGCACTGAACTGAGCCAAGTTTCTAGCATTTCATTGATGATCTTAGCTATAGTCATCCGTCACTGTTCTGTTCACAGTGCGGGAGGATACAACTATTTCCAAAGTTAGGATGAAATGAAAAGTTAGTGAAAAGTTAAAGAAAAAATTGAAAACTGTAGACCGTCCCAAATTTGCCGGAACTGTTTGTACTTTTTCAGTGCAATACCAGAAAAAGAGAAGTGAGTACTGGGGTCAGGTAAAAGGGATTGTACTATAGGAACTAGGATCTGCATTTGGAGTCTGGTCTGGGGCCTAAATCTTGGAGTCTGATGAGAACTATGATTTGATTTCTAGATATTGGTCTCTGGTTTGGGGTCCAAATACTGTGGTCTGGTCTTAAAGATGAGCATTAGGATCTGGTGCCTGCAATATTTATGGTTGTGTACACTATTCCATGTATCCTGACCTATGCCTGTTAGTTAGACAATGCTTGCCTGCCTGACCCCTTCTGTAACATTTACTTTTTCCCGTTGCCGACCTGGACTGTATTTGAGCCACCTGCCCTGACTTTCCTCTGCTGATTCAACCCTGAAACCATTCCGATTCTCTTGTTGAGGACTTGGCCTGCTGACCACATCTTTACTGCCTAAACCAGATCAACCTTCCGCAATAGAAGTTTAGCTTCCTAAAGTAGGATAAAGGATGAAGATCTAGAGGGCACTTAGACGCCAGTTTTGTACCATAGTGGGTCCACATCTCCAGCCATTACAGCGTGCATGCAATGATCATGACTTGGTACCGATGCCCTCTCTTCTTAAAGGTACTTCCAAGACACGAGGGAAGAAGTGGAGCACTGGAGAGACATAGAGGTAATACATTTTCTTGTTCCCTGGACAAGAATTATGGGGGGGAAAAGTTGCCCTTGTAGGTAGCTTCACTTACTGCCAGGAAAGTAGCTAAAATACAAGGTAGAGGGTTTCAGCAGGAAAGTCAGGAAGGGTCTCCACTGCCTAGATAAACAGATCACTGATCTCAGGGAGACCAGCCAAAGTAAACACTGCCGGCTGCTGGTTAAAGCGCTCAATGCAGTGAAATCTTAGGTGCATTGCTCCCTGGGAAAAATGAATATGCAAAAAAAAAGATCCCATGGAGCCTCATTTAAGAGTCTCGAAACACAGGACTAGCCAGATATGCCTCCAGGAAACATCTCCCAGAAACAGCTGTCTGTGGATGGATACCTGGCCTTGGTTCTTCCCTTGTCATTAAACTGACTTATAGGGCCATTTAATGTGGTGATTTTGGTGGTTTCCCTACAGGAGCCACCCCTTGGCTGGGTCCTTCCTATCTGGCTAGTCCTGTGTTTCGAGACTCCTAAAGAGGCTCCACAGACTCTTTTTTTGCATCTCCACTAGATGACAGCACCATTCTCCATGCTGCACCTCTACCAACGAATGTGTACAGGACTTAAAGGAGCTGCGCTCTACCTGTTTGTCAAAGTATTAATAACTCAACCCTAACAAGCGGCCATGACAAATGTTAATAGCCAAGGACTCTGACAGCACTGACATCAAACTGTTGTTTTTCTTCAGACGTGTGAGCAGCTCTCGACACAAAGTGGCTTATGTACATCAGCAGTCCCCCATTGTCATTCATCATCCCATATTACACACTACTCAGTAATGGTTTACGACTGTCTGCTCCACAATAAATCACTTCCACCAAAAACAAAACCCGCAGGAACTATGTCTTAACTAGGGAATGTCAAGTGCTGCGTGCAGAATTCCTTCCCTCGGCCGCAGTCTTCCAGCTACATAATTGCAGATCCTTATCGCGGCCTCTTGATGGAGGTGTCATAAATATAAGTTGTGATGTGCTTTCTCTCAAAATATCTTCCACTTCCAAAATAAATCCTGCAGAGAGTAATCTTTCCAATGCAGCCTGTTTTCTTAAAGGGGATCTGTCGGTTCTACTTATAAGTCTGTTTGGGGGTCCCGGGTCCGAATCTGACCAAAGACAACAGTCTGAGATTGACAGAACTGACTGCCAAGACCCCCCGCATGTAACATACAACAATCCCACCAAATATAACACAATAATAAAACCACATTTCATTCCGGATGGGGTCATCACAGCTTTACTAAATACATTCGAAAACGTGTTAGTGGAAGTACTGGAGAAGTGATCTGACCCCATGACTCCCAGAGAGCAGGTCCACCTTCCAGATTTAATGCTCTTTATTTTTCTCATTTACTGGTGTTGTGACTTAAAGGATAAAGATAGAGAATGAGAGAAAGACCAGGACATTCGAGTTTGGCCGAACCCAAACAGCAAGTTCACTCATCGCTAATTTTCATTAACAACCATTTATCCCCTTAGATGCCACAGTTAATAGTGGTTGCAGCATCTAGGTTAGGGATGGGGAAACTTTGGCCCTCCAGCTGTTGCAACACTACAATTCCCATCATGCCTGGACAGCCGATGCTAAAAGTTCCTCATCCCTGATCTAGGTGGTTAGGCAGAGGAAGCCCCCTTCATCACCCAATCAAGGAGTGCCATTAGGATGGTCTACTGAAGGTCTCCATGCCTAAAATAATTCCACTGCAATTATGCCCTGCCAAAGGCTTGGTGTAATAGGAGATTTCTAAAATTATAAAACACTGCAATGTATTAGTATTGGAATGTACTGTAAGACAACAACAGCCGTGATTACTACGGAACTTACGTAGTGCTGGTGTCACTGAGATCCCGGCCGGAGTGTATACACATAGTATGATCTTCTCTGATCCTGGCCGTTCCGTGTCCCGCCGTGTCATGGAACAGCCAGTGTCTTACTACATGGTAACATAGCCTAAAAACGTAAGCTTGATCGCATTTTGTCCCCTACAGGGACTGAATGTGGAACCAAAAAGAAATTTAAAAAAACAACATTTTTTATATTTAAATATTTTGTTACTGCTAAAAACACACTTTTACGTTTTTTAAAAGAAAAAAAAAATAATTAATAATTAAAATGTAACTGGTATTGCCTTATTTGGAAATGCCTAAACTATTTAAATGTATTTGTCAGGAACGTACCTTGTCAGGATCCAGCACCACCCACTGCTCCCTCTCAGGTGCCGCCCCAAACCCTCAGTCTGTCCTGGCAGCATTCTGGTACCGGAGAGCCCCGGACCACTCTCCGCCTGACTAGTGACCTCATGGTTCGCCAAAGACATTCCTGGTTGCCAGAGATACCATGGGGCCGCATCATTGGACGGGATCCTAACAAAGCAGCAGCTGAGCCCCTCTTTATTGTGTTTGTACATCTTGTCTGCGTTTTTTGTTCCACCTACCCAGGCCAGAGACTGTCGCCCAGTTGCTCGCTGCCGTTTAGGGCAGATCGCAGCAAGTAGGCAGGGACAGTGGGCGGGATTCAGTTCAGGATCCACTGTCTGTGTCTTCTGAGCGACTAGTCTATTCTATTTATCGGTACAATCAGGACTTTAAAAACAAATCAATTTTAGAATTGCTTTTTATTTGTCACTTTGTCTACCAGAAAGTGTGGATTAAACAGGAATCGGAACATTATATGTACCCTGAAATGGGATCAACAAAGAATACAGCTCACCCTCCAAAAAAAAAACTCTAAATCAGCCCCATAGCTATAAACAGTTATAACAAAGTTTTGTTTATTTTTAGTTTTTTGTTTTTTTTTAATAAACATAACAAAAACAACATACATTTGAGCTTTTTTCATCAAACGTTCTTGTTGCTTCACAATATATTATATACATATGTACTTTTGACAGACATATAGAGTATGTATACAATTTTTATTCCTATTTTTGTTGGCGTTGTAAGGAAGAGCTGTGAGACAACGACCGGAGCAGAGAAAGAGCAGACTATAAGATACGAAGGAAAAAACAACAACTTAAAAAATTAATAGTGGTGCCAAACCTTTGTTTTTCCTCCATGTAATGTTGGAGCAATGTTGAATCTAATCCTCCCTATAAGTCCGTGAGTCACTTAGTACGTCGTCCGCTCCGAAATGTCTGCAGCAGATGGGAACCATCTCCTAATGGCTTCCGGAATTTCATGTGGTAACATATTTTGCCATCTGTAATCCGTACAGACAATCCATACGAGCCTGTCCTTCACCTTCCCTGAGTTTCCTCCGAGCGGTCGTCTAGTTTTGTTGACCAGAAGACTCCTCTCCGCAGCATAAACATAAAAAGTGAATAAGCGACATAACAAAAGTCATCAATGTCCTTCCGCAGGACGCCTCTGGTGGGAGGCGCGACTCAATGACCCGCGGAATAGATTGTTTGCCACTAATTGGGTCGTCATCCTTCTGATGAGACAGTAATGGTCATGTTCGACATCTCCGCTACTAAAACAGGTGAAATATAGGAATTTAGGCTGAATTATGAAAGCGCAATAAAGGTGATCACAACACGATAGTTTCATGGGGTGTTACACAGAATGGACTTGTAAAGGGAAACTCGTAATTAAAAAAATTACTAGCTACTTCCCCAAATAGAAATAAAAAAAGTATAAAATTAGAAATATAAAGGATTGCTTGTGGGGCTTACAGCCATATGATATATAAGATGATGTCCATAGCTGGAAAGAGTTACAGTCAATGTGCCATATGCTTAGATAGTGACAAACAAAATCTGACCCTGAGTGGCACCAAATCACTTTGCATTAAAACTTTACTTTTACTACTACTGTGGTTGATGACTCAGGACCATGTGAACTTTTTTTTATTTATTGTTACCATTTTTTTGTTGTTCCCATACTATGTCCCCTGATGGTCTCACATTATTGGGGAAAACACGTAGGGACTGACTACTCTACTATGTAGGAGGAAGTATGTATGTTTTCACATATCCTGGGGTCTTTGTCTCATGCTAGAGGGGTATCTAGTATGTTGTCATTGCCGAGACCTATAGTTGGTATATTTAGGTTACTAGGTGGTGTACAGCCCGGCATTAGATTAATGGTGGTAAACCCATATTTATTTTTTTACTATACTGTTGTGGATTCTTATATTGATCAGATTGGAGAGTTGTACTTTTTTGTAATCTCCATTTTTTTAATTAAATATCGTAAAAGTTACTTTCTAATGCAATGTCATTCTGAGGCAATTTGCCTATAGGTTGCTATTACACTGTACCTCTAAGTACCTCTAATGCTCCAAACATGGGGAGCATTATAGCAGTTGTTATTTGGGGGTAACGGTGGAAGAATAATCACATGGATCTGGTGAGATCAATAAATGCTTGTGTAATGCTTGGCACTCTAATGGGCATTCTGACTGGGACTCTTTATGGAGCATTCTTTCTGGCATTCTCTATGGAACATACGGGTAATACAGTTTATGGGGGCACTCTATGGCCACCACAGTTTTGTTCATCATTCTCTATGGAACATACTGGTAATACCGTTTATGGACGTACTCCATGTCCTCTATGGCTACCAGTTTTGTGTGGCATTCTTTGATTGACTCTTTCTAGTTATATAGTTATAGTTGTAGTTGACTGTAGTATAGTTATAGTTGATACAACAGGTGTGAGAAGTTATGAGGCAGCACCGCTACTACTGATCAATGCAACACGCTTGCTCTGGACACAGGTGAACCGCTCCAGGTAGAGGTAAATATGCAGACTCTGTAGCTTAGAGGGTGCTAATGGCATAAAAATACTGGTACAAGTGGGTAGAAAAAATAAAGTGCCAAGCACTCACCCATAGTAGCAGCCAATTCTGTATTTTTATTAGGTATCTTCACATAATGCGGGATGGGGAGCAATGCAGGCCCGCTTCACTGCCGACGACTGTTTCGGGACTCCTCCCTTCTACTGGTCAGTTGACGCTACAATACTTCACGCTTGTTAGGGTTACTTTCGCCTTGGCAATCATTTACCGTTTATTATGGGCATTTTCGTTGACATTTTGTTTTGTTGACATATGTTTTATGGGGGTACTCTCTGACTGGCACTGTTCTATGGGGGTACTCTCTAAATGGCAAAGTTTTATAGGGGTACTCGATAAATGACTTGGGGGGTCCTAAATTACAATGTTTTATGGGGGTACTCGCTGACTGGCACTTTTATATGGGGGTACTCGCTGACTGGCATTATTTTATGGGGTACTCGCTGACTGGCACTTTTTTATGGGGGTACTTGCAGACTGGCACTGTTTTATGTGGGTACTCGCTGATTGGCATTGTTTTATGACCTCATATGACTCCCTGACTGTCACTATTTATAGGGGTACACACTGACTGGCAACGGTTTAGAGGGGTACTTACTGACTGCCACTGTTTTAGGGGGGTACTTGCTGACTGACACTATTTTATCAAGGAAGTCGCTGGCTGGCACCGTTTACTCACTGACTGGCCCCATTTTATAGGGGTACTCGCTGACTGGCACTGTTTTATAGGGTACTCACTGACTGGCACCGTTTTATGGGGTACTCGCTGACTGGCACCATTTTATGCAGGTACTCGCTGACTGGTACAATTTTATGGAGTAGTCACTGACTGGCACTGTTTATGGGATACTCGCTGACTGGCACCAATTTATAGGGGTACTCGCTGACTGGTACTGTTTTTGGGGGTACTCTCTGACTGGCACCGTTTTATAGGGGTACTCATTGACTGGCACTGTTTTATCAGAGTACTTGCTGACTGGCACTGTTTTATGGGGTACCCCCTGATTGTCACCATTTTATAGGGACACTCTAGTTGACAATGTTTTATGGAGGACCTCACATGCTGGTACTCCTACTAAAGGGACTATTTTATTCTATCTAACTTCTTACAGATTTTACGCCGGAGCCTTGGGAGTTTCACATTACATCTCTGCACTAGAGAAATGTGATCATGGGGAAAATCCCTTTAAGTGAACAATTCAATTAGAAAACTGTGTAATATTTTATTTCAGTTATTTATTTATTTTTGACTTTTTAAAGACCTAAACTGAGTAGAGTAATGGAGGCAATGGCCCAAAATTCATCTGTCCTCTATATCTCCCGGGGACTGGTAGAAACAGTGTCAGTCAGGGAACAGAACGGATGATGGATCTCTAAGTCACAACTCATTCCGGTTCAAGAAAATTCAAAGGATGCTAATGGGTTAAATACTGGAACTATTGTGAAAAAGAGAGAACATTAATTGACATAATCTTTAAATACCAGTTTGTCCTCGCTATTCACCCGGCTAATCTGCTTATTCAGGGAGAATGGCAGCGGTCCAAGGATTATACCACCATCGTTTCCAAAAACTCTTTGGAATGGGGATTGTGTGGGTCTATTATTGGCCACGCCTGGTCCCCCTCATTCAGTGTCTATGGAGGCCTGTCTGCCTCACAGTTTGGGGGCCCATGTTTTGCTAATTTGTTCCATTCCCATGTGAAAAGGGGACAGTCTGCTTGGAAAGGCGCATACACTCAGGCAGGCACTACAGCCCGCCTTTATTCACTTGAGGGAGAAATTAACTCATTGATGCTCCTCATTGAAATCCAGGTCAAACAGGGATAGAAAGGGCAATTATTTGTGAATTGCAGCATATTAGAGAGTCTAAGGGCCCAACAAACCTCTCTTCTATCCCCGCTGCTTGGCTGCGGCCTGGTACAAATGCTCACAATGCATCCCATATTGGCTTCTTATATCGGCCTAAGAAGTTATGTGTGAACAAAGGAGAGAAAAGAGGACTTGTATTTGCATTTACTAAATATTTGACACCCCAATAAGAACAGGTGGGCTCGAGGGTGACCTTAGGGATGTGCAGATCGGCTCACATCCAATATCAACATCCAAGGGGCTGTTCAACATTTTCTTTTTTTTCTTTCAAATCAACGAGTGCCAGAAAGTGTAATTTACTTCTATTAAAAAAATCTCAAGTCTTCCAGTACTTATGAACTGCTGTATGTCCTGCAGGAAGTGATGTATTCTCTCCAGTCTGACACAGTGCTCTCTGCTGCCACCTCTGTCCATGTCAGGAACTGTCCAAAGCAGCAGCAAATCCAAAGAAATCCCAAAGAAAACCACTCCTGCTCCCCAGACTGGAAAGAATAGACCACTTCCTGCAGGCAACAGCAGCTGATAAGTACTGGAATAGGATCTTTTAATAGAAGTAAATTACAAATCTCTGGCACTTTCTGGCACCAGTTGATTTGAAAGAAAAAAAAAGAAAATGTTGAACAGTCCCTTGGATGTGGATATTGGATGTGAGCCTGGTTCCGGGTGTTAGCAGTATTATTCAGGCTCTGCATAATGTGGAGATTACTTGGATTTGGATGATTTGGATATAATATAGCCATATATTGGTATTATTTGATCACCTCTTCTCTCTGTTCTTCTATTGCACTCTTTTCACCCAATCACAGCACACCTTACACACTGTAGAGGAAGTTAGTCCCTTCGGTGGGGGAGGAGCAAGAGCTTTCCGTTCAGGACGGTGTGGAGAAAGGACGCAAGTTAGATAGCTCTCCACAGCAGTCTTGTCCGGGCCCTGGCCCTCTGCCATGTCCCCGTGTCCAGTCTTAGCTAGTGCCTCGCATGGGTAGGACGCAAGACACCACACTGTTACCAACCTTCTCACAAGTACCCACACAAAGCACTATGCAGTGTTAAACCTCTCAGGAGAGGACTAGCCAAAAGACCACCTCAACTCACGCCGTGGATTAGGAGAAGTAATGGTGCAGGACAGTATCCACTATAGAGCCACAGAGCCAGGAACTGATCCGGGTGGAGCAAAGTTGCAGTAAGCCTATGAACTCCATCTCACAGCGCGGGTGTCAGCAGGGAACCCTCAGCATTCCACTCAGCTCAGGTAACAAGATCTGGGACCTGTGTCATCCATTAGTACGGTTCGGCCAATGCTAGTGGGCATAAAGTGGTGTGAAGACTAAAGCAAGGGTCAATACAGAGGCACAGGTGTTCTTCTTCTACAAGTATCCTATCGTATCCTCCAACATCCCGGCAGAGCACATTTCTACATGGGTTGAGACTTTCACGGCATCCTCCTCTCTGCTACTCTACCTCAGCACAACTCTACCGACTCGACTATATCCTACACTGCACTCATCCTATAGATCTGATTTTCCTATGTTCAAGTATTTATTGGAACTTTGTCAAGTATGTATTTGAGACTTTCTGCATTACTTGTTGCACCTTTACAAGTAGTAAACCAACCCAAGTAGAACTGTGCTCTGCTGGGATGTTGGAGGATGAGCTAGAAGAATACTTAGAAGAAGAAGAACACTTGTGTCTGTGTATTGAACTTTTGTTAGTCTTCACACCACCTTATGCCCACTAGATTTGGCTGAACCGCCCTAGAGGGTGACACAAGACCCAGACCTTGTTACCTGGGATGAGCGGAATGCTGAGGGTTCCCTGCTGACAACCGTGCTGCGAGATAGAGTTCCTAGGCGTACTGTAACTTTGCTCTATCCGGATCAGTTCCTAGCTTACTGCTGTCTGTGGATACTGTCCTGCTCTGTGATTCTCCTAGTCCACAGCGTGGGTAGAGGTTGTCTCTGACTTGTCCTCTCTTGAAAGGGGTTTAACACTACATAGTGTTTTGTAGCATTACTGAGAAGAAAACTGTTAGCTGTGTCCTGTCTTGCTTCCTACCCATACGGCGTTCTAGCTAAGACTTACCTAAGTAGGGGACCTGGCAGAGGGCCAGGGCCCAGAGAGGACCACTGTAGAGAGCTGTCTAGTTTGCGTCCTTCCTCTACAATGTCCAACACGAAAGACCTATACACTTCCTTCACCCATGTGACTTACCTCCTCCAGGGCATCCAAAGTGCGCTGTGAGTGGGTGAAGAGTGCTAACAGAAGAAATAAAGAGGGAGATGATAGGAAAGAAGTTCAGATTCCAATTGGTTCGCAGATCCATGTGACATACAAATAAACAATAACCCTTTACACACTTACAGTACATACATATGTAGTTGCGACATCTAGTGGCGAAACTTTATCACTTCTTTCATCACCACTTTAACACAATAAGTACAGACTTTTCTGAAGGGTGTAACCAATAGAAACACCCGTGGGAGGACACCACATAGTGCTGTTCTGTAATGTCCTGTACAATATATTGTGCTGTACTGTAATGTTCTGTACAGTATATAGTGCTGTACTCTGTAATTTCCTGTACAGTATATAGTGCTGCTCTGTAATGTCCTGTACAGTATAGTGCTGCTCTGTAATGTCCTGTACAGTATAGTGCTGCTCTATAATGTCCTGTACAGTATATAGTGCTGTTCTGTAATGTCCTGTAAAGTATATAGTGCTGCTCTGTAATGTCCTGTACAGTATATAGTGCTGCCTCTGTAATGGCCTGTACAGTAAAGTGCTGCTCTGTAATGTCCTGTACAGTATATATAGTGCTGTTCTGTAATATCCTGTACAGTATATAGTGCTGCTCTGTAATGTCCTGTACAGTATAGTGCTGCTCTATAATGTCCTGTACAGTATAGTGCTGCTCTGCAATGTCCTGTACAGTATATAGTGCTGTTCTGTAATGTCCTGTACGGTATATAGTGCTGTTCTGTAATGTCCTGTATAGTATAGTGCTGCTCTGTAATGTCCTGTACAGTATATAGTGCTGCTCTGCAATGTCCTGTACAGTATATAGTGCTGTTCTGTAATGTCCTGTACGGTATATAGTGCTGTTCTGTAATGTCCTGTATAGTATATAGTGCTGTTCTGTAATGTACAGTATATAGTGCTGTTCTGTAATGTCCTGTACAGTATAGTGCTGCTCTGTAATGTCCTGTACAGTATATAGTGCTGTTCTGTAATGGTCTGTACAGTATAGTGCTGTTCTGTAATGTCCTGTACAGTATATAGTGCTGCTCTGTAATGTCCTGTACAGTATATAGTGCTGCTTTGTAATGTCATGTACAGTATATAGTGCTGCTCTGTAATGTCCTGTTCAATATATAGTGCTGTTCTGTAATGTCCTGTACAGTATAGTGCTGCTCTGTAATGTCCTGTACAGTATATAGTGCTGCTCTGTAATGTACAGTATATAGTGTTGTTCTGTAATGTCCTGTACAGTATATAGTGCTGCTCTGTAATGTCCTGTACAGTATATAGTGCCACTCTGTAATGTCCTGTACAGTATATAGTGCCGCTCTGTAATGTCCTGTACAGTATATAGTGCTGTTCTGTAATGTCCTGTACAGTATATAGTGCTGCTCTGTAATGTACAGTATATAGTGTTGTTCTGTAATGTCCTGTACAGTATATAGTGCTGCTCTGTAATGTCCTGTACAGTATATAGTGCTGCTCTGTAATATCCTGTACAGTATATAGTGCTGCTCTGTAATGTACAGTATATAGTGTTGTTCTGTAATGTCCTGTACAGTATATAGTGCTGCTCTGTAATGTCCTGTACAGTATATAGTGTTGTTCTGTAATGTCCTGTACAGTATATAGTGCTGCTCTGTAATGTCCTGTACAGTATAGTGCTGTGCTGTTCTGTAATGTCCTGTACAGTATATAGTGCTGCTCTGTAATGTCCTGTACAGTATATAGTGCCACTCTGTAATGTACACTATATAGTGCTGCTCTGTACTGTCCTGTACAGTATATAGTGCTGTTCTGTAATGTCCTGTACAGTATATAGTGCTGCTCTGTAATGTCCTGTACAGTATATAGTGCTGTTCTGTAATTTCCTGTACAGTATATAGTGCTGCTCTGTAATGTCCTGTACAGTATATAGTGCTGTTCTGTAATGTCCTGTACAGTATATAGTGCTGCTCTGTAATGTCCTGTACAGTATATAGTGCCACTCTGTAATGTACAGTATATAGTGCTGCTCTGTAATGTCCTGTACAGTATATAGTGCTGCTCTGTAATGTCCGGTAAAGTATATAGTGCTGCTCTGTAATGTCCTGTACAGTATATAGTGCTGCTCTGTAATGTCCTGTACAGTATATAGTGCTGCTCTGTAATGTACAGTATATAGTGTTGTTCTGTAATGTCCTGTACAGTATATAGTGCTGCTCTGTAATGTCCTGTACAGTATATAGTGCTGCTCTGTAATATCCTGTACAGTATATAGTGCTGCTCTGTAATGTACAGTATATAGTGTTGTTCTGTAATGTCCTGTACAGTATATAGTGCTGCTCTGTAATGTCCTGTACAGTATATAGTGTTGTTCTGTAATGTCCTGTACAGTATATAGTGCTGCTCTGTAATGTCCTGTACAGTATAGTGCTGTGCTGTTCTGTAATGTCCTGTACAGTATATAGTGCTGCTCTGTAATGTCCTGTACAGTATATAGTGCCACTCTGTAATGTACACTATATAGTGCTGCTCTGTACTGTCCTGTACAGTATATAGTGCTGTTCTGTAATGTCCTGTACAGTATATAGTGCTGCTCTGTAATGTCCTGTACAGTATATAGTGCTGTTCTGTAATTTCCTGTACAGTATATAGTGCTGCTCTGTAATGTCCTGTACAGTATATAGTGCTGTTCTGTAATGTCCTGTACAGTATATAGTGCTGCTCTGTAATGTCCTGTACAGTATATAGTGCCACTCTGTAATGTACAGTATATAGTGCTGCTCTGTAATGTCCTGTACAGTATATAGTGCTGCTCTGTAATGTCCGGTAAAGTATATAGTGCTGCTCTGTAATGTCCTGTACAGTATATAGTGCTGCTCTGTAATGTCCTGTACAGTATATAGTGCTGTTCTGTAATTTCCTGTACAGTATATAGTGCTGCTCTGTAATGTCCTGTACAGTATATAGTGCTGTTCTGTAATGTCCTGTACAGTATATAGTGCTGCTCTGTAATGTCCTGTACAGTATATAGTGCCACTCTGTAATGTACAGTATATAGTGCTGCTCTGTAATGTCCTGTACAGTATATAGTGCTGCTCTATAATGTCCTGTACAGTATATAGTGCTGCTCTGTAATGTCCTGTACAGTATATAGTGCTGCTCTGTAATGTCCTGTACAGTATAGTGCTGCTCTATTCTATACTGTAGTGATTATACTGGGCCCTTATCAGTGTAATAAATGAGTATTGTAGGTAATTATTGGGGTCGGAACCAAACAACACATTTAGATTATTTCCTGGGAAGACATATGGGAAGACATAGATCGGCTCTCAAACTGTACAAATTAAAGGATAACACTAGCGGGTTTAAAAAAAAAACACAGACACACACACACTTCCTATTCCCCATCGCTCCAGTGATGATGGGGACCGTGTGCACCGCCAGCCATTTCATTGGAAAGGGGGCTGGTGCGCAGTCTTTTCTCTCCCATTAGCTTCACTAGAAGACACCGAGGAGGAAGGAAACCAGGCCCGCCCCCTGCTCTGACGACATCAACACAAGATGGCGCCTGGGAGAAGAGGACGTGGTCGACAGTTATTGGGTATGTATGGCTTTATTTCACTTCCGGAGGGGGGGGATGGGGCCAGACAGCTTATTAACACACATTACAAAATTATATAACTTTGTAATGTGTGTTAAATAAGCCAAAAAAGCTAATCACTGGAGTTATCCTTTAAGTTCTAGAACAGAGGTATCACTGTACTTTTATTTCTCATAAAATAGCTAGTATGAAGTATCTTTCCTTTATTTGTTCCATGTATAAAACCTGTAACTTTTTATGTGGCAGAGTAATCCTCTTCTTCACTGTTCCATCAGGCCCCCTATTATTACAGATATAGCTGATAGCAGTATAGGGTGCGCTTACAGCTCTCCACCAGGGACTCCTTGGGGGAGATTTATCAGACATGGTGTAAAGTGAAACTGGCTCAGTTACCCCTAGCAACCAATCAGATTCCACCTTTCATTTTCCAAAGAGTCTGTGATGAATGAAATGTGGAATCTGATTGGTTGCTAGGGGCGACTGAGCCAGTTTCACTTTACAAAATGTTTGATAAATCTCCCCCACTATGTATACACAGGGGGGACAGGTCTCTATATATACACACAGGGGAACATGGGGATTGTAGTCATCTAACACACACTTCAGCTCTCAGAGGGATGATAGGGATTGTAGTCATGTAACACACACCAGCTTTCAGGGGGATGATAGGGATTGTAGTCATGTAACACACACCAGCTCTTAGGGGGATTATGGGAATTGTAGTCATGTAGCACACACCAGCTCTCAGGGAGATAATGGGGATGTAACACACCAGCTCTTATGGGGATGGAGGGGATTGCAGTCATGTAACACACCAGATCTCATGGGGATGATAGGGATTGTAGTCATGTAACACACACCAGCTGTCAGGGCGATTATGGGGATTGTAGTCATGTAGCACACACCAGCTCTCAGGGCGATTATGGGGATTGTAGTCATGTAACACACACCAGCTGTCAGGGCGATTATGGGGATTGTAGTGATGCAACAAACACCAGCTCTTATGGGGATGGTGGGGATTGTGGTCATGTAACACACACCAACTCTCATGGGGATGGTGGGTATTGTAGTGATGTAACACACTTCAGCTATAATGGGGTTACATACACATACTAAGCACACACAGGGCCCCAGGCTGTAGTGACGGAGCTTATCCCAGCCCCGAGACAGGAGGGGGGAGACTCTGGTCATCATATTAGCTGCAGCCATGTCCTGTCTGGCTCCTCCCCGACTGACAGCCAAACCTGTGCGTCGCTCTCTGCACCCAACCCGGAGGTGAGGTCGAAAGTGAGGTAGGGGGTGGTGAGCGCTCTGTCATACTAGTGTCCCTGCATGCTGCGCTGCACATACAGCAGCGTCCCCCGTGTGTCTCCCCTGTGTTCCCCGTTCTTCTCCGTGCTTCTCCCCTGCGCCTCCTCACCTCCACTTGCGGGTTAGTAACAGCCTCACATAGCGCCTGGACATGCTATATACAGCACATAGTATATAGGTGTGTATTATACAGCACATAGTATATAGGTATGTGTATTATACAGCACATAGTATATAGGTATGTGTATTATACAGCACATAGTATATAGGTATGTGTATTATACAACACATAGTATATAGGTATGTGTATTATACAGCACATAGTATATAGGTATGTGTATTATACAGCACATAGTATATAGGTGCCCCTACATGCACAATCTTACTGTGCTGCACCAATGCTTTTCCATTTTACTCTTTGGATTGTGGCTCCTGAACACAGAACATACAGTAAATTGGTATCATTCTGGGACTATGTTAATCTAAGAATTTAAAGGGAACAAGTCACATTAAAAATCAAGTCCAATCTTAAGGCAGCATGTTATAGAGGAGGAGGAGCTGAGCAGTATGATATACAGTTTATTGGGAGAAATTCAAGAATAACGTGTCATTTATTCATATAAATCTCTGCTCCTTCTGGGCTAATTAGTCAGATAGGCGGCCCTACTCAGTGATTGACAGCTGTATGTGTAAGTGTGCGTATAGACAGAGCTGTCAGGCTCACTGATTAGGACCGCCAATTTGACTACTTTGCTTTTTCTGGGCTAAGTAACAAAGGGAGAGGTTCAACTCCGTGAGAGAGCCAACTCTATCTACATACACACCCAACTGGCTATTAATCTCTGATTAGGACCGCCCACGTGACTACTTTGCTCAGTATCAGAGAATTACATAAATAAGAAAAGTTATCCTGAAGTTTTTCCCTCAAAACTATAAACTTTATATCAATCTTCTCAGCTCCTCCCGCTCTATAACATGCAGCCTGCATTTGGACCCCATTTTCAACTACTTAAGTTCCCTTTAACCCCTTAGTGACTGCCAATGCGGCATTCTACGACTGGGCTTTATTCTGACCTCTTCGGCTTTCTATGGCAGGGTCAGAATAAGTGCTGGCGGCAGTCCTGTGCCGATATATTATACGTCGCTGTCAAATCATGGCAGCAGCATGTAATGGGTTTGGGTGAGTCCTGCAGCGAAGTCCTGGATTCTGATCATCTCTATGGCAATCCCTGGGGCCTGCTGACATATACAATACACTGCACTGCATTGTAACAGTGATCAGTGGGAAATATACACTAGTGTAAAAGTAAAAAATAAATAAATAAAAAAAGAAAGTTTGCAATGAAACATGAAAAAAAAAAAATCCCCCCAACCCTCCCTCAATAATAAAATGGCGATTGAACCCCTCAAGCCCCCCCTCCCCCCCACCACCATGATCTCTATGCTGGGGATAGGGTAAAAGTAAATTTTTCCTGGACAACCTGGGGTGTTGCAGTTATATACACCCTTCGCAAAAGTCTGCACTTATTGTATTATTATTTTGACTAAAAGTTAGCCGCTAGATGTCGCTGTATTATGTATGTGTATAAGGAAGCTGCACAGCTGAAGGATCGCAAAGGGTTATTGTTTTATGTGTCACCAAAATCTGTAGACCAGTAGGATTTCTGCATTCTTCTCTCCTATCATCTCCCTCCTTTCTTCTTCTGTTGCACTCTTTCACCCACTCGCAGCGCACCTTGCACGCTGGGGAGGAAGTTAGTCACATGGGTGGAGGAGGAGCATGGGTCTCTCGTTTTGGACGTTGTGGAGGAATGACGCGAGCCAGATAGCTCTCCACACTGTATTACCTGCTACACATTAACAAGTAGTAAACCAACTCAAGACTCAACTCAAGCAAACCAATTTCAAGACTCTGTAATTATTTGCCACCACCGACACAGCACACACCGCAACCTTGGGACATTCTCCCCTTTCTGGTCCTATCATCCGGGAGGGTCACTATACCAATCTGGCCATCTGTGACATAAACCCATGGGACCCAGTAGCAACCCGGCAGGACACTGACCACAGGAGAAAAGGGTACAACCGACCTTACACAATAAAAGCAGGCGTGCCATCACACCTGTGTGTCCACCAGGCACTGGCGTCACGTAACAACATCCGAAGGTCCGGCTGTATCTCAGCCACCCACCACCGGAGTGGTGTCACACTAAAACACCTAGCAAGTGACCGTCCGCTCCTCCGATATAACATCACACCGGGGGTACACCCAAACTAGCTGCAGCACCAAGGGGTTAAGGGACCCTGTAACAGCTTGCACTATATAGCACTATAGAACCCTATAATGATCTGGTTTATGAGAGATGTGAGGGTCATGTGAAAGGACAATTACTCTAGCTCCGTGTCTCAGATTGTATTTCGGGGACCCAGCACCTTGACGTGTTGAGCAGAGCCGCTAAGTAACAGCCTAGAAAATAGATGCATTACTATCCAAGAGCAATGTAATGACATTGTGTGTGAATGGCGCTGGCAGTAATATCCGGCCGGGGCCAGGCATCAGGCGGCTTTGATTTCATCCCATATCTGAAGCTCTCTTGGAGGAAACGCTTTGATCACTTGACAACACGGTAATAGCCTTCGCAGCTCTCCATGGCAGAGCATATTGTCGTCTGGCTCTACATGCCATTATAAAACAGGATAGAAAAAAGTAATGACAAAATATCCGTCAATCCCTCTTGGTAGTTATTTATATACGAGATGTAGCAGAGCTGACCTGGTCACTCCGCTGTGCTGTGCTCCTATGGGAAATGTGATACCGTTATCTTTTCCAGCTGTCTATACAATATTATCTGAGGACAAGGTATCCCGGAACCTGTACGGTAACACGTAGGGGGAGATTTATCAAACATGGTGTAAAGTGAAACTGGCTCAGTTGCCCCTAGCAACCAATCAGATTCCATCTTTCATTCCTCAAAGACTCTTTGGAAAATGAAAAGCAGAATCTGATTGGTTGCTAGGGGCAACTGAGCCAGTTTCACTTTACACCATGTTTGATAAATCTCTCCCAATATTGTCAGTTCAGCACTGCCAAGTGGGTGTGGCTTGTAAAATGGGCGTGGCTTTCAAAAGAGGTGTGGCATAATTATCATTACCGCAACTACATGTGTGATTAATCGTGATATTGATTTAGGCCAATATCGCCCAGCCCTAACGCACGGAGGACGCAGGGGAGAAGTGCAGGGGGGAGTTAGGGGAGAAGCACGGGGGAGGCGAATGATGCCATCTTGATGCATAAGATATTTTGTGGGGGGATCAGGTGGGGTAGTGTGTGTATGTGTGTGTGGGGGGGGGTCAGGTGGGTTAGTGTGTGTGTGGGGGTCAAATGGCATAGTGTGTATGTGGGGATCAGGTGGGGTAGTATGTGTCTGGGTAGAGGGGGTTCAGGTGGGGTAGTGTGTGTCTGGGTGGAGGGGGGTCAGGTGGGGTAGTGTGTGTCTGGGTGGAGGGGGGTCAGGTGGGGTAGTGTGAGTGGTCAGGTAGGGTAGTGTGTGTGGGGATGGCGGTCGGGTTAATTGCAAACAGGAGAGAAACTAGTACTATGGTATGTACAGCAGGCATATTATTACTATATAGGAGACACAGCAGGAGGCATTATTACTATATGGGAGGCACAATGGGGGCATTATTACTACATGGAGGGGACAGCAGGAGCCATTATTACTATATGGGGGCACAGCAGGGGACATTATTACTATCCGCTTATGACGGCACTCAGAGGGCCCATGCCCCGGATGTTTTAGGACCCTAGCAACGCCCCTGCACATACCTATATACTATGTGCTGTATAATGCCTCTGCAATCTGAGCCCTGGGGTGAGGATGTTTTATTTATCATAATCTATGTTCCCTGCTGTTTAGGAAATAAGCTACTCATTTACATGTATTAATAACCTGCCATTGTGTGGTGTAATGCAAAGCTTCCTATCATGTGTGCGGCAGCCATCAGCACGCTCGTCCATTACTCTGGTACCTGGTGATCTGCTTATCAGCCGTCTATAGATCGGAGCATATGTCTTTAATTACATTTTTTATCAGATCTGAGCCCCGGATTCCGTCTCGCTGCCATGTGTCACTGCCAAACACCTCCCCGAGCAGCGTCTACAGCAGGGATGGGGAACCTCCGGCCCTCCAGCTGATGCCAAACTACAATTCCCATCATGCCTAAGCTAAAGCCGAAGCTTTGACTGTCCAGGCATGAGGGGAATTGTAGTTTTTAATAGCTGGAGGGCCGGAGGTTCCCCATCCTTGATGTTGCGTGTTTTGTTTTCAGGAATTGTTGCCTTACATTTTGTATATTAAAGGACAACTCCGGCGGGACCCCCCCAAAAAAAAAAAAAACACAGACACACACAGACACCATACTCACCATCCCTCCGGTGACGATTGCCACTCCATTCGCCCGCCGTCCGCCTCACCGTCACCTGCGTCCGCCGTCCAGCGATGTCTCTTGCTTCCGGGTCCATGAGAGAGAAAAGGCTGCCAGTGCGCTTGCGCACCGGCAGCCTTTTCATTGGCTGGAGCGCATCACATGGCTTCCATGTGATGTGCTCCAGCCAATGAAAAGGCTGCTGGTGCGCATGTGCACCAGCAGCCTTTTCTCACCCATTCACTCTCAATGAAGACGCTGAAGAGGAAGAAGACCCGGACCACCCCCCAAGCTCTGACGTCACCCGACACCAGAGAAGAGGACCGTGATGACCGTAATAGGTAATGTATACATTCTTTAACTTCCGGGGTGGGGGGTCGGGGGTCTGAAAGTGGGGGAAGGGGGCCAGACCGGGTATTTAACCACATTACAAAGTTATATAACTTTGTAATGTGTGTTAAATAAGCCAAAAAAAATTTCGCCGGAGTTGTCCTTTAGGGGTGTAGCTAGGATTCATTGGGCCCTATAGCAAAAAACTGTACGAGCCCCATAAAACCTTTGAACCCCCTACCTTTACATACTCACCAGGCCCAGCACAGTTCCTTGGATTTCCTTCCTTCTCCCGGTTCCCTGGCACACAAGTGATGTCACGGGGAGCTGGGAGGACAACGCCAGGGTACTGAGACAGGAAAGTATGTGTATGTGGGGTCCTTGTGGCTGGAGGTGCAATGCTGCCAATGGCACAAGAAAGACTGTCGGGGCAGTAAGCCTATGGCTTCTTGCTGTGCCAGTCAGAGAACTGCAGCATTTAAATGTGAGCATTCATCCAGACCGCCCACAGTTAAAGGACCAGGGGCCTATGGGCCCCCTTAGTGCACAGGCACCGTAAGAGTGGCATGGTCTGCCATTATGTTAGTTACACCACTGTATATTATTGTTTAACATTAAAATGTACAGTAAGTAAGTACCAAAAAGGATGAACCTCATGGTATTACTGTATGTTAAAAGCATTATGAGGTCTGGGTCATAAGTACAAAATAATTCTCCTCCTATAATTCTCAAAATGGGAAAATAAACGGCTATGGAAAAACATTACGAAGAATGAATGTTGTGGTGGCGGTGGTCATGTGATGCTGGAGAAGAGGGGGGGGGATAGGAAATGTTACCTTTTGTAGGAAAGTTTACATGCAATAATAATTGGGATGAATCACAACAGGCCAGAATAGAAAGGACATACAGGCATGTAAGGTTTTAAAAAACATAAAACAAATAGGAAAAAAATTAAAAATACAAATTAGAGAAAAATATTTAAAAATATGTGTGAAATGTAAAGAAACTGGAAAAAAAGAAGGTAACAAAAAATGGAAGATGATCTGTTCTTAGGGATTGATAAAGAATGTGAATATGAAGCTATACTACTGGCAAAATGAGGACTCCAATGACAAATTGAATAATTAAAGGGGTAGTGCGGCGCTAAAAAAATTATTCACATAATTACACACATTACAAAGTTTTACAACTTTGTAATGTATGTTATGTATGTGCATCGCCCCCTTCCCGTGTCCCACCACCCCCGCCCGTGTACCCAGAAGTGTGATGTGCATTATACATTACCTGATCCGTGTCGAGGGCTGTCCGCCATTTTGTGCCAAACGTCATCTTCGGACGGACGGCCGAATGCCTGCCGCTGTTCCCACTCTGCCGCGTCACAACTGTGCTCAGCCGCGATTGGCTGAGCACAGTTTTGCTCAGCCAATTGCGGCTGATGACGCGGCGGAGGGGGGGCGGCGGCAGGGATTCGGCCGTCCGTCCGAAGATGACGTTTGGCACAAAATGGCGGACAGCCCTCGACACGGATCAGGTAATGTATAATGCACATCACACTTCTGGGTACACGGGCGGGGGTGGTGGGACACGGGAAGAGGGCGATTCACATACATAACATACATTACAAAGTTGTAAAACTTTGTAATGTGTGTAATTATGTGAATATTTTTTTAGCGCCGCACTACCCCTTTAAAGGTGTACTTAAAAAATGTTTGCAAATCAACTGGTGTCAGAAAGTTATGTAGATTTGTAAATGACTCCTATTAAAAAATCTCCAGTCTTTCAGTACTTGCTGCTATGTGTCCTGCAGGAAGTGGTGTATTCTTTGCAGTCTGACACAGTGCTCTCTGCTGCCACCTCTGTCCATGTCAGGAACTGTCCAGAGGAGGAGAGGTTTTCTATGGAGATTTGCTGCAGCTCTGGACAGTTCCTGACATGGACAGAGGTGGCAGCAGAGAGCACTGTGAGGTGGCAGCAGAGAGCACTTCATGCAGGACATACAGCAGCTGATAACTATGGGAAGATTTGAGATTTTTTTTTAAGGAGTAATTTACAAGTCTATACGACTTTCTGACACCGGTTGATTTGCAAGTACCCCTTTAAAAATACAAGCTGAAAAATAAGCTAAACACATAGACATGAAATCAGAGCTAAAACATAATGTGTGAATCGTGTGTAATTCATAAAAATGCAAAAAAAAAATTAGTTTAATTAACAATAAAAATACATTATTTTTGGTACAAAAAAAGTAAAAACATAAATCCATGGCTTTTGGCTAAATATATAGAATATGAAGTGTACATATTACATTTTATTGTTTAGGGTGCGTTCACATGTACAGGAACTGCAGATTTAAAGTTGCAGATTCAAAGCAAATCAAATCTGCTGCAGATCCTGTACGTGTGAACGCACCCTTAAAGGGAACCTGTCACCAAGACAATGCTATCTAATCTATTGGCATCATGTTATAGAGCAGGACAAACTGAGCAGAATGCTATATATCTTTGTGGGAAAAAATTCTGTATAACATGTAACTTGGTTGAAATCCCTGATCATTCTGTGATAAGGAGTCCAGTGGGCGGGGTCACTCAATGGACTGGACTCTTTAGCCTGGAAACATCAGAAATTTTAATCAATAAATTACAAGGTATACTGAATATTTGCCATAAAGATATATATCAATCTGTTCTGCATCTCCCGCTCTATAACATGATGCCAATAGCTTAGATAGCATTTTCATTGTGACGGGTTCCCTTTAAGGGACATTCAGACATTTCTCTATTACTCACTTCGCCCTTTAGGTCTGGTACTGGTCTGTAACTTTCTATGCGCCAGTGTATGCAATATTACAGACTCATAGCTTCTAGTGGAGAATACCTCCATCATACACAGTTCCTTTTCACAATAAGCTGCCACATTTGAGTCCATGAGGAGAGGCACTATATCTGTCCATTATATAGGGTATTTTACAGTACAGACGCCATCTTTAGTTTCATCTGTTCCTAAGATATTGGGTAGGGACTAGTTTCTATGATATCTCCCATATACTTCACACACACAGGAGATGGGATCCTGCTCTCCATTGTCTCCATACACAACAACGGAGCATTATAGAGCAGTAGTGAGCAGTCTAAGCTGTAAATAAAGCCATAAGGTGTGATATAGTAGTTAGCAGCGTGTGTCTCCTTACCTTTACTGTCTGAACTTAATGCCCCCTACAACTTTCCTCCTTACCCCGACCTTCTCCATAAATTGGGCAGCATGTAACTAGATCTATCAGTGAACTTTAAGTCCATCTGTTAAGCACAGGACAGAAAAGGCCTAAAAAATCTGCCTTCAGGTGACTGGACCTGGTTTTCTGGTAAGTTCAGCTTTGTTTTACAGTATAATAACAACAACAAAAAAAGTGAATGTATATTGCAAACTTGCTTTAAGTTTAGTAGGATAGAATCCGCTTGATAACGAAGCACTTTTCTCGGATAAGATATATTACATATAAGATATCTTAATATTTATACATATTAAGATATATAAAGTCTCTGTTATTTGCTTGTACTATTGATTTATGCAAAGTTTGCTGAAACAACAGTCACCCTTTAAGGAGAAGGCTAGATGCCCTACAAATGATCATAAGCAATGCATGACGTCCTTCCATAGCCGTGGGCACTGAATGGCTACAATGAACACTGGCACATGTGCTGCTCATGGACCTGCTATTTGGACTGATCGTCCTGGTGATCCAGTTTCTGGTTTTGCCTTGTGGTTTGGTTCGGCTCCCTGGCTCGTCATCGGTTTATTTCCACCTAGTCTGATCTATGAATTATTATTGGCCATGCTCACCTGTTTTCTAGCCAACCATTTGGTCTGGATTCTTCCCTGGCATTTCATTCGAGCATCATGTCTACTCTGTGCTCTGCCTGCCAGAAGCTGCAGTCCATGGCAGTGCTGCCGGGGCCTGACTGTCAGCCGTCAGGCTTCTGAGCGGAATGTCATACTTTCTGTTTTAACCCTTTAATGCCATAAACAATACATGTATGGCGTTTTTATCCTACAGCTCCGTATACCCACAGGAGGGCGGCTGTAACTGACTTTATACCAATGGCCGCCTTTTTACTTGCGTATCTGAGATGTGCCTAAACATTGGTCTGTGTGTTTTGTATAAACAGCATTGTGTTAGAATTCTTAGGTGTTCCAATAAATAAAAATAAAGTTCAAATAAGCCCTATAGTTTTGTTTGTTTTTTGCCCATATACAGTAATTTACACTCCCCATCAGTCCAATGGCACCATTTCTTTCTTTCCAGCACAGCTACATCCATGCTTTTCACTGCTCTAACTGGGTCATGTGATCACCAGCCTGACCCCATAAACTTACATTGAAAGTCTGTCTAATTTGTCGTGGTCTGAACACTCGGACGCGGAGTGATGAAAAGTTTTCACATGCCGCTCTGACATGTCAAAAGTTTTTTGTAATGACAGGTACACTATAAAACACTATGATTTTCTGTGGGTCAGGCTGGTGATCACATGACCCAGTTATAGTAGTGAAAAGCATGTTTGTGGATAGATAAGGAAAGATAGATAGATATATGGTGCTAGTCCAGGACACAGGTGTGATGTTGGTACCTGCTTTAGTGCGGCCAGTCTGTAGTGTTCCCCGAATGGTCGGTGACCTGCCAGGTTGTGATGGGTCCCTTGGGCTCTTGTCAATATAGTCCTAAGTGGCAATTGACCAACCCGGACTATTGGTACCGCCACTCTCAGAAGGGGGAAAAATAACCCAAGGTGTGCGGTTAGTGTGTATAGGTGCTGGTGCGGAGGAAAAGATGAGTCCCAGTGATATAAAAATATAACAGATTTACTGTACAGTCTCTTAGTAGTAAACTTTTGTAGAAAATAGATAAATCTTTACACAGACTTTGGTGCTTGAACTCATTTGTGCTGAGGAGATGCTTGAAGAAATAGAGTAGAGGCAGCTGTAGCAGTGCTTGAAGAGTTGGAAGTAGAGTAGAGTAGTGTGGAGGAGAACAGTTTGTCAAGGGAGTCCTAACTCAATGTAGCAATGTACTTTTCCAGAACTTGAGAAAATACTTTAGAGTGAGAAGTTGCTTGTACCTGTGTATAGACTTTAGTCTGACCACCTTGTGCCCTACAGTGTCGAGTAAATTGTCCTCCTAAAGTGATACAAGCCCCAGTCATGGTTAACTGGGTAACGCTAAGCTCCTGGGGGTGTCCCAGTTACCTGCACTGCAAGATAGGATACGTAGACCTTCTTGGTAGCTTTGTCCTATTCAGGCTAGTTCCTCTTGTGTCTCAGGATACTGCCCTGCACTTTTAAGACTGGTTTACGGCGTGGGCTAGAATGTTCCTAGACTCCTTTTCCTTTGTAGTGTTTAGCACCGCATAGGAGATATAGTATAAGTATTGAAATAACTGGTTGTCTCTAGCTGCATCTGACCACACGTGTCTTAGACTCAACCCAGACTAGACTAAACTTCCTCCCTCACGAAGCTAACTAACTCCTCCTCTTGGGTTGTGTGTGTGTGTGTGAGTAGAGGGAGCACGGATAGGCAAAAGAAGAAAGATAATCTCTCATTGGCTAGCACAGAACACATGGTACAACAATAACATTAACCCACTGCTAACTTCAGCTGTGTGAATAAGAACAGAGGTGTATAAAGAACACTTACACCTAGTGGTGAAACTGTAGAATGCTACCTTCATCACCACCCAACCTGAAATGAGAACATTACGACAAGTGCCTAAGGCACTTAACAGTGATACACCACAGATAGATAGATAGATAGATAGATAGACAGACAGTGGCATAGCTACCATAGAGGGAGGCCAGGCAGATTCTATGGGACCTGTGCTGAAGGGGGGCCTGGGGATGCCCAGGGAAGATAAAAGCCATCCTGTGTCCTTCTGCTTAACCCTCTATGTACTGCAGTGTGTAAGTAACCCAAAGGTCACCTACATGCTGCAACACAAAAAGGGTTAAAAAAGCAAACAACAAGGAGATCTCTGCTTCACTGCTTTGATAATAACTTACCTCTGTTCTCCGGCTGCTGCAATCAAGTAGGCAAATGTGCGGAGCTGGTGTAGGAGTCAAGGGTTACCATTGCACGAGCAGTGAAGCAGAGATCTCCTTGTCTTCTGCTTTTTAACTTTTTTGTGTTGCAGCATGTAAGTGGACTTTGGGTCACTTACACACTGCAGTACATAAGGGGTTTAGCAGGAGGTAGTCTTCTCCTGCACCTATGTATTTAACTATAAGGGCTTCTAATGGGCCCTTATAGTTAAATACAGTGGACTGACAGAGCAAGCAGCCATTGGCTCTCTACTCTTGTTTCTGCCTCTGGAGGTGGGGTCCCCTAAAGGTTTTTGCTTTGGGGCCCCACTAATCCTAGCTATGCCCCTGTAGATAGATATAAACAGATAAATTTGAGTTAAATTAGATAAATGAAATGCTTAATTTTATATTTAAAAAAAATTTAAAAATCAGACCTGACATAACAACATCAGTCAAACATAAAGCACCCGGCTTTCCCAATAAGACAAAATAAGCTGAGATTTCTGGGCCAAAATAAGCGGTGTCCTTAAGGGGTTAATCTCTAGCCATGAGCTATCCATATGGGATCCCACACACAGGGCTCTATAAGTGGTATATCCCAGTAATAATAATAATAATAGCGGATGGAAGAAACCACTAAACGTTACTATAATGGGTCGGAGAATTGTGCTGTGCTGATGGTGTGTGAACACAGAGCGGTGTGGTAATGGTTTCCCGTTATAACCGCAGAGTCGTCCCCTGTAAGCGAGAACATATCCTCTGTCGCTGAGCCATACAAACCTCATTGCTTCATCTGCTGCCATACTGGGATCCTGCTCCAGCCTGCACCACAGCCAATATGCCGGGAGCCATTACTGTGATAGGAGAAATGGAGCAAACAGAATCCCATCAGTCAGCAGTTATCTCCATAGACACTAGTCCAAGATGTAGCAGAGCTGAATATGTCACTATGACAGTGCCCCTGATCCTTTATCTATAAAGCTACAACTCCCATCATTCCTGCAATCAGATGATAGGAGTTGTAGGGGAGGCATTGCTTGTCCACAGTCATGTCACATCAGGATGAGCTGGGACAAATGACATTGTAGACTCTACTATATCTTTGTAAATGTTAGTGCGGCTGTATGGGCTCATATATTGTATCCGACCAGGAGAAACCAGTCCATGGAGTTAGAGTATTTTCATTATCCTTATAGAAAAACATGTCTATAAACTTGTCTATAGAGGGCAATATATTATAAAACCGCTGGTATATATTACATCTAGATATTCCGCCTGATAGCTCAATGGGCTTCAAAAGGGAGAATAGATATAGAGAATAGGAGATAGATAGATAGATAGATAGATAGATAGGAGATAGATAGATAGATAGATAGATAGATAGATAGATAGATAGATAGATAGATAGATAGGAGATAGATAGATAGATAGATAGATAGATAGATAGATAGATAGATAGATAGGAGATAGATAGATAATAGATAGATCCTTATTGACCTTATTGGGCACCTGAGCTGCTCTCTCTTCTCTTTTTTTTTTTTTCTTTTTTTGAACCCTGTGACTGTGAGTGAGCTGTGTACAGGACATCAGAGTATACTGCCCCCTACTGGAGAACATGGTGTCCTATACCTGGCGCCTTCTCTGTGCAGACACTGCTATAATACAATTCTATGGATTTGCCTCAAGGTGTCAGAGCACATTGTAGGATGCGGCTGCCCAGTTCACACGGCCATAAATAATAGAGGTAGGATGTTTCTCCAGGACATCTGTTACACAACATTAACAATGAGATATGTGGAGATGAACGCCATAAAGTGCAGTCGGGTGCAAAATCCTCATCAATCAGCATTTCCTACACTCCAGTCCAGAAACGGGCACTAACCACCCAAATATGGGGCGAGGATTACCAAGATCACGTTGGTTTGAGGGGCACTGTACGTGCTTGGCGAAGACCCCCGACCATCATGGTACCAGGTCAAATAAACCATCATCATGCCAGGTCACATGGGTCTCACTGGACCGCATACCTGCTACTGAGTCATTTCCTATGTAGATTATACAAGCTGCATTAAATAATAGACGTGTCCTTTCAGAAAGGGGGCTGGAAAGCCGCCAATGGATGAAGAATGTCTTGGATGCGGAAGACGAAGAGAGATTGTGGTGGATATGATTATTGTATCAAGGACATCTGTCATTATAGATGACCACTAGGGTTTGCTTAAAGGGATACTCCAGAGGGGTCGTCCATGAAGAAAAAACGACCGGTTGCCTTAAAGGGGTATTCTACTCCAACCTAACTTTTGATATGTTCCTGTCCATGGTGAGACTGAAAACTCATTTAATACATGTTATTATCTATTCAGTCTCCTTCCCCCAGTTCTCAGCTGCTGCTTTCTGCTGAAGACACAACAATCTGTGTGTGAGCTTTTCTCAGTTTTCTTCGGGATGATTAATCACAGTGATGCTGTGTTTACACGTAACGATTATCGTTCAAATTTTCGCAATAATGATCGCATTTGAACGATAACCGTTCTGCGTAAACACAGCAAACGATCAAGCGACGAGTGGGAAATCCTTCATTTTGATCTTTCAGCATGTTCTCGAATCGGCACTGGTCGTTCGCTAAAAATTCTCAGATCGCTTCGTGTAAACAGTCTTTCAAAGATTCACCCTATGTGAAAGATGGGCTTAAGCGATCTTAAAAACAATCGCAATAACGATTTTTCTAACTATTTCTTCGTCTAAACGCTGATCGCTATAAAAACCAAATTGTTGCTTCAAAATCATTAAACGATCGATTGAGCAAATTATCGCTTTGTGTAAACGCAGCATTAGTTCTTCAGCAACTTGACCTCAGATTAACCTTCTCATTACAAAGAAGCTTGAAACTTGAAGATAAAGCCTGCCAGGGACTTGTTTCCATCAGCTGTCTCAGAAGGGAGGGGGGGGGGAGACGGAGAGAAAAGCTCATGCACATTTTTTTGTGTTTTCAGCAGAAAGCAGCAGCTCAGAACTGGGGGAAGGAGACTGAGTGGATAATAACAAGTATAGAATGAAGTGTTAGTCTCACCATGGGCAGCAACATATGAATAGTTATGTTTGAGTGGAATACCCCTTTAAAGGGAACCTCTTATCACTTGCATGTTATCTGAACCACATAGCATAAAGAAGCATTTTCAGAACGAGCCATGCGCTTTCATTTCAGTGTTATGACGGTCGAATTGCCATCGTTTAGACATCTCTGTCTATCCTAGCGTGAGTAGACATCCCCTTTAAGGACTACATTATATCTCTGAATATTGACAGACTTTGGGCTGAGTGTGTCGGTGAGTATTTGGAAGACGCGGGGTATTATGAATCATGTTAATCTTTCCCGTTACATGTGTAACAATATGCTGTGTGAACGTCTAGCATTACCACTAGCCTGAACCGATGGATTATTTCCCCATCAAACACGCTGACAGTTCGGCAGCAGCACATGGGGCCGTTTCGCTCCTCCAGCTGCTGGTTCCAGCACACCCATTTGGAGAGCCCAGGACTTGTACTTTTCATGCACACACACTACGCACATTAACTTAGTGTGACACTTCTGCTGTTTGCTATGTGTGCGCTGTCAGGATGATCTATAACCCACATTGCTGAGATTCAGAGTCTGGCACAGCTGATAGGCAGAGCTCCTCTCCCGCTGTAGGGCCGATCGTGGGAGCCGTGATGGAGCGAACCCCCTAGTACTTTAGTCTCAATTTGCAAACTACATAAGGGCCAAGTAATATGTAATTTTTTTATTTGGTAAATTTAAAAAACTGCTTTTTAATCACTGTTTGCCTTTAAGCGGCCATATTGGAATGCTGTTTTGGCAGTATTGTGCAGCAGGGAATGAGCGCTTTATGGCAGCTGCCTTCAGCTATGTTCATAAGTCTCATAGATAGTGACTGGGCATGTGCGTTGTCAATCCATTCATCCTGGGGACAAGGAACCTCTGTTCTCGTAATTGGTAGGAATCGATATGATTAACCCCACCACCACCACCTAGTCCTAGTTATTAGGCTTCTATCAATCAGATAGTTTTCCCATACCCTGTTGAAAGGTGATAACTTTTAATCCTTAGGTAACCCCTTTAATAGACAGAAAAGTGTCCATAGAGAAATACAGTCACCAAATGAGTCTCTTTTCCTAAAGACCAGGGAGTGACATGGAAGCTGTATACAGAGACTTACCTGTGTATAGTGTTACTTTTCCTTTTTATCTAGGATATTGAAAGAGCTGACATTTCCTATTTAATATATTGCCCTCTAATAATTGATGACTCTGTTCATTCTGTCCCAGTCTACACGGCAAAGCTGAAAAGTAAGCATCAGATAAAGGGTTAACCTACTGTGTGTGCTCTGTTCAGTGTAAAAGCTGGAATAATTCAGTACTCTGTATATTACAATGCACAATATACACCCCCCCCCCCCCCAAAAAAAAAAAATAAAAATAAAAATAAATAAATAAATTCTGATGTTATACAAACATATGCAAACCAAACAGATACCAAAATTGCACACTTTCAGCCTCTGTTGGGTAATGGGAGTCTATTTATATTTTCTCTGAACAAATGGTAAACATGAAGGGATTTTTTTATCAGTTTTGTATTAATTTATTTTATTTATTAATTAATTATTTTTTATTCATTTATTATTATTATTATTATTATTATTATTATTTTATTTTATTTTTATTTTATCATATGATTTTCATTAAATTTTTTTATCTTAGTTCCCCTCAGGGATCACTAGATCACTTGTACAATTAACTCTAATACTTATTACTGCATACTGTGCTGCAACCATCAGCATCAGGAGTGAAAATATGGCAGACCTGGCGACCTTCTCCTGGCTCCTATCTGCCATTTGTAACCACTTAGCACCACAGGAATGGGATGCAATTAGGTCTAGTAACCCACCGATCTAACAACATAGACTTCCCTGTTGCCATTGACAACAGCGTATAAGGCTGTAGGCAGAGTTATCTCTGATCCCGACCATTATGGCAGGTGTGTAACACAGCCAATGCAGCCGACTCCCACTGTGAGTACGTTTGTCAAAATTCGGGGAGAGGTTAAAATGACCCAATAATTCAGCTTGATTGGTCAATTTGCCATCCAGGAGACAAAGGAAGTAGATGGGTGATATGTAAGCTGTCATCCACAAACAGACAGAACCAAGCAGCTAAACTTTTCATTGAAGGACAAAGGGGAAGATTTATCAAACTGGTGTAAAGTAGAATAGGCCCAGTTGCCCCTAGCAACCAATCAGATTCCTCACAGACTCTTTGGAAAATGAAAGATGGAATCTGATTGGTTGCTAGGGGCAACTAGGCCTATTCTACTTTACACCAGTTTGATAAATATACCCCAAAATCTAAGTTTTTGTTTTTTTTTGCTATTCTTTGGATGACATTTTTTTTCTCAGTAACTAGCTGTCCCTTGCCTGCGGCCGTTGTAATCCTATATCACTCTCCTTGCTCCTGGTGTGATGTACGGCTATCATTATATACTCATTACACAGCCCAAACGCGCTGCCAGCATCGTGTTCCAGAGAGGTCACAGTATAAACTACGGACACAGTATCTTAAAGGGCGCCAAGGCGTCTTGAGTACCTGTCCGCCTCAACACGTCTAGATTGATTTGGTTGCAGCCCAGGATTTAGGGGAGGGAAATGCTCGGAAATATTAACCTTGGGGGATTTTTCCAGCTCCAGTCAAGTCCATTAAAATCCCAGGAACTCCGGCCAAATGTCTTCGACGCTTTCTCTGTAGGACAATTGGAATTTGGCTGAGCGGGCGGCAGGAGGCAGCCCCATCTGTTAGATACAGACGATCCCCATAATTGTATCATACACCACGCACTCACTTCATCAAACGCATAAAACATGGCTGCAAGGTGCCGGCCCACTCCGCCGGCTATAACCTGATAATGTAGGAGCCGGCCGAGTTGTTCTACAACTTCATCTCTGTGTAAATGAAGACCTCAGCTGTTTGGCAAAGGGCAGAAATCTGGAATTCTATTTCCACGGGTAGATTGGATATTCCGGCAGCCACGAGCTGAAATGTTTCTCGGCTCGGAGAAGCTGCTTGTGTTTGATTTACAGCGACGGAGAGGAAATCAGACGAGGTCGGGGGAATGAGATCAGTAAGTTCTGGACCAATATGATAGATGAGGTCAGGAAGGCGCAGGGGCTTAAAGGGGCACTCCAGGGGAATCCGATACATTATGTTATGGCTAATATATTGGAAGCATGGGATATTATGTGTAATACACTGACACCACAACCCAATGGGATAGATTGGTTATTATTATTCATCGTTCTATGCCTAGAGGGACGACAAAACAACAAGAGCTGAATGCTCATGAGATCCAATGTACTGACCCAAATAATCTCTTATGGACGGAAACATCACTCTGTTCAGCCTGAGCTTTCTGGTTCATGAGTATAATTCAGCCACCACTGCAGCAAGAGAGGACTCCGAAAACACAATTTAAGGTCATGTCCCCACCTCGGGAACATATTGGCCAAAGGCGGCCATCTCGTTATATAAACGGCTGTTAATAATGATCATGGTCTTTATTAGCCGCCGGCGTCTATATAACGAGACGGCCGCCTTTGTTATGTTCCCACAGTGTCGTTTTTTTGGACAGTTGTCACTTGCAGTATGATGGAAAACAAGTAATGGCAGGTAGTACCTGGGGGCCATTGTGGCAGACACCATTGTGTGTTCCCTTGGCTGTCAATGTGATTGGGTTATTAGGAGGTCATTGGGGCTGGCACTGATATGGGGGTATGCTGAGTAGGTAATGTATCCGATTAGAGGTGTATGATTGCTGGTGGACCCTCTGATCATGAGAATGATGGTCCCATTGTATGGTGTAAAGGCCCTGCCAGGGGGCATATCCCTGCAATACATTGGGCCTCCTAAGCTGTCACCATACTACCAAGGGAGATGCCTACCATGGGGGTCTCTGTGTACAGGGGTGGGGTTGGGGGGTAGGATACCAGGGGAGATGCCTACCATGGGTGACACTAGAGGAGATGCCTACCAGGGAGCACTAAGGGAGATGCCTACCATGGGGGTAACTAGGGGAGATGCTTATTTTGGGGGACACTATCTACAGTGGGGATACCAGGGAAGATGCCTAACATGGCGGACACTAGGGAAGATTCCTACCATGGGGGACACTAGAGGATATGTCTACTAATGGGGGCACTATTTACTAGTGGGATACCAGGGGAGATGCCTAACATATGCTATCTACTGGGAGGTGGGCTAACAAAAAGGGAAATGGGGGCAAGGAGGCAGGGGGGGGGGCAATTTAAAGTTAGCTATGGTGCCCAGCCAGCCCTTTCTAGTTCCGCCCCTGGGTGGAACAAGTGTGGCCCCATAGCCTTTGACTGGAGCTGCTGCACATGTTCAACCATTGCTCCATTCAGTCAGGCACACAAGACCCCCAATTTTAAAGACTGGACCCCTTTCAGACACAAATCTCTTATCCTGTTCAGAGGGATCAGGCATGATTATGAGAAAACCCCTGTAAATGACTCACTGTCAATTTT
Organism: Dendropsophus ebraccatus; assembly: GCF_027789765.1. Taxonomy (NCBI): domain Eukaryota; kingdom Metazoa; phylum Chordata; class Amphibia; order Anura; family Hylidae; genus Dendropsophus; species Dendropsophus ebraccatus. The sequence goes on along the minus strand of NC_091461.1, from coordinate 20,887,925 downwards.
ACTCCCAGCTATACAATCCTATAATAAAATCCCAGAGTACATATTAGTATCCATCCTTTCTCTTCTCTCTGAATGATGGCGTCTCTGAAAGGTTTGGATGCCACCTTGTGGCACATGTGCCGGGTACTGACAGCATTACAGTCTGCACAGCGGCCTCATCTACAATATACACAGATTACAGATATATCTTATAGTGATTGTAAAACAACATCCAGAAATCCCTATGCAGAATTACAATGTGGTGATAATCTCTCAGCATCGGGGTGCTTGAAAGTACTCAATACTCTGAGCAATGTGTGGTACTCATGTAAAATAGCAAGTCTCCTCCCTGCATGTTTGGCAGCTTAAATTAGGCAGTAAACATGCGGGGAAGGGGCTGCTATACCGCAGTAATTTTGGCTGCTAGTATAGCAGTGATTGGCTGGCTGCATCAGGTTCAGTGTCGACTGGGGTATCTTGGGCCCATCAGTGAATATTTTATTCTAGGGGCCCAACCTACATACACCAGATATACCCAGCGCCAAACCTTTCACATTACTATAGCGACTTTGCACAGTTCTGTGTATGTGACCGGCAATGCTCGCTCACTGTTATTAAATGGTCAGACACTCCAGGGATGGCGACCTGGACAACCGAAGGCTGGCATGATGGGAGTTGTAGTTTTGCAACAGCTGGAAGGCCAACGGTTCCCCATCCCTGTTCTAGTATATAGGAGCTGTCCAGGCACGATGGGAGTTGCAGTTTTGCGACTGCTGGAGGGTCAAAGGTTCCCCATCCCTGCTCTATGCAAACAGCACAGCCATCCACTTAAAGGGGTTGTCCAATTATTATTTTTTTTTCTTTCAAATCAACTGGTGTCAGAAAGTTATATAGATTTGCAATTTACTTCTATTTAAAAATCTCAAGTCTTCCCATACTTATAAGCTACTATGTGTCCTGTGTGAGACCCAGTGCTCTCTGCTGACATCTCTGGCCGGGTCAGGAACTGTTCTGAGCAGGAGAGGTTTTCTTGTTCAATGTTTTTATTAAGGGTTTTTTTTAAATTATTAACAGTAGTAAGTAAGGACATGTAACATGAGCTTCACAACAGTAGCTCGGTTTACAAGCGAAACATATAAACGGTGACATGTCATCTCTGTGCAGTTTACATATATCAGACATTTGTTGGTTAAACAAATTTTAACATGGGAAAACAAGTAACTAGTAACGAAACATAAACAAACCACCTGTAAAGTCTAGCAGTATGGGTGTGTTTAAGAGGTGAATTTTTCAATTATGAAGGGATATAGGAAGAGGGTTTGGTGAACGTTTATTTGAGGAGTAGGGTCTTGTAATCGTGGGGGTTGTTGTAAGAGCCCTTAATGGGAGTGACCTTTGTTGGTGTGTCGATGTATACATCCTTAGCATGTTTATGTCTGAATCGGGTAATGTGGAGATGTAACCCAAAGATGCCATTTTAAGGAGCATTTTCTGTTTGTTAGTTGACCTTTCGATATGATGTTTTCATAAATGTATGTATTATTAATCATGTTAATGAGTTCATCTATTGTGGGGGTTTCAGTAGCCTTCCAATATTTTGTAAGAGCTAGTTTCCCTATTATTAATAGCTGGCAAAGTAGAGGTCTGAATGTAGTGGGGATTTCATCAATTCCAATATATAATAATACCAGTTGGGGAGACCAATCAATGGAATGAGGTATTAGTTGTAGGATAAGCATTTTGTAGTTTGACCAATATTGTTGGATCTTTGGACAGGTCCACAATATATGCATTAGAGTTCCTTTTTCTCCGCATCCTCTCCAACAAAGGTCTGAGGAGCCAGGGAAAATTTTAGCAAGACGGTCTGGTGTGTAATACCAGCGTAGAGAAGTTTTTACTGCTGCTTCTACATGAGAAACGCAATGGAGTGATTGGTGAATCGTGGTGAAGGCTTTTTTCCAGGAATTGTGGGAGAATGTTAGACCTAAATCTTTTTCCCAGGCCTTAAGTGGGTGAGTTTTAGTAAAGTTGGAATATTCGCAGTAGTTATCATATATAGGCCTCAATCCTTTTTGATTGGTTATGAAATATTGGAAGATGTGTTTATCAACTAAAGTGTTCAGATATTTTTAGCTTAGTAATAGTTGTCTTATTTGTAGGTATTTGTGAAAGTCTCTAGTTGGTAGCTGAAAATTGTTTTGTAATTCTTGGTATGAGAGGAAGAGATTTTCCTTCCACAGTTGAGAGATGTTTATTATGCCATTGGTTTTCCATAGAGATAGATCTAGGTTGGGAATTAGGGTTGTTAGGAAAGATAGCGGTATGAAAACTTTCGGTAATTGAGTTTTGACTCCTATTTGTTTGTGGTAGTCTTTCCATATTTGGAAGGATGTGTTAACTAGTGGGTTTAAGCTTGGTGTAATATTATTTCTCCAAAATGGTAATAGAAGTAGGTGTTGTAGGGAACATGGTGTGACAGAGGATTCTTCTATCTGCTCCCAAGGCATTTGTTTCTCCGAGCGCCACCAGCGCAGGAGAGGTTTTCTTTGGGGATTTGCTACTTCTCTGGACAGTTCCTGACTCCACCAGAGATGTCAGCAGAGAGCACTGGGTCTCACACAGGACACAAAGTAGCTTATAAGTATGGGAAGACTTGAGATTTTTAAATGGAAGTAAATTACAAATCTATATAACTTTCTGACACCAGTTGTTTTGAAAGAAAATGTTTTTCGTTGGACAACCCCTTTAAGTTTCTTGAAAGGTGAAGTCCCATGAAACTAACTGGGGGATTATATGTCATCCTGAAGCTTCTAAACAGGGATACAGACTTCCTGCTCAGGGGTCCCACCAATGTGTAGGGCCCACCGGGGGATTCCCCTGCTCCCCTGTGGGCAAGTCCTAGCCTGATCAGGTGACCTAGGTGTATATAGACCCAGATCACCTGATGCCTGATTCCCTCACGTTCTGTTAGCTGGCATGGAGATCTGCTGGAGCAGGGACAGAGCAGATGTACGGCTTAGTTTCAATAGTTAGGTAGGTGACAAGCTAACAAACACCCAAAAGTACTTTTCAGGACTAGTAAAAACAAAATGATATTACATACAATATAGCAGTATTATATGGTATACTGATACTGATAGTGGTACAGTATACTGGTATATAGCCAGTATATGCAGTAGGGGTACTAACATTAACCCCTTAGCGACCCATGACGTACCCATGACGCTCTGAACGGCACCGATCCCGGCTGCAATCTGCAGCCGGGCAGTGCCTCTATTAGCCGGCGTGCCCGTTGCCGCGCCGGCTAATTAAGCACTTCAATGCAGCTGTCAAACCTGACAGCTGCATTGAAGTGCTTCATGCACAACATCCCTGGTGTCTAGTGGGTCGGATCTCCCCCCCGCGATGCGATCGCGGGGGAGAGATCCATTCTTCTGCCCGTGCCGGGCCTCAGCGTCGCAATGACGCTGATCCCGGCTCGGCAATAGATTGCTATGGCCTGCAGCAGGCCATAGCAATCTATGACCGATCTCATGGATCTTTGCTGTGTATATACACAGCATTGATCTCTATGAGAGATCAGTGCTGTGTATATACAAGCCCCCCAGGGGGACTTCTAGTTCATGTAAAAAGAAAAAAAAAAAGTGTTTTTATTACTAAAAAATCCCCTCCCCTAATAAAAGTCCAAATCACCCCCCTTTTCCCATTTTATAAATATAAATAACTAAATAAACAAATAAATAAATAAACATATTTAGTATCGCCACGCACGTAATCGCCCGAACTATTAATTAATCACATTCCTGATCTCGTACGGTAAACGGCGTCAGAGCAAAAAATTCCAAAGTGCAAAATTGCGCATTTTTGGTCGCATCAAATCCAGAAAAAATGTAATAAAAAGTGATCAAAAAGTCATATATGCGCAATCAAGGTACCAATAGAAAGAACACATCATGGCGCAAATAATGACACCTGACACAGCCCCACAGACCAAAGGATAAAAGCGCTATAAGCCTGGGAATGGAGCGTTTTCAGGAACGTATATTTGTTAACAATGGTTTGAATTTTTTAAAAGCCATCAGATACAAGAAAAGTTATACATGTTATATATCATTGTAATTGTAACAACTTGAGGAACATGCATAACAAGTCAGTTTTACCATAGGGCGAAAGGCGTAAATGCAAAACTTCAATTTGACAGCGCAAATTATTTTTTTCTGGTTTCGCAGCACATTTTATGGAAAAATAATGCCTGTCATTGCAAAGTACAATTGGTTTCGCAAAAAATAAGCGCTCATATACGTCTCTAGGTGAAAAAATGCAAGCGCTATGGACTTTTAAACATAAAATGGAAAAAGCAAAAGCGCAAAAACGAAAATTGGCTTTGACCTTAAGGAGTTAAAGAGGATGTACCACCAGGTACATCCTCTTTAACCTAAACCTACTGATTGAACGGCGTCGGCACAGGGATGTCGGTGCCACGGTCCGTTCTATGCACCGGAACCGGCCAGTGCTCAAGCACTGGAGGTGGGCCAGGCCGCCCCTAGTGGGAGGGAATTCCCTCCCCTGTATGACGCGGCTCCCTTAGAATGAATGGAGCCGCGTCATGCAGGGGAGGGAATTCCCTCCCACTGGGGGCGGCCCGGCCCGCCTCCAGTGCTTCAGCACCGGCCAGTTCCGGTGCGTAGAACGGCGCCGTGCTCGGGAATGGGGCCTCGATCCGAAAAACAGACCGCGGCACCGGCTTCCCCGTGCCGGCGCCGTTCAATCGGTGAGTTTACGTTAAAGAGGATGTGCCAGGTGGTACATCTTCTTTACTCCGCAACTACCCAAAAGTGCTTTTTAGGACTAGTAATATCCCTGTGTGACACAGAGAAAAGAATCTGACACAGTATTGTATACTGGTTTGTGATGGTCTACTCAGTCTGATAGTGGTCCAGTATACAACTAATACAGAGGCCTGGGAGCCTTAGATGCATCCATACACGTTCCCCCTGCTGTTCCCATCACTTTCTGAGGTTTCCAGGTGGACTGGACACGCTCCCCCTGTAGAGTACGGGGTTCCAGAAAAAATGCTCTAATCTCCTATTGACTTTAATGGCGTTTGTAACACAAATCGAGCATTTGAGTATAGAAAAATAAAGAAATAACAAGCATTGGAAAGTTTTTGTTAGTGCTAGCTCATCTCTATTAGTTTCCTGCAAGGTTGATTGTGGCTGCACTATTGTGCGACCTTGCGGCCATTACCTCTGTGTGTAAACTGCATGTCACCTAGCAAATTGCACCACAGTAAATAACCTTGTTTCAGCCAATGCGTAGCTCTATCCTATTTTTCCAATGCAGGGAACACAGCCCCACCTGCTGCTGTATTACAAATGCCCTGTACTTATTAGGCTATGTTCACACGGCATATCAGACCGGCCGTTCTGTGACCCCGGCCGGGTCACGGAACGGCCAGTCTGTGCCCGGATCATCGCGATCTGTCCGGCCGCAGAGCTCTGATGCGGGCACATCAGCGTGCGCCCGAATCAGAGCTTCCCATAGCACACAGTGAAGCAAGCGGCCAGAGCCGCTCGCTTCACTGTGTGAAGTGACAGGGCTGTCAGTTTTGCCCGGCGCCACATGGGATCCCGGCCGGAGCGTATACGATGTGTGTACGCTCCGGCCGGGATCCCATTGCACATAAGGCTTTGTTACACACCACAAAACTACAGCTGTAATTCTGCAGCGAGAACTATGACCGTAGTTTTATGCAGTGTCAACATAGCCTTATGGTGCAAAAAATAGCCTAAATTATTGAAAATGTTGCTTAGTTTTTCTCCACCGTAGCTTGCTGTATACACTCTATTCTTGTACACAACCTTTATGATCCTCCTCTGCCTTGTATCTGCAACCCTCTCTTCTTTTTCCAGTCTGTGTGAGCTGTCCTCCAAGGATTCTCTCCCCCCTGTCCATAGTCTGAGCTGGTGTGTAACCCGTCCCCCTTACGTTCTCTATCACTAAAAGAGCAGAAGCAGATTTATCTTATCATTCTCTGAGGAGCAGCAAAATGATCGGACATATGTGAAGAAGACTATCGAAAGGTGCTTCATTTGCCATTTTGGAGCCTCCAACTCCAGATGATGGCGGTTGTTCTATAACGTTTTCTTCTTATCATATTGCCTATACCTCAGCTCAGGGGCTCCGCTATAGGGGGCACAGAGGCAGTAGTTGCACTAGGGTCCTAGAGGTTGAGGAGGCCTATAGACCCCGGTAGCTCATAGAGACCATGTCACATGATAGGTGAGGGGCCCTGTTACATATTTTGCCCTGGAGCTTTGGGCTATAAACCTGCTGGCAGTCCGTGCCGTTACGGTAAATAAGACTGGGATTTCACATTCCTGTAGACGTGTGCGTCCCGGGCCGCGCTGACAAGCCTCATGTGTTTAAATAACAAGAATAACAAATGATTTTCCCATTAGTCATAGAGGCTGATGTGGATGATCTGTCACCAGTAGCTGTCAAGGTTATTGAACAATTCAAGGGTGTCAATACATGATGAAAGCCATGACCCCCAGCCCCGATCTTTGTGCTATGTAACAGCCCCATGCTGATCTGCAGTCCTCAGGTTATTAATACCAAAGTTTACTTACTAATACACATGTATAAGCCCAGCAGAGATTTATCTCACCATCTTGTCTTCTGCTTTTATTCCTTAGCGCTATGTCAATTAATACGATTACAGGAGGACTCTCTGTATAGGTGGAGACAGGAGGCGGTGCTGCCTGGACCTATAGCACTTATAGGAAGAGGGAAGGAGGCAGTACTATCTGTGTAAACATACGTTCATCCAGATACAAGGAGGCAGTACTATCTGTGTAAACATACGTTCATCCAGATACAGGGAGGCAGTACTATCTGTGTGTACGTACGTTCATCCAGATACAAGGAGGCAGTACTATCTGTGTAAACATACGTTCATCCAGATACAGGGAGGCAGTACTATCTGTGTGTACGTACGTTCATCCAGATACAAGGAGGCAGTACTATCTGTGTAAACATACTTTCATCCAGATACAAGGAGGCAGTACTATCTGTGTAAACATACTTTCATCCAGATACAAGGAGGAATTACTATCTGTGTAAACATACTTTCATCCAGATACAGGGAGGCAGTACTATCTGTGTGTACTTACTTTCATCCAGATACAAGGAGGCAGTACTGTCTGTGTAAACATACTTTCATCCAGATACAAGGAGGCAGTACTATCTGTGTAAACATACTTTCATCCAGATACAGGGAGGCAGTACTATCTGTGTGTACTTACTTTCATCCAGATACAAGGAGGCAGTACTATCTGTGTGTACTTACTTTCATCCAGATACAAGGAGGCAGTACTGTCTGTGTAAACATACTTTCATCCAGATACAAGGAGGCAGTACTATCTGTGTAAACATACTTTCATCCAGATACAAGGAGGCAGTACTATCTGTGTAAACATACTTTCATCCAGATACAAGGAGGCAGTACTATCTGTGTAAACATACTTTCATCCAGATACAAGGAGGCAGTACTATCTGTGTGTACTTACTTTCATCCAGATACAAGGAGGCAGTACTATCTGTGTAAACATACTTTCATCCAGATACAAGGAGGCAGTACTATCTGTGTACATACTTTCATCCAGATACAAGGAGGCAGCACTATTAATATGAATATACTTTCATCCAGATATGGGGAGGCAGTAATATCTCTGCAAATCTTCATTAGAGCTTAAAGGGATTGTCCAGCAAAAATCTTTTTCTTTCAAATCAACTAGTTTCAGATAGTTATATAGATTTGTAATTTACTATTTAAAAATCTCAAGCCTTCCCATACTTATCATCTGCTGTATGTCCTGCAGGAAGTGGTGTATTCTTTCTAGTCTGACACAGTGCTCTCTGCTGCCACCTCTGTCCATGTCAGGAACTGTGCAGAGTAGGAGAGGTTTCTATGGGGATTTGCTGCTGCTCTGGACAGTTCCTGACATGGACAGAGGTGGCAGCAGAGAGCACTGTGTCAGACTGGAAAGAAAACTACATTTCCTGCAGTACATACAGCAGCTGACAAGTATTTGAAGATTTAAGATTTTTAAATAGAAGTAAATTACACACCCCTTTAAAGGGATTATCCATCTTTAAAGAAAATAAATTTTTAAAAGGGCCAAAACTATGTAAATTAACAACTAAATGAATGACCTCTACAATGCCAAGCTGATCCACCTACCTACCCATTCATTCCCAAGTAGGCACCATGTTCCTTCTTCTGTAGTGGACATCACATGACTGCCCGGTGCACGCCTTGCGTGCGTGTGGATATTCGGGATCGGTGACGGGTTTAAAGATCTTAGTGGCTAATGATATACTGCAACCCTTCAGACGCGTTTCAGGATGTATAGCGTATCCTTTCTTCAGTGAGGAATGTTGCAGTACCATTTAGCCACTAAGATCTTTATACCCGTCACCGATCCCGAATATCCACACGCACGCAAGGCGTGCACCGCATGCAAAGCACCTTATCCAAGAACCACAGGGGGGACGCCTCCTGTGCACCTGGATCTGCATGAAGGAACGCTGAATACTGAACCAGCCTCCCGTATGGGAAAATAAACCTGATACAAAAAACAGCTCAGCAGCGGAGAGAGCGGAGGACGCCAGCTGCCGTGTCACGGGCTTCGAGCCTACAGGAGCTCCTATATCCGCAGAGACTGGTGAGAGGTGGACATTTATGTAGTTGTTTGATTGTATATATACATTGTTTTTTTCATGTTTTATTATGTTTTGATTTTTATTCTTTATATATAAAGCTAGATTTTAAGTTTACAACCTTGAAACTTATGGCATTTATCATGTGTTGACCAAATTAGAATATATACTATTCCGATCTACCTATGCCAATTGTCTTTTGAGAGCCTACCACCTCTTTTTCCCAATAACTTATATGAGATTATAATAGGTCCGTTTCAGGCGATAGCCCAGGGCCCTGAGCTCCTGAGGGGCCTATGGCCACCCAAATAGACTTATACTTTCAGGGGTGTATTATCTCCAGACTACAGTTCAGCCATGATTTGCATGATTTGAAATTTTGCACAAATCAGGGCAAAGCTGCAGCCAGGAGACAATGCAGTAACATTAGAGAATATATTGAAGGGCCTTATCATGTGACAATGATGTCACCACAGGTCCTTTACAGGCTGCACTATGGAGGAAAAAGACTTAAGTTAGTGCCGCCATGGTTACAGTGGGCTGGGGGGCCCAAGCTTGGTGAACAGCCTGGGGCCTATAGTAAAGCTAATCTGCCCCTGGCTTCCATTCCCTGAACAAGTTGCAAGTTTCAAGATTTTTGGGGCAAACATTGTTTAAGAATATGCCACCTCCCTGACCCTGGTGGATACGCCATGTCTTGTAAACAGAAGATAAGATGGTTATTTTATAGATGCATAGGTGTAAATGTGAGTGTGATTATAATAGTAAACACTTCTTTATTATAAAACAATAGTTCAATAGTAACAAAAACAATGGTGGACATAAAAAAAAATCAAAACCGGGAAGCGATAATCTGGCCTGAGCTAAAGTATACAATGTTCTCCTCTGTTCATCTGCCACATACATATCTGTGTGACATCTTGTTACTTGTACAAGGTTGTGTTTGTAAATTCGATACCAAGATTGACTTCTCATTGATGACCATAGTGACCGGGCCTACACTACACACTGTGATCCAGCTCTACATAATAGATACAGATTATACTGTTCTTCCATCGACATATAGCATCCTATAACCAAACACCTGGCTAAATAAAAGACACAGGACACGTCTTTAAGTCTTTGAAGACGAAATAGGTCGAGAGTAGGAATAGGAATGAGAGAACTGGAACTGCTAAGTTCAAGTTAGTGCCCAAATCCATGCATTCGAGTAATGAACTGACACCTCCACCTCCTCCTTCTTCTTCTTCTCCACCTGGATGTCCGCTTCCTCTTTTAATATTATTTATTTATTCAGTTAAAGGGATACTCCAGCAGGGGAGGGGGGCACTTTTTTGCTGGGAGTGGGGAGGAGGTGGCCGAGGGAAAAGACGTCAACTCACCTCCCCGGTTCCAGCAGCGGGTCCCGCATCGCGGTGCTCCGGTGTCCGGTTCCCGGCCGCTTCTGGGTGTCTGACGCGGGCCCGAGACGTGACATCTCAGGTCCGCTCAGCCAGCAGGCGGGATCTGAGCGGACTTGAAACGGATCCCGCCTGCTTCACAGAGTGGCTGAGCGGACCTGAGATGTCACACGTCAGACACCCGGAAGCGGCCAGGAACCGGACACCGGAGCACCGCGATGCGGGACCCGCTGCTGGAACCGGGGAGGTGAGTGGACGTCTTTCCCCTCGGCCACCTCCTCCCCGGTCCCAGCAAAAAAGTGCCCTCCCGCTGGAGTACCCCTTTAATTTAAATGGATGGTTTGTGGAGCCCGGCCGCTCAATTTGTTGTACCGCGTGAAGGCCGATCTCAAAGATCGTCTCTGGTTTGCAGCCACACTGGCCAACAAATCTTTAGGTGTAAAAGCACCCTCTTTCCATGTGATTAGAGAAAATAGAAATCTGCTGGTTGCTCTTTCAAACAGACCCAGATGAGCTTGAATCTACATGTATGACTGTGCCCTGAGCTTATATAATCCACTGGTAAGCGAGCAGAATTATGCACGTAGCTCTGGATGTGTTTGGAGAGGAAAACATCATGTAATACAAAATCAAATGATGGAGAGATGCAGTAAACTAACATGCTGGATAGATGAGTGGCCACTTTATGAAGACACCCGGAGGAACGTCACGGCCACACAGACGTCAGATCACCTAAAAACAGACATGAAGTCACCTGGTTAACGTCCACGATGGCTTCAGATGCGATCCTCTAACAGTGGCCAGCTTACAGCACATGTTGCCTTTGGCTGTGACTGAAATCCCACCTGAGCCCGTCTTGAAAATGCTTTTCCAGAAGAATGTTGCTCCATTTTGGATCCTTCTAATCACTACCACATGTCTGACGTTCGGAGCCCCAGATGTTTCTACTATTCAGACCTTTTATGCAGGGAAGGGATGGAGGGAAAACAAGGCTGAACATTGTCTGGGCTGTCATCACATCAAGGGTACGCCTGTCAGGTCCCATACAAGGTACAAGCCTAATTTGGGAGCTGTCGGCGTCTACTCCTTGCGATGGAAGTGACATCAGGAGTTTGTAAGACTCAGCCTTTATATACGCTAAACATATAGATGTATTACAGATGGGTTTGTCACCCAGCACATTTCACTATAATGTCACAATCTGTGGTTCTACATGAAGCTCTTCATATAGAGCGTTATAATACAAAATATATATATAATATTATATATAATATAATACAACACAATGCGGCCCAAAAGATTTGGATGAGATTTTCCTTTGGGTCATGGTCCGAAAATTCAGGCCCGGACCTAACAAAACTTTTGACTTGACTTAATGATATGTCCCCCTGTTACTACTCGGACGTGGCTCTTCTGTTAGATGGTTTTCCAGGCAAAAATGATAGATGGCCTGTCCTGTCCCGATAGGCCATCAGTAGCTTAGTGGTGGATGACCATACCTTGAACCCCAAAGACCAGCTGTTTGAGTAAGCCGCACTGCCCGGATATCATCATGGGGAGCTGGAAGGCTTGGCTCTGTACATTTTGTAGTAGCCATGCTGAGTTAGTGCAGCTTAAAGGAGAAGTCCCACCAACTTGAAAATCTGCAGGCAGGCAGGGGTGTGAAAATAACATATAAGTTAACTCACCAATCACCCATGCCTTGTAGCAACACAAGGGGCCCATTCGCTACTGCCGGCATCACCTTTTGCAGAAAACTGGGTATGTAGTGTACCCAGATCCTGCAGCAGAAACAACACGGTGCAGCTAAGCGATTGCCCAATCCAGTCATAGCCCCAGCCCCGATACAGTCCCACCCCAGTCACAGATTGGCTGAGCAGGCAATCACTCAACTGGAGACGTTGCAGCTAGCAGAGCTGCAGTACCCTGGCTGCAGCAAACGGGACCCGGTGGTGGTGCTTCGAGGCACAGGATATGGGTAAGTTAAAGGGGAACTCCGGATAAGAAACACTTGTTTTTTTATTAAAAGTGCATTAAAAGTTATATAGATGTGTCTATACAATGTATTACTGTGTCTGTGCAGTTCTGCCACACTGGTAGCTGATAGAAATCCAGGAAGTGAAGAAAAATGGCCAATGTGCCAATTCACATTGTCTCCTGTCTCCTGACAAATCTTCCATGCCTCTGTCTCACATTGTGTGTCTGCTGAGCACAGGCTGATGATGCAGACAGGGGGCAGGGCGGGATCTCACAGGAGACGGGGCTGGATCCCCCAATCCCCTGAGTGATCCACCATCTCTGAATGGCCAGAAGCAGGTGTAGCACTAATTTTACTGATTGTGATGGGTTGGGGACTGTGATGATGAACTGAGGGAACTGCTCAACCGGGAAGGACAAAAACAAAATACAGAACAACCCCCCCCCCCCCACCCCCAAACAAATAGATTTTTGGTAGTTTCAAAACTGGGATAGACAGGTAAGTATATGCTTCTGTAGAAGTTTCATTTTTTTTTAACCTCTACCTGGAGTTCCCCTTTAACTTGTTTGTTATCTTCAACCCCACTTGCCTGCAGATTTCATAGTTGGTGAGACTTCTTTAAGTGCCATTAAGTGCCTCAGAGCTGAGGCTTTTGGCTTCACATACTGTAGTTCCATACATGTTAGCCAATTGCGATCTTTAATTCTGATCTTGCTGCTTGTCCTGACCTTCTGCTAGAATTATAAACTCCATGAACACTGCCTGTCCTGACCTTTTACCTATATACCATTTGGCAAGGACACTGCCTTTCCTAACCTTGGCCTTCTAATCCTATCCTCTGAACCCTCAGTGACATCAGTTCACCTAATGGTTGCTACAAGAGACTATTCTGGGCAAAGTGACCTGGGGACTCCTAGTGGAAAAGTCGACATTGAACGTGAAGCGGTCACACACCATCTTTAATACTCTTCTCCTAAGCTTAACCCACTGCCAACTCCATAGCAACCTAGAACGTCTTCGCTTCCAGTAAACCGCTGTGACACCAGTTCAACCCTGCTACATTTGTTTCGTATGACTCTTTGTTCTCTTTCCATAAAGCCCCAACAATGAGCGTCTGTTCTCTTATTCTATTAACTCAATTGTTCTAAATTTACCAATGGAAATGTGCAGATAATGAACTTAGTCGACGACTAAAACAAACACATATTATCACTCTGTCACCCTCTACGCTTCCACCGGCGCAGAGCTGAGCATCTGGAATACGGTCTGGTTTCTGATTTCTTTGACATAAATGGGAAATGGACAAAGATGTACTAATCTTGTTGGACCAGATCAATGCAGCCGCCATGAGATTCTATCATTTTACCATTGTTCTGAATCTCATTTTAGTATTGAAGAAAAGCCAAAATAAAGGGTAAGAAAACAGAAAATGAACCTGACATCTCCTGAATACCGTAGACCGGAGATCCTATAAAGAGGCGCCTTGTAACATTCTGTACCATGAAGGTAGATGATAAGTCTGACATTGTATGTTATCTACCATAGCGGCTATTATCCTGTTATCAGCTGGGCAGATAGGCGGCTGCTCTTTATGAAGTTCCCATAAAGGCTTCTCTGTTTAGATTACAGATGTTCATGTGCTCTCCTGGGATTTTATGGGCTACATATTTGCAAATGAAAGAGGGGGGGGGGGCAGCAAAAGCAAATCACGGCACTTTATCTTTTTACGTAAGATATTTTCTGGTTGAAAAATCCACTTTAGAGGCTTTTTTAGTGAATTCTATAGAGTGGAGAGTTTCTGGAAGAAGAATTATTTGGATAATCTATTCATTTCAATAAGAACCTTGTAATGCTTTATTTATCCTGTGGTGGCGCAGCAGAGAAACTAAGCACTTATTGCTGGGTTCACTGATCGCTGACCATTCTAGTAGAGGGTCATCCTGCCATCAGCTTATTGTCAATGGACCCTTGTTGTGAATGAGGATTGTCTAAAGTGAACAACTTAACTGTTCCTTTCCTTTAACCACTTAAAGGGGAACTCCAATGATCCCAGAAAACAAAAAAAATGCACAAAAAGCATATAGGTGCACTTACTGACCTCCACCAAATGTTTGATACCTTTCCCACTTGTTTAGGCTGCTCCTAGCCTCAGACCCAGGTACCCACTCCTGTCTTGTAGAATCTTCTCACCACTGGCCCAATCTGCTTCTGCTTTGCACAGTAAACTGCTCCATCTACATAGATAGAAAGAGAGAGGTGAAACAACAGTGTCTCCATTCCCCTATACTGCTCAGGAGAGGCTGTTGTTTCTCCACCCTTGGCCAGTTGATTACTGTGTGATGTCAGTGGTGGGTGGGATTACAGATAAGGTGTTACAGCTTGCCTGGCAACAAAAAAAACACAGATCATGTGACCTTTGTCTCTAAAAGGAGGGAGAGGACAGACGAGTGGAGACAGAGTGGACCAGGGTGTGAAGATTTTCTGCAGCTTCAGGATGCGCTGCAGACAAACGGCACAATTCATGTAATAGAAACCTATTACACACAAGCTTATGGGTGGGAATTGAACAGTGTTACATTTTAATTAACTGGGGTTCCCCTTTAAAGGGAATCTGTCAGGTCTGTACAAGCTACAGAGCTGCACACACAGGAAGATAGGTGGCAGAGATAAAACAAATGACTCCTTTGTCTTTGCTGATGGCCATTTGCAGAGTTAGAAAATTGTACCTAGTGGTACATTCTCTTTAAACAGTTTTGGAGTTCCCATGTGATGATGATGGGAGTTCCGAGGTCCGGTCCGCTGTATACAGATCATAGACTGACCACATATTGCAGAAATATGAATGGCCCCTTACTGTACCGGAAGTAGTGCACAGGTTGCAATAACATCTGGCACCAGTGTCGGAGGAGGCCCAAAGGGTCCATCTGGCCCCAATAATACAAATATCATGTGATTGTTGTGTGGCCCTGTTATGGAGGCCCAAAGGGTCCATCTGGTCCCGATAATACAAATACCACGTGATAGTTGTGCGGCCCTGTTATAAAGGCCCAAAGGGTCCATCTGGCCCCAATAATACAAATACCATGTGATTGTTGTGTGGCCCTGTTATGGAGGCCCAAAGGGTCCATCTGGCCCCAATAATACAAATACCATATGATTGTTGTGTGGCCCTGTTATGGAGGCCCAAAGGGTCCATCTGGCCCCAATAATACAAATACCATATGATTGTTGTGTGGCCTTGTTATGGAGGCCCAAAGGGTCCATCTGGCCCCAATAATACAAATACCACGTGATAGTTGTGCGGCCCTGTTATGGATTTTGCACTGGGGTGAAGCAGCTTAAGCCTCCATCTCTGTTTGCAATGTGACAGCGGGAAGTTATATCTCAATTACTATTTTACATCTCGCTTGTCGATAGGTTTTCTGGCTGCTTATTGCGCCATATAACGTGTGTTCGGTCCCGTCTCCACAAGCTATTCTAAACAAATTATAAAAAGATGAACGTTTGCAGAAATTTCGGGTCCAGCTGTTCCTCTTGGCTGTCTCTTCAGCCACACAGGTGCAATAAACAGAAGGACAAGCCTAAATATCACATAATTAGAGTCTATCTGAAATTCTTTAGAGCTACTACCTCCCCCCAACACTGAGGCACGGCATTTGTATTATCTTGTATCCTTAATAGCAGAGTAGAATTGTGCAGTCATTTTCTCCGTTGGCTACAACCAGGTAGAGATTGGCAGCAGAACAAACATTGCACAAATGCTTGCATGTTGCATAAAAGCAAAAAAATATATAACTTACATTATTAAGGAACAGTATTAAAGGGATATCACCCCTAAAATTTCACCTGAATGGTAACAACTTTAAGGAAGTCATACTTACCTGTCCCTATGCCGCAGCAGCACAGCACCACTGCTTACAGTCACCCCAGCCTCCTGTAGCTCCCAGTCCTGTGACATCATGTCTGCTCAGTGTCTGAGTTGGGACACCTCTGCAGTCACTGAGTGACTAGTTTCTGCCGGGTTGTGATGACACAGGAACTGGGAGAAGCTACTGGCACTGTGCTGTGTGGCCACGGGGACAGGTAAGTATGACTTCTAAGGCTAGGTTCACACTGCGTTTTCAGCATCCGTTTAACGGATCCGTTTTTTTTAACGTCCAGAAAAATAGGGTCAGGTTTATAATGGAAGTCAATGGAAAAACGGATGCACACAAATGAATCCGTTTTTTGCAATCCGTTTTTCATGCGTTTTTTGCAAAAAACGGATGCGTTAAACGGATGCTGAAAACGCAGTGTGAACCTAGCCTAAATTATGTTCCCAAGGATAATTTGTAGAATAAGAGTCACACAATCCAGAGACCTGGTGATATCTTTTATTGATCCACAGAACAGAAATAACAAATAAAAACAGTATTTTTGCAGAAAAAAATAATGAAGAAAACACATAAAATAAAACATACAGCAGCTTTTACATAGAACATCTCTCATTCTGTGACAATGAGTGTAAGGAATAAAGTTTGAGAACTAAAGGCAATAATACACAAAGTAAATAGTTAGAGTTAATAAAACGGGGATAGAAGCTTCAACCCAGTGAAGAATGAAATGATACTTTTTATATATATATATATATATATATATATATGATTTTTCCTCTAGGGCAGTGGTGGGAAACCTGCTTTTGCTTTGGCTGCCCAGGCATGATGGGAATTGTAGTTCTGCAACAGCCGGAGGGTTGAAGGTTCCCCACCATTGCTGTAGGGGGTCAAGGGTGATATAAACACAAGACAAAAGGCAAGATATTTTACTTTAAACAAGGCGTAATGAACAAAAAGAAAATCCATAGTCATATATAAATCAACAGTACAGTATGTATGTATTCCTATTCATAATGTTTGGAAGCTGAGCCGACACGTGGAGTAATAGAGTAATATCTTGCTCCTCCATTGGAATACACAAGTAAAAATCCGGCTTTTAAGAAATCTCTTTTATATAGTGGAGTCTGCCATTGAAAAAATCTGGGCTCCGCCATTTATTTCAGTGAGCTTGGGTGGTCCTCCAGAGCTGACAACAATATGGATGAATTTATAGGAGTTCCCTCAATTACATAACCACAACTCACAGGCCCTATTAGGACCAAGGCAGTCCATAATTTATATGGTCGGCCATTTACTTAAAGGGAACCATTCACCCCGTGGCCCCCGGCAGAAACTGACATACAGTGACATAAAGGTCAATATACTTACCACATCGCTCCCGGTCCCGTCCCGGATCCCGTTGTTGACACTGAGAAATCGCCGATTCTTCTTCTCCCGCCCATTATGGTAATGAGCTGAGATGAGTCCAACGTCCATAGGAAACGACGGACGAGTCCAACTTATTCATGAGGTCCTCTTCTCGTCGCAGCCCATCCACGCCTCCTGGAACTTGATTGACGTCTTCAGTCTTTAGTCTTCTGACGAATTCCCTCGCAGGCGCCGCTGCGATGGTCTCGTCACCTCTTCTGCGCCTGCGCGGTAAACAGGATACATGTTCGAGCCAATCGGCGCACGCGCAGTAAACAGTGAAGCTGCGGAGCCGAAAACGACTGTCACGGATCAGGCGAGAAGAAAGAAGACGAGGAGGAAGAGGACCTGGCGTCAATCAAGTGTCGGAGGCGGGGAGAAGGCTGGACTTTGGACCCGGCGGCGCTCATTACCATAATGGGCGCGAGAAGAAGAATCGTCGATTTCTCCGTGTCAACAATGGGATTCGGGACGGGACCGGGAGCGATGTGGTAAGTATATTGACCTTTATGTCACTGTATGTCAGTTTCTGCCGGGGGCCACGGGGTGAATGGTTCCCTTTAAAGGGGGTTTTCTATGAACAGCAAAAAAGCAACTTTACTCAACCATATTTCCAATGTCACGTCCATTTCACTGGCTTCTGAAGCCTCTACCTGTATGACCACAGAGGCCAATGACCGCAGCCTCATCTGAATGATGTACGGGGGACACCAGAGTGGCTGAATTTTTGAAAATCCTAGAAACTCCTTTCAATGGCCAGCATGTAATACTCCATCTCACCAGCAGTGGCCGCTGCACAAAATATGTGCAGCTGCCTGCAATATTCAGAAACAGACAATTGCCCGATCAGCTCCATTCATGGTGAGAAGGTATACAAGTCCCGTAAGAAGGAATGAGAAGCAATGACGCTAACAATAAGGAAACATATATGACAGAAAAGAACTGTGCAGATAAAACTAGAATTTTTTTTTTACAATAAATATAATAAATAAAACATCAAACTTGCAACAAGGAACTGTTAAAGCAACACATAGATAGCTAAAAGACAACAAAAAGGCATCACAAACATAAAAACAATAATGTGGCGGCACATGATCCGCCTCCTCTATTTATCTGATTAGTAGAGTCATTTCTGGTCTAGAAAGTCCCCCGACCCCTGCAGAAACAAAGTAATCTTTCAGGAAGATTCATATACTACAAGTATCCCATACAATATGTATTATATATATATATATATATATATATATATATATATATAGCTATAACCTGGCAACTTGTTAGCACAGAGACATTGGCCAAGATTTGTTTGGTTTAGTTTGTTGGACTTGTAGTGTTACTAGACTTCACTGTGCTCAAGCCTAAAGTGTGAAACAAGTCAAGTCTTAAAAAGGGAATCTGTCAGCTCTATGACATGCTTAGGGCTCAAGTGTCAAGGAGGCGTGGCTGAGCAGCAGCATACACGCTTCCTCTGTTCCTCATCCGCCCTGCCTTGACTGAAGCACAGCAAAGTTGAGTTTGTTATTTTGCAATATCATGATGTGTTACACGATTAGTTAGTTAACCAGGTCTTAAAGAGTTGGAAATGTAACCCCAAATTGGCATTCATGATACTTTTTGGGGCTGTTCCGATACTGAACGAGATGGGTCTTAGAACACCAACAAGGTGGGAATTCATATGTTGGTGGATATGTAGGACCTCCTGTCTTATGCAAACACGAAGCAAAGGTATATAATTATATAAGAGGATCAAGTCTCAGTATACACATTAAGGAAAGGGTGGACTTCAAAGAATGGTACCTGAAGTATGTATGGGGTGTAGGTCTCCGCTTCCAGTGTCCAGAGGGCAGGGCAATACAGGGGTTCATGGGGGCAGCAAAGTGGTCATGGATTGAAGGAGCACTCCAGGCAAAACAGGGGCACTGTAGTTTGCCCAGTGCAAGAGGATTAAAGGGGTTGTCCAGGGGAAATTAACTTGTCCCCTATCCACAGGATAGGGGACAAGTAAGAGGCCGCGAGGGATCCAGCTTCTGTACCCCGCGCTGATCTCCATATCGGGTCCCCAGCTCCTGTCTTATGAATAGAGCCGCAGGTGCGGCACGTGACCCGCGGCTCTATTCATTCCTATGGAGCTGCTAGAAAGAGCCGAGTAAGCCGGAATAGTACTTACTTTTTTCGGCAGCTCCATAGGAATGAATAGAGCCGCGGGTATGGCACATGGCACGCGGCTCTATTCATTTCTATGGGGCTGTCAAAATAAGCAGAGTAAGAGCTATTCGTAACACAGAAGCCGATACGGAGATTGGCAGGGGGTACGAGGTTGGATCCCCTATGATCTCTTACTTGTCCCCTATCCTAAGGATAGGGGGCAAGTTAATTTTCCCTTGACAACCTCTTTAAGAGGGTGGAGCATGACACCAGGATTGTTTTACTAATTCCTGTGTTATGCTCCACCCTTTATCAAGGGTTAGAAAAAAAAAAAACTACTTTCCTCTAAAAACAGCACCACCCCTGTCCTCAGGTTGTGTGTGGTTAGAGCAACTTGGCTCCATCTACTTCAACAGAGCTTGGCTGCAATACCGCAGCCAAACTGAGTACAAGGGTGGCGCCGTTTTTGGAAGAAAGCAGCCATGTTTTTTGAATCCTGGAAAACCCTCTGTAGCGTAATGTATCCATTTTTCCAGGGTGTTCTGTTACCCCTTAAGAGTCATTTAAGGAGATATCATGTGTATTACATAGCGACTACAGTGTTATGTATATATAGATATGTATCCATACAAAGGTATATACATGTGCAAAGGCAAAATACCAACATCGTTCTACCTACCAAGCTTGTTTTACGTATTTACCGTGGTTTTATGCAGCTATTAAATTCCAGTGTAGCCTTTATAGTACATTTTCTATTTATAATTCATCTACAATGACGCCCGGATAGACACAACACTGTCATTCCCATCCAGGTAACCAGCACACCGCCAGTCATAGAGGGGTGTCAGGGTACCCAATAACTCTGTCTATTACAAGGCAATGAGATAATGGCGCATCAATAGATGGCACAGCCATTGCACATAGCCCACAAAGTGGTCAGAATAGGATCTGCCATGTTATAAAAAGAACCTATGCAGAAAATATAACATTTGATAGAGTCAACCATATCCTAGAAGGGAGGGGGGGTCTCACACTAAAGTCAGGAGATCCCCATAACCTTATATTGTCAGCCGAACCTGTCGTAAACAGTATAAGGTGTATGGGCGCTTCCTAAATCTCCACTGACAGATGAGAGAGAGGGAAGAGAAGGGCTAGGCTATAAAAATCCATCATGTCCGACCCATTTCTCCATTGACATCATCTATTCCCTTTTGTTCTCGGGGAGGTAAGCCAACTTCCGAGTTGTCTGGCTGTGGCTTACCCCTGCCCTCCCCATAGGGAACACATGACCAGTCATGTGTATGGAGAGGTCAGGAGAAATAACTATCAGCCGTACAATGATTTTCACAGACACACAGTCTGCAATCCATGGAAGTGAACAGGGGCCATGGAAACCTTTAAGGGCTTGAGTTAGCAGTGTCTATGACTAGAGATGAGCGGACCGGGTTCGGGTTTGAGTCCATCCAAACCCGAACTTTCGGCATTTGATTAGCGGGGGCTGCTGAACTTGGATAAAGCCCTAAGGTTGTCTGGAAAACATGGATACAGCCAATGACTATATCCTTGTTTTCCACATAGCCTTAGGGCTTTATCCAACTTCAGCAGCCGCCGCTAATCAAATGCCGAAAGTTCGGGTTTGGATGGACTCCAGCATGCTCCAGGTTCGCTCATCTCTATCTATGACTATTAGAGGCAATGTAAAATCCTGAAGGGTATATTCACACCTGGCAGATCTGGTGGAGAAATTAGAGATGGATCTCTATACATTCCATTCATGTGAATAGTGGCAGAAACATCTGCAACAAATCGGCTGCATGTGAATATACCCCAACAGGACCCACGCCTTGTATTAGCTGTTCATAATACTGGGTCTATAGGTGTCCGCATGCAACAGGCCCTGACTGTCGCTAATAGCGCTACCCTCCAGTATCCTTGCTTTACATCAGTAGGTATGGGCACATTTCCATTGAGAACCAGATCACATCAGGATCAGTGGGATCCCAGCAACAGATCTCTATTTTAGATGCATGGCAGCAATAATATTGCACATATCCATTAAAAGGGTTACCCAAGCTAAGAAAAACATGGCCGCTTTCTTCCAGAAATAGCACCATTGTTGTCCTCAGTTTGGGTGGGGCATTGCAGTTTTGTTCCATTAAAAAAGAATGGAGCTAAATTGTAATACCACATACAACCTGAGGATAGGGGTGGCACTGTTTTTGTAAAAAGTAGCTGTGCTTTTTTTAAAATCTCGAATAACCCCTTTAAGTTCTCATTGCACTGAAATCCTAAAGGGATACTACAAAATATGATGCTAAATACGGGACACTGTTACTTTCCCTCTACCATAAGGCAGATTATATATAAGTAACTAAATTTTGGTGTAAAAAGACTTTAAAATTGGAGGATCCATAGATACAGCACATCAATCTGCAAAAAGACACCACTAAAGATGAGGATTCACTTGAAAGGGCCCCATATATATTAGATGGCCAGCCACCTAATGTGTATGGAGGCCTACCGGCCCCTCCCTGATAGAATATGTGGGGGAGTAAAGGATCAGACAACTTGAATCTCAACTGCCTGATCCTTTTGTTCTCGGCTTACCTCTCCGCTCTGGACGCATGAACACTCAGATATTTATCTGTATTGGAGGAAACAGCTGTCAACTGAAGGAGATTTTGGCCTATAGTTATCTCATACAGTATGTACGGCTGCACTACAACACCAAATGTCTGGTGTTTTTATAAGTTAAAGTGACCCTTCAAGAGAAGACACCAGAAAGCTTTGCAGGTAGGGGGTATGTATAATAATGTTATGATAACAATGTTCTCCCATAAAACGGCAACTAAAGGGTTAGTAGTAAGCGTATTCTGCACCGGTGACATAAGACTTTGTGTCCTCCAGGGGATAAATATCAGTGCAGCGGGCAGCAGAGAGGTGACAGCCACCTAAATAATTACAGGTCACCGCCCGGGCTCAGAACAGCCGCCATTTATCCTGTCACTTTCTGCATACTCTGCAACTCCGGCTGACGGCTATTAGCGGCCTGACAATGATGTTTTAGTAGAACAGAGGAGGCAACAGAGGGCACATTGTGACCAATTAGCAGAAGAGGAGACAGACCGAGTCACTAAGGTGCAGGCTTAAAGAGGACCCGTCGTCTCTCCTGACCTGTCCAGTCTAGCAAATACAGACAATGCCCATTAACTAACAATTGTGGATCACCTATTTTTATAGCTCTGCTATGTGCCAGTCTCCTGTTATTCTTACAAAGAATGACCATGACCAACTGGTTGTCACCAAATGGGGGTGTTCCTACACTGTCTGGAACTATCCAATCAGAGCTGACAGTGCTGGACTGTGTAAGGACACGCCCCCAACTGGTAACACCCACTTGGTCATTTACAGTGCTATAAAAATAAGTGATCTAGAATTTCCAAAGGAGTACCAAGTATTTACTAAAACTGAGTCAGGAATGGTGACGGGTTCCCCTTAACAGGACAATCCATATAAACATATAAGTCCTGGATACAAATAAGATGACTTTGGAGCTGTGTGGTCACCTACTGGTCTGTATCTATGACATATCAGAAGATCATTTCTTATTGGATCTCCCCTTTAAATTCAGAATCACTGTACTGGCAATGTCCTTAGCTATTTCTCCGATTGTAGCCGCCCAGATGAGAGAATCCTGATGGACTCCATTATGGCAGTAGTTAGAGTCCCCGGGAAATGAACATTGTCAATGATAAAGGATGGTGCAGCCAACCAAAATAGGGCGGCACAAGAGCTCCCCCTATGGTACGAATGCCTCAGCACAAAGCTATAGGTCTATATAGCTAATAGTGGATGGCCTTAGACTTGGGGAGGCCGTGGTAACCCCAAACTGAGATGGCATCTGTACAGATATGTCCCAGGCGATTAGTCCAATCTTATTTATATAATGCTTGGTAGCAAAGGGCACAGACAAATACAGTTTCTCTCTGTGCGTCCGGAGCTGAAATTAGATAAAAATACAAACTATATGTTAACTTTTCTTTACATTTCTATAAGAAAGTTACATAACATGGTAATATAACGAAAATGTGTATATATTTATTTATTTACATTGAGTGGCAGCAGTAAGGCGCCACAAGCCTCAACTGCTGCTACTATTGGCAGTGTTGGGAACTGCAGGGCTGCTCAAGCCCTGGGCCTGACAAAGTTGTATATCACTAGCGCTACTGCATGATACTGAGCCTGCCCTGATGTCTATTTTACTGCATGTTACCATTAGAATAGACATTACTCTTATTGAAGCTGTCTGTCACTGCTCGCTCTGTAATAGGCTGCCGAGTACAAAAAGAAAATGCTTAAAGGGGTATTCTACTCAAATATAACTTTTCAGATGTTGCTGCCTATGATGAGACTAACAATTCCTTCCATACTTATTCCTATCTGTTCAGTCTCCTTCCCCCAGTTCTGAGCTGCTGCTTTCTGCTGAAGACACAAACAACTGTGTGTGAGCTTTTTTGTCTCCCTCCTCCACCTCCCTTTGTAGCATCTTTGTAATGCTGGAAGAATTAATCTGATGTCACGTTGCTGATATACTCACTGTGATTAAACCTCACAGCATTACAAAGATGCTACAAAGTTGCAGATAGAGACTTGTTTATATCAGCCGTCTCAGAAGGGAGGAGGGAGGAGGGGGAGACAGAGAGAAAAGCTCTCACACAGATTTTAGTGTCTTCAGCAGAAAGCAGCAGCTCAGAATTGAGGGGAAGGATGCTGAATAGACAATAACAAGTATGGAAGGAATTGTTAGTCTCATCATAGGCAGCAACATATCAAGTTATGTTTGAGTGGAATACCCCTTCAAAAATGAAAAGAAAAAAAAATGTCATGTGTCATGTGTGTTTATAAGAAATGACATGCAAGATATGAACAAGAAATGGCTGCCCAAATGCTTCCTGGCTACATAGTCACACTGTTAGGACCTACCTGTGGCCCCCATCACCGATTTTGGGACTTTGTAGGAACAGCAACGGGAACAGAAGCTATTACCACAGTTACTACAACTTCTCTGTAAGACAAAATAGGAGACAGGTCATAATGTGAGAAGGCAAACCTCCGCTTCACGACTGTTATATAACATAAAGGGAAGCGATCAGCATAATTGTACTGACTAAGCTCCCAGCAAGGCTGCACAGATGTGGTAAGCAGGTCTCCTACCACATCGGGGGCTTCTTCCTTGGTAGCTTTATATTGTGGTAAATGCAGTGCAGGGGGACAGCAGTGACCGGCTTGTCATATCTATTTAGCCTTGCTGGAAGCTTAAAGGGGTTATTCAGAGCTACAAAAAAATGGCCACTTTCTTCCAGTGACAGCACCACTCTTGTCTCCAGGTCAGGTGTGGTTTGCAGTTAAGCTCCATTCACATCAATAGAACCGAGTTACAAAACCTGCACCCAAACTGGAGACCAGAGTGGTGCTGTCTCTGGAAGAAGATGGCCATGTTTTTTGTAGCACTTGACGACCCCTTCAATTGTGCTGATTGGTTCCCTTTAAATGGTCGCTGTCATTTCAAACAACTTGCCACTATTTTAAATTGTAGATAATTACTGGCATATATGTATTTCATGTAACCATAATTGACTCTTGACCCAAGAAAAACAGCTGTAAAGACGTCTAGGTGTCTCACTTTCCTAAAATCTGCTGTTGACTGCCTGTTGTCAGGAGAAATCTGTCTCTAATAACAGCTAGATTAGGACAAATTAAAGGAAATGGGGGTGGGGCTGAATTTACTACCTGCTGTGTGCAGGAGAGGGGGGAGCCTGAGAAAGCCTGCAAGTTAGGCAAGTATGCCTGCTGAAGATGAACCACACTGTTCCTCAAAAGTAAATCAAAGCTTCCTTCTCATCTCTGACCACAAAAGCTCTGGTCAGCTGTGTCTTGTGTAAATACCAGTGTCTCAGCTGCTGTATATCCACAGTGCTGTAGTGTAATCTCCCCATTCCTTTAGCCTGTTAGCAGTGGCAACAGTAGCAGCTCAGTGCTGGGGGGTAACACTTTTCTTGCTGTGGTCCATGTCATTATTTCATAGCATCACCCCATGCTGTAATACCAGCTCTGGCTTTGGTTTGTGCTGCTGGTATAGATGGAGCACTGTGGCAGTGATCAATGAGGGCAGAGCAGTCAGGAACAGATGGGTGGCTGCCATCAACCATCATCAGATTTTCCAGACTGAATATACATAAATTATGTAACCTTATGTTGGTTCCCATTTAGAGAGAAGGTCATAGGGCTCTATTCAAGCCTGACACCCCTCATCTCACCCTCTCCATCTTCATTAACACCTATCTATTATACCCAGATGTATTTACACTTTCACATTATACAGACTGAGAAAACTACATAAATCTGCAATACTGTACCATACAGGGACACTGGATTCTATTCTATAGGGGGCAGTATTATAGTAGTTATATTCTGGTATATAGGAGCAGTATTATAGTAGTTATATTCTTGTATATAGGAGCAGTATTATAGTAGTTATATTCTTGTATATAGGAGCAGTATTATAGTAGTTATATTCTTGTATATAGGAGCAGTATTATAGTAGTTATATTCTGGTATATAGGAGCAGTATTATAGTAGTTATATTCTTGTATACAGGAGCAGTATTATAGTAGTTATATTCTGGTATATAGGAGCAGTATTATAGTAGTTATATTCCTGTATATAGGAGCAGTATTATACTAGTTATATTCCGGTATATAGGAGCAGTATTATAGTAGTTATATTCTTGTATATAGGAGCAGTATTATAGTA
Source organism: Dendropsophus ebraccatus (assembly GCF_027789765.1). NCBI lineage: Eukaryota > Metazoa > Chordata > Amphibia > Anura > Hylidae > Dendropsophus > Dendropsophus ebraccatus. Next base: position 20,861,604 of record NC_091461.1, on the reverse strand, counting down.
GTTATATTCTTGTATATAGGAACAGAATTATAGTAGTTATATTCTTGTATATAGGAGCAGTAATATAGTAGTTATATTCCTATACAGGGGAGGCAGTACTATAGTACTTATATTCTTGTATATAGGGGCAGTATTATAGTAGTTATATTTTTGTATATAGGAGCAGTATTATAGTAGTTATATTCCTATACAGGGGAGGCAGTATTATAGTAGTTATATTATTGTATATAGGGGCAGTATTGTAGTAGTTATACTCTTGTATATAGGGGGCAGTATTATAGTAGTTATATTCTTGTATATAGGAACAGAATTATAGTAGTTATATTCTTGTATATAGGACCAGTATTATAGTAGTTATATCCTTGTATATAGGACCAGTATTATAGTAGTTATATCCTTGTATATAGGACCAGTATTATAGTAGTTATAAGGACAAGAAGTCCGTATTATAGTAGTTATATTCTTGTATATAGGAGCAGTATTATAGTAGTTATAGTCTTGAATATAGGAAGCAGTATTATAGTAGTTATAGGTAGTGAGATTCAGAAGCCTGCACCGCTCCAAAATATGCACTGTCTGGATGGGAACCGTGGATAGGTTTATGGCCGGACAATGAATGTGAATGTGGCTGCTGGAAGGGGGTGCAAACTACAGAGGCAAGGTATACTGAAGTTGAAGGAAAGAAACACGTAGTAGCACTCACCCTTTTTATCCTCAGCTAAGCGGCTTTATTACATTTCACAAGTTGCGGGGAGGGAAAGGGTTCAGGTGTGTACGCGTCCTGGGACGGCCGTTTCGGGGATACGCCCCCTTTGTCGACCAGGTGATGACATCAGGATGCCAGGAAGGGTGTTATATACAAAATATGATGTGCACGTGATACATAACAACCAATAAAAACAACTGACAGGTATCAAACAAAGACACTTAAATCGTTCCGCTCGTTGAGACCGAGCGGGCCAACTGCATTTAAACGTGAGATCCATGTGGATTCCCTTCTCAATAAAGTTTGATGTCTGTCCGAGCCGTCCTTAGGGGGGTTAACCCGTTCGAGGCCCAGAAATCTTAATGAGGAGGTGTTGCCGTTATGGACAGCCGATGAGTCATTCTCACGGCAAGCTCTTGAAATGGAGGAGAGGTTCCTGGAAAGGGGTTATCCCCCCCAACATAGTACATGAAGCTAGACGTCGCGCCGAATCAAAACCCAGAGCTTCCTTACTGAAACCCTCCCAGAAAAACAAAAACAGTGATAGAAGATTCAATTTCATTTTTCAAAATTCCCCAATGAACACCATTTTAAAAAACTCCATATTGCGCCATTGGCACCTCCTAGAAAGTGACCCTGATCTCTATGAAATAGCCTCCCGCAGACCCTGCATATCATACAGGAGGAACAAAAATCTAGGTGACTATCTTAGCAGCAATACACACACTGAAGCCACAGCCACTAGCCAGAAACAATGGCTCACCTCCACTCTACCACAGGGAAACAAAAAATGTGGACAGTGTAGATATTGTGTACATCTGTTAAATGTAGCGTATATCCGCCTAGGCGGTACTGACTGTTTTATACACGATTTCATAACCTGCAAATCTTGTTATGTTGTATATGCCATAGTCTGTAGCTGCCAAATGTATTACATAGGCAAAACAAAAAGAGCATTATGGATCCGCTTTAAGGAACATGTTTATTCCGTAAAGACGGGAAAGGGAGTCCCCCGTTTGATTGAACATATCAGAACTGTCCATAACGGCAACACCTCCTCATTAAGATTTCTGGGCCTCGAACGGGTTAACCCCCCTAAGGACGGCTCGGACAGACATCAAACTTTATTGAGAAGGGAATCCACATGGATCTCACGTTTAAATGCAGTTGGCCCGCTCGGTCTCAACGAGCGGAACGATTTAAGTGTCTTTGTTTGATACCTGTCAGTTGTTTTTATTGGTTGTTATGTATCACGTGCACATCGTATTTTGTATATAACACCCTTCCTGGCATCCTGACGTCATCACCTGGTCGACAAAGGGGGCGTATCCCCGAAACGGCCGTCCCAGGACGCGTACACACCTGAACCCTTTCCCTCCCCGCAACTTGTGAAATGTAATAAAGCCGCTTAGCTGAGGATAAAAAGGGTGAGTGCTACTACGTGTTTCTTTCCTTCAACTTCATTATAGTAGTTATATTCTTGTATATAGGGGGCAGTATTATAGTAGTTATATTCCTGTATATAGGGGGCAGTATTATAGTAGTTATATTCTTGTATATAGGAGCAGTATTATAGTAGTTATATTCTTGTATATAGGAGCAGTATTATAGTAGTTATATTCTTGTATATAGGGGGCAGTATTATAGTAGTTATATTCCTGTATATAGGGGGCAGTATTATAGTAGTTATATTCTTGTATATAGGAGCAGTATTATAGTAGTTATATTCTTGTATATAGGAGCAGTATTATAGTAGTTATATTCTTGTATATAGGAGCAGTATTATAGTAGTTATATTCCTGTATATAGGAGCAGTATTATAGTAGTTATATTCTTGTATATAGGAGCAGTATTATAGTAGTTATATTCTTGTATATAGGAGCAATATTATAGTAGTTATTATGCAAATGAGAGAAGAGAGACCTCAGCACAGCCAGATGCACCTTCCCCCTCCCTGCTGCAACATTATATGAAATAAAGAAGCAAGCTTGCTACAAAGTACATGGTAAGTGCCGGAATCATTTTCTCCGTATTATAGTAGTTATATTCTTGTACATAGAAAAGAACAAAACGGCAAAAACCCAGCACACTTGACCCTTCCCTGAAAGGCCCCATACACATAATACTGTCATATACTGATTTAAGTTTATGGGCACCTATAGATATATCTATATATGTCATATTTTGGTAGATAACCCAATTAATGGTAAAATAAAGAAGCTCCTCAATATTTTCAGTTACATTATGACACATACCCTTTTCTTCAACACAGAGAAATTTGCATTGCATCCAGTACATGTACCTGCAAAATAGAAAGAGAAAACATGTGAAACTGTATAGAACAAAAAGGGTAAAGCGTAATGACTGTTACAGGCCAGGACCTAGTCCATTCTTCTGCACATACCGTGTATCCCCGAAAATAAGACAGTGCCTTATAATAATTTTTTTTTTCCCAAGGAGGCACTATGTCTTATTTTCAGGGGGGATGCGTAATTTCTCAATATGGATACAGTTCTTATCTGCACTACCCTGTAATACAGCAGGGACAATGTGAATAGGCAGAATTGTTCTTTCTAATAAAACATATTACAGACAGCATCCTGATATATAAGCCGGTTGCACTAGGGATCCAGATCATGGGAGACCTAAAACCATTATCCGATATAGCACTCCATTAATTCATGGCCCGGCTCTGACAGCTGAAAGGCACAAACAGCTATCTATCATAAGTCACAGGATTCAGAATAGCAAGTGTCAGGACGCTTGGCAGAGAATTAGACGAAAGTAGCCCATGTAATGAAGTCTGTGTCATATATGGAATCTATGGTCCCTCCTGGTATTCCTCACCCTATGGACAGCTCGACAAGCCCATACATTATTTGTATGTTGACAAGCCGGGACCATGTCTTGAAACGGAGATATTGCACAGGCCTCTCTGCAGAACAGCAGTCATTTACAAGAGAGACCAGCGCACCTCTGGTGGTAATGGGAATGTAACACACACCCATAAGGCTCCCACATTACATGTATACACGCATGGTGCCGAGGTTGATGGAAACCAATGACAGGTCCATAGGCGCTCTGGGTTAAGCAGACACATTCCTTTAGCGAAAAGCAGATCGTGTTATTTCTGGTGTCTGACAACGTTCAGTTCTGCACAAAATTATTCCGTTTCAATGTAAAAAAAATCGGGTAAAATTAGAAAAATAATGTCAGTCTACACCATACGTGGGGCAGACTCCTTTACTCCACACATTAAGTTACAATGTGTGAATGCATGGTGAAAACTGTAAAATTTGGTGGAAAAAGGATAATGGCATGGAGTTTCCCAGGGCTAAAGGTTCGAATAGACTTTATATTACACTATAAGGCTATGTTAACTTTATGTATGAGACGGGTCACGGAATGGCCGGTCTCTGAAAAGATCATCCCTGACGGTACTGCAGTATCGGCCGGATGATCTTTAGCCACTGAGAGTCAAATGCAGAGTGTATGGGGATTTGCAACCCCAAACAAACTTTAAAGTGTCACTTTTGACATGTAATAGAGACATTAGAAAAGGAGATGGGGTCATCAGCACTAATAGACCCTGGTAGGTACATGTGGAGGGCGGCACGCTGGAGAGCCCAGAATGCCCAGAAAAAAAGGTCCAACAGCATCCGATGATGAACTTCATAAATTATTGAAAGCCAGGCTTACAGAATACACAACGTTTTAAACCCCCACTGTCAAAGTATACTTGACAAAGACCCCAGTGGGGATGAAACGCTGTATCTCCTGTAAGCTTGGCTTTCAATAAATATTGAGGTTCATCATTGGATGCTGTTGGACCTCTTTTCTACATGTCATACAGATGTCATAGAGACATGCCAAAAGTTTTGATCAGTCCAGTTCTGAATGTTCTGAAATAATCAGGAGATTGGGCGAGGAGAAGACATGCTGCAGTGTGTCCACTCTCCACTTTGAGTTAGAAAAAAAGAGTGTGACTTATAATGGAGCTCTGTGGATCCAGACACTTTTTTTCGAACTCTTTCTAACTATAAGGATGTCTGTGCAGCCCTTGCTGCCCGATAGTTGGCCAGTCTAATTGCTCAGTAAACATGCAGCAATCTAGCAGATTGCGCTCGTTTACAGCTTATGATCGGGCCGTGTGATAGGACCCTTAAAGAGGACCTGTCACCCCCAGTGGCGGGGCAGAGCCCGGCCGACGCCCGGGTGGAGACCCCTACACTTTACCCGTGCACGAAGTGCCGCTCCTGGACCCGCTCCCGCCACCAAGATATCGCCATCGGAAGCCCAGCACGCGCTCATCAGAGATGAGTCCGACGTTCATAGATAATGAATGGAGCCGTCTTTCTCTATGAACATCGGACTCATCTCTGATAAGGGTCTCCACCGGAGGGGTCGGCCGGGCAAGCTGGGATGGGTTGGCGCTGGGAGTTGTCTGGGTGATCATTATATTGTCCGGTATATTGTCCGGGCAGCCCACAGAAGATATTGGCGGTCTGCTGACGCCGCTCTTATTCCAGCAGATCGCTGCTATCTAAGTCGTTCGTCTTTCAACATGTTGAAAGACAACAAGCAGCTGACATAGTTCTGTCATGATGTCGTCTGATCGTTGTCGTCTATTACACATAACGATAATCGTTTATTAGGTCTTTAGACTTTGCCGTCCCCAGATCTTAATCCTATAGACATGCCTTGGCTGAGATAAAGCCAGCAATTCATTGCATGTCAATACCTCCATCTAATGTGCGGCCGATAACCCTGCAGAAGGATTTACTCCTATTGGATGAATTGCTGCAATTCCGAAGACCAAAGGGAGTCCATTGTGCTACCAGATGGGGGGCAATAATAAAATGGCCATTCGGTGTACCTGATGAACAATTCGAGGGCTTATATTTGCAGGTGGAAGTTCTCTTCACAGGCGCCTCTCTGCAATCTTGCTCTAGTTTTATGCTTGAAATTGAGTTATAAATTCACTTTGACGTACAGCCTGGATCATTACATTCCTTCCCATAATGCAGCAGGACAGGAGTCCAGTGATTGGATTAAGGTTTATAAGACAGAAAATATTCTAAGAACATCTTTTTTCCATTACACCGGGCGCTCCTGTGTGAGCGGGTAGAGGAGTCGTCGGCTCCAGCCTGTAAACATCGCTCATACCTGCAACCCCCCCCCTCCCCCTCTTCCAGCGATTGTTACATTGTACATTTGTTACGTCTATAAATTTTCATGTCTCACTTTTATGGTATTATTCTGATTTACTGTTCTGCTGCAAGCTGTGTGCATCAGGCCAAAATAGCAAATGAAATCTGCGGACTGAGATCCGCGGGTGGTCATTTTATGGCTTTTTGCATTTGCCTTGGAAATCTAAAAGTTGCAAACTTTCTTCTTTTTTTTTTTTTTTGGACCACTGCTGTCATCCTATCTCCCAGGCGCTGTAAATAAGAGCTTCCCCCGAGCTATACAACTAATAGAAAGATTGGACAGAGACATATTTATTAAAGTAAAAGCATCTGGTTATAAAACAATTGAGGTTCTTATCCATTGCCCAAACCTATGAAACCAAGGTCCCCCGAATGACAATGTACCAGGCCAACCATGGAGCTGAGTTATGTAGAGTTACATGTTGTGCGGCATGACTGCCCCCCATTGAGCACCACACTAGAAGGTATGGCAGGTTGCCATCAAGTCCCAGCATATACTGTAAAAGTACTGTGTTTCCCCGAAAATAAGACAGTGCCTTATATTAATTTTTGTTTCCAAAGAGGCACTGTGTCTTATTTTCGGGGGATGTCTAATTTCTGTCCCCTTGGCTTTCTCCCCTTGGGCCCCCCCGCCATACTCACCACGTTGGGACATGGAGACGGGCATGGGGGCCATAGACCATTGTGCCTGCGGCGCCAGCTGTCAAGCTGTCCATGAGGGGATTAGGTGAGTGGGGGGGCTGAGTCAGGTGGGTGGTTAGCGGCCTTACTTTTAGGGGGTACCTTAGTCTTAGTTTAGGGTGCCTTTTTTTAGGCTACCTGGTAGGCTAGCTGGGGTGTCTTATTTTAGGAGGATGTATTATTTTCAGGAAACCACGGTAATAACTTTTTATGTCCTTTCCTGTCTCTGGCTATTTTCCATTGTATGCGCAGAGTTATTAAGGAATGGTAATCTCTCTTGTCCACAGACATAAAGCATTCGGCTGGAGTTATAGGGCTAGTAATATGCACAGTTTTATCTGGCGGCTTCGGAGCGGCTACTACTGCTGCCGCAGAAGTCACAATTCCCTGGGTCATTAATAAAATGCAGTAAAGTTCTGTCACCATCTTGTTCTACAGAGCAGCGAGCGGGTCATCGGAGATCACTCCGCAGCCCCGGGCCAAAGGTTCAGCGCGGCAGTCTCGTGGGGTATTCGCTTTACGACAAAAGCACATTTGGATCACATAATTCTGTTAAGTCTGCTGGCTGAAAGCTCAGACGGAGTCACCTCTACAGCTCTGCTAGAAATACAGCGCCGGCTCAGAGATAAACGGCAAAAAAGCAAGGTGACGGGAGGGAACGTGCTGGGTGGTGGCAGAGGCTTTTATAACCGGTGCGTATAATCATGTAAGGGAAAGCATGAGCAATGGAAAGAGACAACAACAGATCATAAAATAGAGAAAGAAGAAAGGAAAGAGACAGAAGGAGAAAAAGAAAACAAGGAAGACAGGAATGCAGAAGGGGAAATTGGCTGTCTGGGCTCTCCCATGTGATCAGCGCAACTCGATGCTCAAGTCCGATTGTTCGGTATTTGATTACAGGTGGCTGGAGAGGATGGATGCAGCCCTAGGGGGTCCTGGAAAGCCTGGATACAGCCTGTGGCCTATGACTGTACTCATGCTTTCCCAGACTCCTTATGGCTGCATCCAACTTCTTCAGCCACCGTACTCACATGTCAAACGATCGAACACGCCCATGCTCGTGTTACATTCATCTCTATTTATCTGGCTTCTTCAGACAAGAAAAATATCTGAGATGAAGCCTGGTAATGGTAATCACATGGCAAAGCCCAGGCAGTCAATATAGAGAAAGTTGTTAGGTAAATGATCAGTCAGTTCAGTCAGACAAGTTAATGTGTTTGTTGGAAGCAGGGAAAATGGGTGAGTGTATGGGTCCTATCCCACGGGCCGATGGGGGCCCGATCAATAGTGTAAACGAGTGGCGATCGGCTAGATCGGTGCTCATTTACTGGGCCTATTACACAGCCCGATAATCGTTTAGTGAGGGCTACAGGGACATCATTACCAATGTCCTTGCAGCCCTTGTTTAAACACCATACTTTACCTAACCATGCTGCAGGGCTTCTCCTGCGCTCCTTCTTCCTCCCGATCCTGGGTGCAGCAGCAGCTTCAGTGCGACCTGTCTGAGCTGATAGACCACTCAGCCAATCACTGGCCCTGGTGGTCCTGGCCAGTGATTGGCTGAGCGGTCTGTCAGCTAAGACAGGCCGCTCCAAAGCTGCTGCTGCGCGCTGGACCGGGAGGTAGAAGGATCGCAGGAGAAGACCTGCAAGATGCTTAGGTAAAGTATGGTGCTTGTGAAATCGTCGGTCGCCCGCCACGCATCACTATTCCATGCAGCGATGCGCGGTCGGTGCCTGATGATTTTAGGTTTGAACCTAAATAAACGATCAGCCGATGACACGATCATCGGCTGATGGTTGCCAATTATCACTCCGTGGAATAGGACACTAGGACAAGGGCCAGATTGTAGTAGACGTGTAGAGACGACTGGATCAGAGGTTCTCTAAAACACCAGCTCTTTTTCCGTTTTTCTTCTCGTATTTAGTACTTAGTACCTACCAAAGATATTCCAAGGAAGGAAAATCGGTGACCGAGAAGGCCACTGTGTTCTGTTTAAACCTAGTGTAGGACAAATAGTTCCTGCTGGCTATGATAGTCGTCAGAACACACAGGGCTTGTTGTATATGGGTCTGTGTAGCTGCTGACTGGTCAGAGCACCTATGCTGATCCCTGGCTACTGCCAAAAGTGCCTACAGTGGTCACATGAGCATCAGAACAAGACCATAGAGAAATGGAAGAAGACAACCTGGTCATGTGTGTGTGACGTATTCAAAGAATAGATGGCACCATAATGTACTATATGGGAACAAGACAAACCAGCGGGGGTAGTGGGTGCTCTGGACAATGTTCAGCTAGAATCTATGTGGATATTACTGTCACATGTACCACCTACTTTTAAACGTTGCACATGCCAAACCCCCCCTTTATTAAAGTGGGACCCCAAAATGGCAGGGGCCTCTTTCAGCAGGATAATGCTCTGACCACACTGAAGACATTGTTCAGAAATGAGGAACATGACAAAGAGATCACGCTCATAACCAGCCTTTCAATGTCCCAAGATCTCAATCCGGTTTTCTGTGGGAAAACATGGAGGCCACACTTCACGACTAGACAAATCTTACCTGCTGATAGACCCCTATAGCACCCCGGCTGCTGAGGAGGAAGGAATGTGTCTTATCTTCCGTTTATCTTCAGAGTAAACTCCACTCCGGAGCACCGTTAGGAGCACTGTTGCATCATCCAGCCTGCCTCCCATTGATTATCATTAGAAAAGGTAAGCCGGATGACGCGGCAGTGCTCCGGAGTGGAGTTTACCCTAACAGCGTGGTACCGGCTTCCTCCTCAGCAGCCCCAGTGCTATCAGCAGGTTAGATTTGTCTAACCTGTTGACAGTTTCCCTTTAAAGGACTTAAAAGCCCTGCTTCCAGATACTACAGAACACTTCATGGTCAGAATATTAGAAATACAGCGACTACTGACAGTCGGGTATAACAACGGGTCACAAAACAATATTGTGTGACAATTTTACGGTCATCCCCTTGGCGGTTATCTTCCAACATCTGTAACAGCATAGAAAACCATATACAGCTGCATGAAACCTAGACAGACATCATACAAGATGGGGATTCTGGGATTTTGTCTATTTTTTTTTGCACTTTAATTGCTTTTTAATTGCATTGAGCTTTTCTAATTGTTTCGAGTGGTTATTGCAACAAATGTCGCGGCTTATACTATTGTAAAAAAATAAATAAAGAGAAATAAAGTCGTCTCTATTAGATATGTCTGATGTAAAATATTGCCTGTCGAGTACAAAGAGGAAAAAAAAATATTTGAGGTCTGTTAGTATAATGAGAAAAGCAAGGGGCACGTCAGCGGAGGATTTATGTCCACGCACTCCCCACTCCATGCACAGCTGCTTTACATAGAGGCCGTAAATTCCTCATTCTTCGTCTCCTTGGGGTTACCGCGCCAAACATTGCGCTCCAGCCTCCAGATGCATTGATTTCTTCATGAGATGCTAACACGGATAGAAAAGCAATGGCGGCCATTACGGTAGAATACGTTTATCACATGCATAATAAAGCTGTGATTGCCTCGGCGTGATGCTAACAGAGATAGATGCTTTCGGTAACGCGATCAGCGGCGCTCTATGAATATCTGACAAGGGAGTTAATCAAAATGTTTTTTAGTCCCATCACAAGGATGGGCTTTAATGCAACGGTATGGCGGAGGTTTATAGGGTGCCGGAAGAAACTTTACTGCCGCCTGAGAATGTTACATCTACAAGAAGCATCAACCCTCCTTATATATAATAAAGCATGTTTATAGGGAGGTATTTTTGCTTTGTTTTTTATTTCCCTTTTATTGACTAGAGTTTATAGGCCACACTCTACGCAGTCGGTGAATCCGGGGCACTGATTTCCAGTCTTGTAGGAAAATAAAGGTATTATTATAAAGGGTTCTGCGAACTTTGCAGAATCCAGGTGAAAGGGCTTGCTTCTGCTGTTCAGACAGTGCCTGGTCCCTGTTGCTTATCACTTCCTGGTTTACTCTTAAAACAAGACTGAGCCAATTACTGGCCACAAAGGGTAGTGGTGGTCCACCCTCAGTCTGTGATTGGCTTGGAAGCCACTTTTTTGTGTTGAGAAGAAACCAGGACAAATCAGATGGGGTACTAAGCACTGTCTGAACAGCAGAAGCAGATATTTGTGGATGATTTGTTTTATTTTTTTGTACAAATCCTTTAAAAGAGGTTGGTTCACTACAAGAATCCATTTCCACAAACCCTATTAAAGAATATGGATACCACAGGATCCCCCTGAATCAAAACTCTGATCAATTGATATTTGTTTACCATGGCTGAAGAAGTTGGATGAAGCCCTAGGGAAACTGGGAAAACATGGATATAGCCTATGGTTGTATTCATGTTTTCAAGGACTTCTTAGGACTACAACTTCTTTAGCCACCGGTAATCAAAAAAGTAAACAGAGCCAAAGTTACGAGTCTCAAAACACGGAACTAGCCAGTTATCTATCCAGGGAAGGACCTAGCAAAGGGATGGCTCCTTTAGGAAACCACTAATACCACAATATTAAGTGGCCACTTCAGTCAATCACCAACTCAATTACGAGTCTGATGATATGACCAGGGAAATACCAAAGCCAGGTATCCATTAAGACAGCTGTTTTGGGGTGTTGCCCCTCATCAGTGTGGAGTAGGATTCTGGTAAGGTGGGAGCAATTTCCAGTAGACCATCCCTTTGCTAGGTCCTTCCCTGGAGAGATATCTGGCTAGTCCAGTGTTTTGAGAGTCATAAATGAGGTTATGCAGACTTTTTATTTTGCATATTGATGTTTCCCAGGGGGCAATGCACCTAGGATTTCATTGTATTGTGTATTAACCAGCAGCCGACTTTTCTTTGGCTGGTCTCCCTGAGATAAGTGATCTGTTTCCCGTATTTGCCACAACTAGGACATACAGTTGTTATGAGAGCGCAGAGCTGTTACCGGCAGCAGTTACAGCTGACTGTTTTCACAGCAATCAGTTGATCGCCAATGGATCATCATCTATCTAGATGGATACAACCCATTTAAGGCAGATGTAGTACAGTTTATAGATAACCAGTATCTTTTATTAGACAATCTATAGTGGGAATACGGCACTGCTCCACAGATATGCATGTTATGGACACAATACAGTCTTTGCTATTATGTAACCAGTCAACAAAGAAAAGAATGCGACCACATGATGATCTTCCAGTCTCCAGGCGATCCTCAATATATCTACCGCAGCTTAGAAAGGAGCCATAAACATAATATCTGCCTATGATTTCCCCTGGACACCAGTATAATGAATGGACAGGAAACACAAGTTGCGTAACGTTTATCGAGAGGCACAGACAAAGAAACAAGGAATTGTTCTCCCACATCTGCTGTGGCCTCAATTCCTTCAGCACTGATCCAAGGTGGTCGCCGGCTGTAGGGTGGTTCATAGTGAGAGAAATCAGCTTCTAATAGATACGTATTACATGAAAAGTTGGAAAATAAATGTTCCTTCACACGCAGCAGATTTGTTGCAGAAGCTTCTGCCCCAGACACATATGGACCGGTCACAATAGTTTCTGCTTTGTAATTTCACTTGGAAGATGTTGCAAAACTACAACCAATAACTGTGTAAATACAACGCACTACTGATCTAGTACCGATCCTGGGTTACATATGTGCTGTACTGCAGAGCTGCATTCACATTTCTGCAATCTTTTAAACAAAAACCTTAAAGTAGATCTGTCAGCAGCTTTCTGCCGACTAAAGTACAATAAGGCATTTTAATCTGAATCAGGAGATATAACTCTTATTTCAATCCATCACTCCAGTGCTGAGATATAAGCTTAAGAAGTTTTCTGCAAATACAGAGATAAAGCCCATGGAGTGTTCCCTAGGCTGCAAAAGCCCAGCACTGTTCGATCTTACAATCTAAACAGAGTAGGCATCTAGATGCAGACTTAGGGGCGTTACTTAGGAGAGAAGGGACTGAACATTGCTGGGCTTATGCAGCCTAGGGAACACCCCATGAGCTTTATCTGCTAATTTGAATTAAACTTCCAAGGTTTATATTTCAGCGTTGGAGTGACGGATTGAAAGCTGTCGACACGTCCATTTTCGAGCTTATATTGGACAGCCACACATTTATGTCTTTTATGGGAAGGTGTAAGACTCTTCTCGGCATAGAGTTGAGAAACCACCATACACCTTAGACATTTGGCCACACTGTACTAATAGAAGGACCCACAAAAGTGCTGGTAGTGCTGGTTAGTTTCACTAAACTCACCGTTTCTAGGTTACTGAATATCAGGTGCATCTATTCTAGAATCTAGATGGAGGCCCAAGTGTGGCACACATCCTCTAAAGACCACCCTAATATCTCCATATATATCTGTTACTACAGCAAAGTGTCTTTTGTAATACACCTGCATTGTGTTGTTTGTGCTGTCTCCTGCTTCAACTTGTCCTGTAATAACACTAATATATATTAATCTTCACTTCATAGGTCTGCACAGACGCTGAAAACACAAATCAGTACTTATATAGTGCAACATAGTCTAATAATAGAGAATAATGTAGAAGTACTTGTGTATGCCTTGTGTTTAACTATTCTTGCTGATGTCTCAGGCATTGGTTTTCGCATTGATTCCTATTATCACTAATATATATAAACCACATAAACCCATGTAGTTTTCTGGTGGTACATGCGTTGGTCACATGACACCCTACAGTAACGTAATGTATGGATGCAACTAAGCCGGAATGAAACAGATGAAACTAAAGAACTATTGTTATACAACAAACAACCAGGAGCATTTCTTTAAAGTGTACCTGTCGTTATAACTTTCAAAATCTAAATAATCAGTAGATGTGATATAAAGAAAATTTGCAATTTAAATTCATTATTATTTTTTTTGTTATCATGGAGAACACAGCACTTCCTGTTTTCAGGAAGTCAGAAAATAGGAAGTCCTGTGTATCCCAGGCCATCTGATTGGTCACAGAGAGAAGGCAGTCATGTGACTGATGGACACATTGAGCTGTGACTCTCTGTACTGGCCGGAATTCCTGGGTTTAGTCTGTTTTTTTTTTCAACCAGCACACAAGTCAGAAAATCAGCCTTCAGGAGACGGGACCTGGATTTCTGGTAAGTACAGCTTTATTTTACAGCATGATAACAACAACAAAAACAATGAATGTATATTGCAAACTCGCTTCATATCACATCTACTGTTGATTTAGATTTTAAAAGTTATAATGACAGGGGAACGCTAAGCGAGGCATATTGCAAAGTTACACTGTGGGGGTAAATTACCATAATTCAGATATGAAGTTTGCTTTAAACGTGTCCGAGCTCACTTCAGAGATTATTACTCATACTGTTACATAAAGCAAGAAAGACGATCAGCAATATCCACTTGTGATGATACATAATGTGATGTGTTATATCAACAGATACATTCATTATATCGAGTTCTCGGAGACTGTCGGAGAGAAGAAGCAAAGATTTGACAAGTAATTAAAGCTTGTTTACCGGAATAGAATCCAGTTTGTATTCCTGCAGAGCGACGAGGCGATGACTACATAACTGTGATGATACTAAAGCAGGGCGTTCTATAGGTAATCTACATAGAATCATCAATCTATAGCAACATATTATGGAGCAGAAGGGTCTGAGCAGCCGGATGTATACTCAGGAGAACTAGGGACTTATGCATTTAAACCTTTGCTCATTCTAGGATTAGGAGTCCTGTGGGCGGTCCCACACAGGGATCACAACAAGCTACAGTCACACATAGCTGTCAATCAATGAGTAGGACCGCCCACTAGACTTCATTTAGACCTCTGGCTCATTCTGAATTCTATTACAATTAAAAATATTTCAAATCAACTGATGCCAGAAAGTGCCAGAGATTTGTAATTTACTTCTATTAAAAACTCTCAAGTCTTCCAGTACTTATCAGCTGCTGTATGTACTGCAGGAAGTGGTGTATTCTTTTCAGTTTGGAGAGCTGGAGAGGTTTTCTATAGGGATTTGCTACTGCTATGGACAGTTCCTGACATGGAGAGAGGTGGCAGCAGAGAGCACTGTGCCAGACTGGAAAGAATACACCACTTCCTGTAGGACATACAGCAGCTGCTAAGTATTGGAAGACCTAAAATCTTTTTAATAGAAGTAAATTACAAAGCTCCGGCACTTTCTGGCACCAGTTCATTTGAAAGAGAAAAAAAAATGTCGAACAATCCCGTTAAGGAGTCCAGTGGGAGGCTCCACTGAGTGATTGACAGTATCTCTGTATGAGTGTGTATGCAGATAGTGTTGACTCCTCTGTAGGACTGCTCCTAACCTAAAATGAGTGGGTGTATAGTAATAAAGCACTAACTTTACAATTTTTTGTCCCCTCAAACATATATATAGCAATCTGCTCACCTCTATAACATGCTGCCCAAAATTTGGTCTACATTTCTAATACGACAGGTTCACTTTAAATACTGTGCCTGTGCTAAAACGCTTTCGTATCCTGAGCTGCATTCATAATTCTACAGGTTTCTCACTTCTGTTCTTTCTGCCTACACAGGAGGGCAAAGCCTATCTAAAAAAAAGAATATATTAATTCACTTTAAAATGTACAAAAGAACTTAGACTCCTGTAGTAGCCGAACTATAAATGCTGCTCTAGTAGAACTATGATTGCAGCTCTGGAGGATAGTTTATGCAATAGAAAATAAGTAATATGTACTTAAAGTGAATGTACCATCAGGTACATTGCTTTGTGTTTTTTACCTTAGCGGATCGTTGTCAATGCAGGGATGCCGGTGGTGCAGTCCTTTTTTGAACTGCAGCACGGGTCCCGCGCCCGGCACTGGACTATTTCCACCCACTGCCCCCCAGTGTGACGATCTCCCCAATGGAGCAGCATTTTAGAGAGGAGATCATCACACTGGGGACTGGCGGGCCTGCTCCCAGTGCTCCGGGGCGGGGAATAGGTCGGTGCCGTGTGCGGGAACTGCGCGGCGGATCAAAATAAAAAGTACCAAGGGACCGGATTCCTGGCGCCGTTGCGGATCCGTTAAGGTGAAAAGCCCAAAGCAATGTACCTGATGGTACATTTGCTTTTAATATTTTATTAGTTTCTGTGTAATTATATTTTCAACCATTTCGGATCCCAAGAGTGGTTTGTATGGTAACCCCTACGTACGGTATAGGACAAACGCCAGGTTTATACCGCTTGAGATTTCACATAAGATCCATTACAAGTTTGGTTATCATGACGACTTCCATCATTGTGCATGTAATGTTACACATCCTCTCTGCGGTAGGTCCGTACAGTATAGAAAATAATCAAAATCTATGCATAAGCTAATGCCCGATGTGTCCGCCTGGTAAAGCGTGTGCAAAACCGCGGCACGAAAGTGACAGATCCGGCTCTTGTTTCACATGTAATGAAAACAGCCGTTCTTGGGAATATTTATCAATCCAAAAACAATTTAAGCCCCACACGGGAGAGATGAATGTTGTTGCGTAGGCTATTGGACGTTAATGAAATAAACACAGCGCTGCCACCCCGTCTGATGAAATGTACGGAATCCATACAGCTTACACATGGGCGCAAGAATGTACACACCGCCACCGAATTCACATCTGAGATTATTATTGTTTTTTGCATAATTCCAAATGTTTCTCTTTATCTTTTTCCGTGTTTATCTACAGATGCCAGAGTCTTACATGGAAACTTGGAGAATATCGCATTGAGAGCAGGACTGTGCTTATGTGGGATGGTGCTGCACATGGTGTACAAATAACCATTCCAAACCCTGCCTAAGCATCAAAGGGGTAGTTCACCGAAACATTTTCTCTTTCATATGAAACAGGTGCAAGAGGTTTGTAGTTTACTTCCATTAAAAAAATCTCAAGTCTTCCGGTACTTATCAGCGGCTGTATGTCCTGCAGGAAGTGATGGATTCTTTCCAGTCTGGAGAGCAGGAGAGGTTTTCTGTGGAAATTTTCTCCTGCTCTGGACAGTTCCTGACATGGACAGAGGTGGCAGCAGAGAGCACTGTGTCAGACTGGAAAGAATACACCACCAAGAATATATAACTTTTTGTTCGGCAAGTGAATAGTCACTAAGGCTTGGCTGAAGTGTCTGGGCTGCATCAGCTCTCTCCGTCCCTGCCATTTGTGACTGACAGACATGCTGTGCTGATCTCCTGTGCACGTGCCATTCATTTGGATTGTGGCACAATGGCTGCCCCCCAGACTCCCCCCCCCCCCCCCCCCCTCACAATCCTGAAGAGCAGCGGCTGCATGTCGACCATAAAGGAAGGGATTGGCCAATGTAGTCCATAGTGATGCAGCTATGATGGACAGGCAGGGCAATCAATGTAATCCCATTAGCACAGGGGGAGGGAACCTTGGCCCTCCAGCTGTTGCAAAACTCCCATCATGCCTGGACAGCCAAAGCTAAAGCTAATGGAGAGAGCTAAAGAGGGTGGAGAGAGTATAGTTTAAGGGCCCTATTACATGGGACAATTATCGTGCAAAAACTAGTGATATCGTTTTAATTTAACCGCTAATCGTTCTGTGTAATTGCAGGCAACGATCGAAAAATTGTTCATATGTCGTTGAT